>NC_141759.1:56720132-57042632 GCF_982258835.1 Parasteatoda tepidariorum
TGTAATGTAATGTAGTTTATACACACTAAAATTTAATTACTTCTGATTAATAGATTGTTTTCTTTTTTTTTAGATTTCGAGTACGAGACTGGGAATTTCATATATGCTGTCTTCCGGGGGGGGGGTGACAATCGGCTTAAAAAAATTAAACTGGTAGCCAAACTATTTAGAAGTTTATTTTTGGACGAGGTAATAATAGTTTTATTTATTTAATTCACTTGGATCAAAATAAAAATTTTATATTTATACTTTGAATAAATATTTATTAGATGTGTTAAATTAAATTGAAAGCGAAATTAATCAATCAAATTATCTCTGTCCGCTTTTAATATACCACTTTTTATTTATTTATTTTTATTCCGATTTTGTACGAAAACATTTACATGCAAACCGTTCCGTACAGGAAAAAAAAGTAATTTATTCAATACATTGCATATTTGCAAGTTTTCCACACAAAAAAATTAAAAATAAATAAATATCCATGTGTTATAGATTAAAATTTCAAGAAGTGGTTGGCAATATTTTATTAAAGCTGGCGCAAACTTGTTATTTTTTTACGACGTTCAATTGGGTAATAGCATTTCAAGAAGAAGGAGAAGATCACGGATGCCTAACATGTGACCTATGACGACAAAGCCACGTCACATATGATCGCTTATAAGCAAAATGGCGTGTAGAAGTTGAGGTAAGTTTCCCGACATAAGTCAGAATGTTAAATAACGGGAAGTTGGTTAAATACAGTGCCGTATTGTACATCAAATTTGTTGAAATTTAATTCTTTCTCGTCTACGTCCTTTACTTATTTAAGATATATTACTTGTTAATGTATTTTATTATAACCATAATATATTTTTGTTTTGCGTGCCCGTCAACTTTGATTCATAATTATTTTCCTTATGTGCTATATGGCTTAGTACCTGTCTTAAGTACCTGTGTTAAGTAATAAATACATAGGGAAAGAACTGAAATCTTTGTGAAAGAATGTAGAATGTGTCGTTTCTGAGAATTTCTACTTTATGGGTATGGATTACCGAAATAGAATGAAATTGCTAACGTAAACAAATGCTATGTTTCAAGAACCAATCAGGATAGAGATACCCAACCTACGTCACTTGCAGGTATCCCATTGTAGTACTTAATATATATTTAACTATTCTGTAGTACTGAATACATGTATACAAAATCAATTATACTTGTTGTGATGAAGAATATGTTTCTGTGAGAAATAGAGTGAGAATAAAATGGTTTTACTACCATTCTTTAAATTAATGTCAAAAACTATGAAGTAAATGTCAAAAGCGTGTTTTTACGAAATCAGCATGCAATATGTAAACAATTAACTGGAATATGAGAATAAAGAAACCTAAATAATTTTTGATGGGAGTTGTAAATTACCATAAATTGCATGATATTTCTTTTAGTTGAACGAGATTTATAATAGCGTTAAAAAAATTCTTAGATTCTCCTAAATAGTTTCAAATATATGGCGTAATGCCTAAATCGAAGTTTCGTATCCCAAATTTTCGACCGCTCATTTGCCTGAACTATAGGGTCTATATTTCCCAGATTAACCCCCTCCAATAAAAGGCCAAGAGGAAGGCCCAAAAAGAGATGGAAAGACTGCGTGGATGATCCCTCAGTGGACTGATCGTTAAGACACAGTTCCCAGCAGATCACCGAAGTCAAGCATCACTGGCTGCTGTCAGTGTGCGGGGTGACCACTTGGATCAGTCTGCGTAGGGACCGAGGGTGTGCGGTATTGGTCCTCGTTAAACTGTGTTACCGTAAAGTGCTCGACTTCGCGCGCAGGTCGTCGGGCTACCGAAGCGGGAGTGCCATCCCCTCCGCAGAGGATCAAAATTGTGATGGCATGTCTTCGGATCATCCTCCGGGATGTTTCCCAGACCGTCGCCAATAGCCCATTGTGCAGCTCTAGTGCGACGTAAATTAACAAAAACAACGTGGATGAGGATTTCGCCAACCTAAAAGTAAAGAACTGGAAATCAATTGCTGGGAGAAGGGCAGAATGGGAAATGCTTCTGAGGAAGGTAGAGGCTCACAAAAGCTGTCGCACCAATGCTAATGATTTTCCAGATTGCGGCTACTTCCATACTTTATCACTTTGAATGCCATGGGGGTCACCGGTGACCAGCACTGAGTTTGTTCGTAGCACCACGGAGGTCACCGGTGATCTGCGAAGCCAAGGTTATTAGAAACACATAATTCCAGTTAATTTTTAATTTTTTCATATTATTATCGTTACTAAAATGGTTTGAAGAAATTAATGCAATATGGAACATACAAAAATAGTTTTATTTATGTACACAGCAACCCTTCAACACTTTTTTCAGATATGTCATGCTAAACCCTTTAAGAAACTAGCAAATCTGTCCAACATTTGCAAATTTAGTTTGTAGTTATTTATCGTGTGGCCAGACGGGCAAGCCATATAAAATTAGCGTGGTATTCAACGTGTTAATAATTCCCTAAAACGTTACTAGGTGTACAGTATCAAAATTTCATGCTTTTATGTTAATTATTAAAATGTGTTATCATATCATTATGCTGGTCATTAGTAAAATAAATACTCATTGAAATATCTTTAAGCACCAAATGTGGTACTTAAAGAAAAACGTTCTAGTTTCATGCTGGTTTTAAAGTTTCCTTAATCTAAGTACTTACGCTCGGGTAAAGCTGCGGGCAACAGCTAGAAGGTGAAAAAATTTGATTAATTTAATTAATTTAAAACTAATTAAGGTGTAGGGATTGGAGGAGAGGTGGGGAAATTAGAATATTTAAATACAGCTGTGCTGGTTGGTTACCATCGAGGCTTGCTTATAAAGAGATGTGCCAAATGCATAAAAAAGTAGTAGTTTTTTTAAAAAAAATTTGATTTCTCAGGATCTATTTAATCGATTTTGCTCAAATTTTGTATTTTGCCGTGTGAAATTACATAATTTAGAAAAATGCAAAAAATGTATACCTCTCAATTCAAAATTTTTTCGACTATCATTAAATTAAATATTAAAAAATAATATATATTTACCAAAAGTTATGTTATTGGATAAACGAATTTTATAATTGTGGGCAAAAAGTTTTCAATTTGCTGAAAAAGTTCTCGAGATATGGCGAAATACGCAAAACGTAAAATTAACATTAAGGGGTACAAACTCTGGTTCGCTCTCTTGACTAATTTTTATATTTCTCAGCATATTTCTCACATTGCGGCTACCCCTTATATTTTGGTTGTCATAAATCCGAATTAATCTAAGTAAAGGCTTGATTATTCAGAAAAGTTCGTTTTTGTGTCTGACTTCGTAACTTAAAATGTCGTCTGCACTAATTAACTAGTATATAGCCCACTCAAACCATTAAGATTGTGTCACAGAAATTTAAAATTCGATCATTAGAACAAAAGTTATTCAGGATGTTTAGTTTTTTTGCCCATTGCACATTTAAAATGTTAATAAAGGAAAGATCGTTTTCCAACTGTCATTTTCTTAAAAAAAAATGCGATTTGAAAAGATAATATATAAATATATAAATTTATATATTTATATAATAAATAATATATAAATAATGATATTAAAATATATAAATTATAAATTTGCAAAACATATGAATAACCAGCTGGTTATGTGTTTATGTCTGTAAATTTTGAAAAAATGTTTGTAAATGCTGGAATTTCTGCCATATTGATAGATCAGCAACGGCTGAAATATAACTTTCATGAGAATACAAAACTTAGAACCGATATGCTTTTTTTATGTAAAAAAAATACTATTGTATTACGTACAATGATCAATTGTTTGTAAATATGTTTTATAATTTCAAAGGTAATTTTAAAAAATGATTCATAAAGAATGATTCAGCAAAGAAAATTTAGTTTAAAACTTAAAATCTTTATTAATCACCTGTTTCATAATTTCATTGTATTGAGCACAATCATTTCATCTTTCATTCACGCTTAAAGTAAATTAAAATACTGTAGAAAGAATATCATATTCCTATTTTGTTTTGTACAAAATAATATTAAAATGTGTACAACTCACATGTTTAAAAAATGACTAGTTTAGTTTTATTTAGATGCGTTTAAAAATTTATTGTATTAATAATAAAAATATCGTTACAAATATCCTTTTTCCAAAAAAAGAAAACAATTTATAACTCCTTTATTCATTTGAATAAACATATCTATATCAGGTATCCTATTTTGTATTATTATTGCCTTAAATTTGAAGTTGGCACCACTAAAAATTAACTTATATTAATAAACTATTTGAAGAAAATCGCTCGTGAAAAATGACTGACGTGAGCTTTAACGATATTTTACATACTAGTACAATATTTTTGATTCAAATTATTTAACTTAAAATAAGTGTAAAATTAATTCGAATAGTATTTCGCACAGTAGTGCACAAATTTCAATACGGAAGCCATTTAAAAATGATCCCATTATATAAGTGATTATATGTTTACGTTTAAGGTAAGTGACCGTTAGAGCTAGGTAGGCTTCCACTTTAAATTAAAGAAAAAGAATATGAGCATAATTACTAATGTGTATAAACTTATTCTTATAAATACTTTATGGTGAATACAAACGATTTGTTTAACCAAGATACTAGTGAATATCACTAATCTTGTTAATGTCATTAATTACTGTTTTAATACAAATAATGCTTTAAAACAAATAATGCCTGTCCTGAAAGGGTGACTAGGCAACAACAGATGTAGAAGTCAGAAGAAATTTGGAATATCTACTAAATCTCTCACTTCCTCTCATTTTCATTGCGATGGTATAGAACAGAATGATATATATTAACACGGTGATTGCCATGGGGGTCACCGGCGAAGACAAGATTATTAGAAACACATAATTCGAGTAAATTTTTAATTTTCTTACATTATTATCGCTACTAAAATGGTTTGAAGAAATGAATGCAATATGGAACACACAAAAATAGTTTTATTTATATACACAGAGATGCCTACTTGCTCCGGACAGCGAATAAATATTTTATTAATTGTGATTCTAGTAGTAGTTTATTAATTGATTCTTATTTTAATAAATTCAAACTAGCAAAATCTGTCTAATACTTGCAAATTTAGTTTGTAGTTACTTACCGTTCGACAAGATGGCAAGCCATGTAAATTTAGCGTGGCATTCAACGTGTTGCGTAAAGAATTTGTAATGACGTCATCATACATAATCTGTAACATTTTATTCATTAGTTTAATACTTATATGAATTCCAATGGCAACAGTTTATTAGTTTATGTTCTCATGGAGATTGTTAAGAATAGATGTGGATCACTTTTCATAACTTGTAAATACTGTAATAAAGGTTTATAGAAAATTAGTAAGAGTTTTTCGATGCATCTGACATTGTGGTGAAACCCGGACGTGATCGTTTGCATTTAAGTCAGATATTTTTATACTCTTATTTGAAAAATTTTCAAGTTTGGAATTCGAAATGGATCTACTCATAGTGAAAAGAAAGTCGGTAAGAGCTTCTTTTACTCGTTTATATAATATTTTAATTGCGGCTCTCGATAAAACTGAATTAAATTTTGAAGATTTAGAAAGTAAATTATCATCTTTGGAAAGAATTTCTATTGATTTATCAAAATTAGATGAAGATGTATGTAACGCCATTTTGATAGAAGTCGCCAAAGCAGACGATTTTGAAAAAGAATACTGTATCATTGAAGAATACAGAGAAAAGTTAGATTCTGTTCGTGTTCGTGTAAATAGAATTCTTAATTCTCGTGAACTGAAAGAAAAGAAAGATAATTCGGTTAAAAATGAAAAAACTAAACTAAAGCTTCCGAAAATAGAACTTGTACATTTCAGTGGCGAGATAAAAGATTGGCTGCATTTTTGGAGCAAATTCAGTAGAATGCACGAAAATAAATCGATGGACGATGAAGATAAATTTCAATATCTTATTCAATGCGTGATAGTCGGAGGAAGAGCTCGTGAAATAGTGGATAGTTACCCACCGACGGCCGATAATTATTGCAAAGTTATTGAGAGTTTGAAATCAAGGTTTGGCCGAGAGGAACTTTTAATTGAATATTATGTTCGCGAACTTTTGACTCTTGTCGTTAAAAATGCTACAAATTTAAGGAATAAGATGGATATTACTCAATTGTACGACAAATTAGAATCCCATTTGCGATCGTTGGAATCCATTGGTATGACATCTGACAAATATGCCTCTATGCCAGGGCCGGATTTAAGCTTGGTGGGGCCCTAAGCTTCTGAAAATGATGGGGCCCTTATAAGTTCAATTCCATTTCTATACACCTAAAGTAAACTGTCACTATTTTTTATTGTTGAGTATTAACATTATATTATTAAAAAATTTGATAATATTACTTTATTGTTAGATATATTAATTGTGATGAGACTATTATGTAGAACCTTTCTTTTATTGCACATAATTTTTGAACGAGGGGAAAAAGTTACAAACGAAACACATTTTAAGTACAGAGTAAAAATTTGGCGTGCTGGGCCACTATATATTTAACAGTTTTTCTTTTAGATTCATTTTGAATATATTTTATTTGCAATTTTTAATGATTTTTTCGTGAATTTTTTTCTCAATTGTATTTTCTTTACGTTACAAAATCTGTAAGACTTAGAAACATGAAATTTTGAATTTGCGTAGAAAATATGCACAGAGTTAGAAAGAAAACAAGAAAATACAATTTGATTATTAGTTTTATTTTTTTTATAACCGCCGTTGAATAACCGACTCAATTTTGAGTTTACGCCCTATCAACCAGGCTATCCCGGCCAAACTTATTAGTTTATTTTATAACAGTCATTGCACAGCCGACCCAATTTCGAGTTTACGACTACTAATATTTAACTCCGCAGCCTAGTCATTTTGAATCTAATCCAGAAGACAACGGAACTGCAAGATTAGTACCCAGAGGTATTTATTTGTTATGAGAACTTAGAGGACTTTGTGACCCCGACAGATTTAACATGCACCAACCAGTCACCATTTTATACATGGGTATTCTTCTGCCGGCTGGATTCAAACTCCCATTCTCACGAACACGAGTCCAATGCCCTATCAACCAGGCTATCCCGGCCAAATTTATTAGTTTATTTTATAACAATCATTGCACAGCCGACCCAATTTCGAGTTTACGACTACTAATATTCAACTCCGGAGCCTTGTCATTTTGAACCCAATCCAGCAGTCCCTGGAGCAGGTGAGGGCCGTTATATTAATACTGTTTGTAAAAATAAAAAGAACAATTCGTAAGCTGATATTATTTAATTGATGCTTATATTGAAAATATTTCTTAATTATTTTTGCTTTCTTTTTAATTATTTTAAGTACATTTGTTAAATTTTAGTGCAAGAAAAAAATTATCGTTATTTATGTAAGTTTTTGGCTTATATTTTTAAGGATTTATTAAAGGGAGATCAGAGAGAATAAATGTCATACGGTTTTAAAGTATCAGCTCTGCTCTTGATGATGTATAGTGGCTAGGATGTGACAGAGCAACTGTCCCGGTCATCCCTCCAAAACGAGCATTCTACATATCAATGGAACACGCCAAAGCTTTATATCAATTAGCAATTAGTTTTAGATAATTACAATTGTAGAATAATTATCTTATTATAGAATGAAATGTTTTAAAAGACAAATATCTGTTAATGTTTGACATTTAATCAACGAAAAAACAGAACCAATATTGAAATCTAACGAATTTATTATTTTTAATTACTGATAAAGTTTGTCACAGTAAAAAAAAAAAAAAAATTAAAGCCTGATAGATTTCAGAATTTTAGAAACACCTTCTAGTTATACTATTCAATCAAATGGGTTTCGATGTCTTTCATCCCGGTCTCATTAGTGATTCAGCATATTTCGATATCATTTTTGTTTCGTTCTTATTTAATATTAATTTGTTTGCCACAGTTAATTTGTATACCTCTTTTACTACGTTTTCGAGGAGCTTAAAAATATTATATTGAGGATTTTAACTGAAATGAAATTTGCTTTTTTTGTATGCCTCTTTTATTACGTCATCATCATACCCACACGCAACTGTCTACTCTAAATAATGCTTTATAGAATGAGTTAGCGAAACAAACGCGAGTAGTCTTATTCAAAAGTATTAGTTAATTTTTTAACTGACAATTTCTGTCCTTTTTTAGATATTTTAAAGTGCTGTTTAAAACTGCTGCATATCACATGAAAGCATTAAATATATCATTTGTACAATTTTAAAGTAAAATAAAAGGGAATTCTGATCCTTAGAAGCAGATATTAAATAGTCTGATGATCGAACGATGGGGCAAAAAAAAAAAAAACTTTTTTACCTTTTAAGCTAAAAAATTGTCTATTTATAAATAATTTATTAATACTCAAAGTGCTCGAAAGATGATATGTACCCTACTATAGTCTGTTCAACGAGAACTGATAGCGAAAGTAAACAAAGCGGCGTGCTATTTGGCGCAATACAGCTGTCTACTTGGCGCCGGAATAATGACAAATAGCGCCTATCAGACAAGCAAAAACTCTTATTTTTAGAGGGTTGTTTGTTTCGCCGTGGTGTCTTTTTGTAAGTGTTTCATGAGTAATATGGAAAATAAAGCGATAGATTTAAGTCCTCCTAAAAAACGACAGAAGAAATCTTACATAAGTAAAGCTGAGAAAGAAATAATATTGAACATTTATAAAACGGAAGTGCATTCAAAATAAATATCAATTCAAACGACCAGGATTCATTTTTACTTTTTAATGATATAATTATTCGTTATTATCCATGATTAAGTGATCATTAATACAGTAATTCTTAAAATTTTGTTCTTTTCTGAGTAGTTTAATATAATTATTTTCGTTATCGGTACAGTCGTTAATTAAGTACAGAAATTCAAATGTTACGTAAAATTAAATAATTTTGACACTTGATTCTATTTTTTCAAAAACCTATTGAATTCGAGGTTTACAAACTGCTTTTTTTTATAGGTTAAGTGGGTATATTTTTCTTAACAAAAGATTTTGTGAGACATATAAAAGAGTTCCAAGTTTCTTTTAGTGTAATTATTTTCGTAATACTTCCCTTAGAAAAATAAAATAATTAACAATTTAAAAATACAAATAAATGCAGTTCCTTCTAATATATTTTTAAATCAATCGGTGAAACATAAAACTATTTTAAATATTATTTAACTTCTAATAAATTTTAAAAAAAAATTGTAATTATGAAAATAAAAGAGTATTTTTTGAACATTTTTTAACATAACTTTCAATTCTATACGACTTTTACGATGGAATTATAAAAGTTACGTCTTTCATAGATATTTATGCAAAATATATTAAAACTAATTTAATCAAAACTTAAAGAAATATAAATATATATTAAAACTATTCTTAAAATAAAATTATGTGTTTACTGAAACACTTAGAAACGTATTTTCATGAAAATATTTTAATTTTGCACTTTCTTATCTAATTTTAAGGTATCAAAAACCAAACATCGTTTTCGTTTTTCTATAAAAGCAAAAGCTCTGTCGATTCAAATGAAATCGCCCATTCAGCGAAGAAACCGTTAAAGTGGCAAACGTTGGCGATCAAACAGCAACCCTTTTGTTTACTTCCACTCTCAGTTCTCGTTGAACGGACTATAGTGACAACGAAGTTTTTTGTTTTATTCAGTCATTTATATATATTTATTATGTCCGACAATGTAAAAAAGAAAAAAAAATGCATTTTCGGCTTCTGAGAGTCCCAGCTCCGAATAAAACTTTAAAAAAAAGAGGGGGGAAAGTAGGATCTGGGGGCCTTTGTCATCTCGGGGCCTCAAGCTACAGCTTATTTAGCTTATACGTAAATCCGGCCTTGCTCTATGCTACTCCCTTTAGTGGAGTCATGCATCCCCGAAGAAAATCTACGAGCTTGGCTTAGAAGTCCTTTAATTAATAAACAAGAGAATTCTTATAGCGATAAGTTGGCTCAACTGTTAACATTTCTAAGAACGGAAGTAGAGGGTGAAGAACGGATTGCTCTAGCAAAAACTGGTTTTAAACAAGCTGAAATAGTTGAAAAGAGACAAAAGCACAGAGAAACAGAATTTTATCCACCTACGGCCAATGATTTAATATCTGGGTTTAAAGAAAAGGCAAAGTTGAACTGTATATTTTGTAACAAATTACATGAAAGTAAAGACTGTTTTAAGGGACAGAAACTGTCATTAGAAGAAAAGCGAGAAGCAGTCAGAAAACATAAATGCTGTTTTTGTTTTGTTTGAAACCAGGGCATTTATCGAGAAACTGCAGATCAACTGTACGCTGCATGGTCTGCGGAAAGAGACACTGGGTAATAATGTGTCCTAATTTATCGCCAAGTCAGAAAGTGGAGATTCAAGAAAGTCAAGAAGTGCCACAAAATCTTGCTTTAGCCAATCACAATGTTTCAGAAGAAGTTTTGCTGCAGACTTTGCTTGTTGTGATAAATCATGGGGGAAAACGTAGTGTCGTTAGAGCTTTAATCGATACTGGCTCACAATGCTCTTATGTACTAAAATCCACAGTTGAACGAATGAAAATAAAACCTGTAGGATTTGAAACTCTGAATCATGTGGTGTTTGGTGGTTGCATGACAAGATCTAAACACAATGCCTATAAATTAAATGTAAGCAGTGTTCATGCAAACAAAATTTGCGAAATGCAAGTCTTAGACCAACCAACCATTTGTGGAATGATACCAAGAACAAATGACGTATCTTGTTTAAAAGAGTTAGAAGAATTGGGAATCCAGATAACAGACCGTGGTAAAGGTAGACTTCCTATTGAGCTCCTAATTGGAGCAGATATTGCAGTCAAATTGTATACAGGTCAAACGCAAATTTTAAAATGTGGTCTTGTTGCTGTGCAGACGCACTTAGGTTGGACTATCATGGGAAGGTCTGAAAATCATAATTGCAAAGACAACACTATGACATCGCTATTTTTACGAAGCCATAGTATAGAAAATCTTTGGAAACTGGAAGCGATAGGAATTAGGGATCCTTGTGAAAGTATGAACATAGAGTTATTGGAAAAAGTGGCCTATGATCATTTTGAAAAGACTCTAAAGATTACTGAAGATGGACGCTACGAAATTAGTTTTCCTTGGATGCAAAGTCCCGACGAATTGCCAAGTAACCGCGAACTTGCAGAAAAACAATTATTGTCCACTTCTTGGAGACTCAGTAAAGCAGGAAAGATGAAAGATTATAATGCCGTGTTCCAAGAATGGTTGCAATGCGGAATAATTGAAGAATGTTCAGAAGGGCCAGGTCACTATCTGCCACATCATGCAGTGTTCAAACCAACTTCCACTACCACACCTGTTAGACCCGTTTTTGACGCCTCGTGCAAGTCGAAGGGAAATATGTCATTAAATGATTGCTTAATAAAAGGTCCAAATTTGCTCGAAGACATCCCAACTGCTCTTCTTAAATTCAGACAGAAAAAAATTAGAGTTGTTGCTGACATTAAGAAGGCGTTTTTGCAAATTTCAGTAGCAGAAGAGGATCGCAAGTATTTGAAATTCTTATGGTGGACAGATGAAGAAAAAAAAGTCTATTAAGGTATACCAGCATTGCAGAGTTGTTTTTGGACTTAATTATAGTCCGTTTTTACTGGGTGCTGTTTTAAGACATCATTTAGAGTCATTTGCATTTTCTCCATATCAAGATGTTTCAGAGACACTTAAATCTGCTTACTATGTGGATAACTGTGTTACTTCAGTTAATTCTGAAAAAGAATTACAAAGATTTGTAAAAGTGTCTACAGAGATCATGGCCAAAGGAAAGTTCGAGTTGAGAGCATGGGAATACTCTGCTGTTAAACGTTCAAGTGTTCCTATGGTCCCATCACAAGTTTTAGGTTTACTATGGAACAAGAATGAAGATGTTATTTTTTGTGATACTCAATCCATTTCAAACCATCCAGAAAAGATAACTAGAAGGTCCATTCTTTCCATGACTCAGCAAGTATTCGATCCGCTTGGATTTTCATGCCCAGCTACGTTGTATCCTAAGTTACTATTACAAGAGAGTTGGAGGTCTGAATTGGGCTGGGATACTGAGGTTTGTGAAGATACAAAACTCAAAGTTCTAAATTGGATTGGAGAAATGAGGAAACTAAAAGATTTAAAAATAAAAAGACAAGTGTTTCCTGATAATTATTTGGAGTCAGAATTACATACCTTTTGCGATGCAAGTGGTTTATCTTACGCTGCCGTAGTTTACTTGAGATGTAAGACAGATGAAAATATTTCAGTACAATTATTGATGGCTAAATCCAGAGTGGCACCATTAAAGAAGATTTCTATACCCAGGTTAGAGCTTTTAACCTGCTGTATTGACGCACGTTTGGCTGATTTAGTACGGAGAAGCTTGAATATAAACCTTAAGGAATTCTTTTGGACGGACTCAACTACTGCGTTGCAGTGGATTCAAAGGGAAGAGTCCTGGGGTGTGTTTGTGAGGAACAGGGTCAAGGAAATCCTTAAGACAACCACAAAGGAGAGCTGGAGACACATTCCAGGTGATTGCAATCCAGCGGATCTACCTTCCCGGGGGTGTTCTGTGGAAAAGCTTATAAAATCTAGATGGTGGGAGGGGCCACACTGGCTCAGAACGCCGGTAGGAAGTTGGCCAAGTACAGAGTTGAGGGCAAATGAGGAAGAAGTACGCCTAGAAATACACAACTGTTCAACACTTTTACTTACCGAAAGCAGTGAAGATTTTTAATCCTATTTCTCAACTTATACCAGAATTATTCGCATGATGGCATGGATATTAAGATTTATTCACAACTCAAGGGACAAAACCAATTTTCGAAAGGTAGAATTATCAGTAAAGGAATTAGATGAAGCTGAAAGGGTTCTCATAAAAAGAGTACGAGGTGATGTATTTACTCCGCAATTTATCAATAGCTTGAAGACTTTAAACGTTTTTACAGATGGAAATGGAATTTATAGAATAAAGACGAAATTAACTGACAGGAAAGATACTGATTTGTTTTGATACCCTTATCTTCTTCTGAGTAAACACAAATTCGTAGAAGTATTGATTCGAGAAAACCATTTGGAAGTTATGCATGCTGGATTACAAACTGTTCTATCTAACTTAAGGGAGAAATTTTGGGTTCTAAGTGGAAGACGATCTGTTCGCCACGTAATTAATAAGTGTATAAAGTGTAGAAGGCACACAGTGAAGTCTGTTGAAACCGCTCCAATTTCCTTACCAAAATATCGTGTCAAGGACGCTTCAGTTTTTGAAATTGTAGGAGTAGACTTGGCTGGTCCTTTGATATTAAAAGGTGGGCAAAAGAGCTGGCTTGTGCTTTTCACGTGCGCGGTGTTCAGAGCTGTACACTTAGAATTGGTCAGTTCGTTGTCTACGAAAGACTTCTTACTCTGTTTAAGAAGATTCATCGCTCGTCGAGGTCGACCAAGTGTTGTATATAGTGACAACGGTACGAATTTTGTAGGAACGGAAAACCTTTTCCGAAGCATTGATTGGAGTGTCGTAGAATCAGAAACAACAGTTGAAAGAATTGTGTGGAAATTTATCCCGCCCTCCGCCGCCTGGTGGGGAGGGTTTTGGAAACGCATGGTATAAATGGTCAAAAAACTCTTGCGAAGAGTTTTGGGAAATGCCTCACTTAATTATGAAGAGTTAATGAGCCTTCTCTGTGAATGCGAGGCAGTAATAAATTCAAGACCTTTATCTTATCTTTCCGAAGATAGAGAAGATTTGATGCCACTGACACCGGCAATGTTCTTACAAGAAATACGATCGGTGGGAGTACCCGATATTAATCAAATAGATTTGAAGAAAAGATGGAGATTTCAGCAAGCTCTTAGACTACAACTTAAGAAAAGATTCAGAATTGAATATCTCGGACTGTTAAAGCAAAGTAAAGAGAGGCCAAATTGTTTTCAACTAAGCATTGGAGACGTCGTCATTATCGAAAATGACTCCATAAAAAGAACTCTGTGGCCACTGGCTAAAGTGATGGAAGTTTATCCTGGTAAAGATGGAAAGGTTCGAGTAGAGAAATTAAAGACATCTTCTGGAGAATTGCTGAGACCTGTCCAACGCCTTTATCCGTTGGAAATAAGTTCTGGTGGCGAATCTATTGTTAAACCATCAGAGACACAAAAATCACTTTTAGCTGATAAACTGGTAAAAGATATTACGACCAGAAGTGGTCGGGTGATTAAGAAACCTATTAGATATTTAGATGACTGAAAGAAAACATTATTTATTATTTAAGTATAGTATTATTATAAAGTATAGTACATTTAATTTTAAGCTTACGTATTAGTGTTTCAATGCTTATTTTGGAAATGTTTCTTTTTACTCTTAGATATAGTATATAATGCATTTAGTAATTTTATATGTAGTTAAAATTTATATTTATTGCTTGTTTATGCATTTTTAAGAAATGTTCTAGTTGATTAAATAATATTTAATCAAGGTGGGAGGATGTTGCGTAAAGAATTTGTAATGACGTCCATAATCTGTAACATTTTATTCATTAGTTTAATACTTATATGAATTCCAATGGGAACAGTTTATTAGTTTATGTTTTCATGGAGATTGTTAAGAATAGATGTGGATCACCTTTTATAACTTGTAAATATTATAATAAAGGTTTATAGAAAATTAGCAAGAGTTTTTCGATGCATCTGACACAACGTGTTAGCGTGTTTATTAAGTAAACTACCACTTCATCTTTAAAATCTAACAAAGAAATAATTACAGATCCTTATTCTGTGTATTTATCAATTAATTATCTATAATATTTAATTCTCTTACCTGGCTCCCAAATTTTGGCTGAAGTACTTTGTACAACTAAATAAGATTCTTTTCACAACATTTAAATATTTACTTTATTTTCTTCATTCATAGAGAAAACAGTCGGCAAAGAATTCTGTTAGGTTAAAAAACATTTCGCTAAAAAATTAACGAATTCTAAAAGAAATAAAAATAAACAACTTAAAAAATAAAAATGCTGTTGCCAGCCATAGAATTTTTTGAAAGTTAACTTAGCAACATAAATCGAAATGACATAGAAGCGCAACTAGATCAAAATTATGATGCCTGAGCGCTTGACGTAACAAATCCTTCAATTCTAAAAGTGTTGTATCGCCAAATGCCCGAATTAACAATTGTGTTCTTAAAGAAATTCTATAAAAATTTTTTAAATAAACAACCTACTTCTACAACTGCTTCTTGAAGAACTTGGCTCATTGATTAAAAATATTGTTTTAATTTTACAGTACTAACTTTACTTCTACTTTCATTATTGCTATGACCCTCTTTCATTACATTTTACAACTTCATGCTAAATTTGAGGATTTCAAGTTGTTTTGTGGTTGAATACTGACATTTAGAAATGTGTACATAAAAAAAATAATATTTAGAGGTTAAGAGTTGCCTCAGAAAAATTTGAATTGTTGACATTGAACTTAACAATGGAAACAATCGTTTTTGTGAAAAATTGAATTGTATTGTTGACATCAAAACTAAAAATATTGTGTTTCAACTTAACAATAACTACCTTAATTTATACTTTAGAATTGCCTCGGAGAAATTTGAATTGTTAGCAATGACTTAAAGTTTTATTTTAACTGACAAATATTATATTATAATTTTAACTTTTTCTATGACTATACTCATTTTCTTACTCTTTTCTTTGTTTTTTATACACTTAACTTTTTTGTGATAAAATAAAAAACTTATAGTTGTTCTCAGAGCCGGATTATACCTTTCGTAGGCCCTAGGCACAGAGCCGGATAATACCTTTCGTAGGCCCTAGGCATAGCCGTTTTTGGGCCCTCCACTCCTTCCCCTCTTTTCAAAATATATGCTAAAATATTCTTGCATATTTTTTTTTTACATTTTTATTAATATGGATTTTAATTTACGAATTTGTTTATCGAACTTTATCTGCAATACCGACATACTGCCGATATTGCAGTTGATATCGATAATACCATTATGATTAGCTCGATCGATAACTATGTAAACACTTCACGTCAAAAATACAACAACAAATTGATAGTGAGATTAATTACAAGAAATATTTATTCAGTAGAGAACCAATTATCCGGGATTCTCGAGACCATCGCTATCCCGGATGTCTGAATTTCCCAGTTTTCTGGATCGACCAAAAAGTGTCGTTAATCGATGTTTTATCGAACCCGGAATACAAGGAAAAAGTGTAATGCATAAAGTAAGAGAAAAAAGAAAGGTACTCCTAACTTTAAAGAGAAAAAAAAGGTAGAAATATAACATTTAAAAGATAAACTTGTGAATACTTTTCCTCACATTGCATTAAGAATATATTTGTCGATTCTTGGATCAAATGCAGAAGGAGAAAGATCTTTCTCCAGATTAAAATTGATAAAAAATTATTTGCGTTCAACAATGATTCAAGATCGTTTGGCATCGCTCGCACTTATGTCTATTGAATACGACATTTTGCGTAGTTTGGAATTCGACAGCATAATACAAGATTTCGCTGAATCCAAAAATCGCAAAAAAGTAATTAATTAGATCATAAGATTCTGCAAAATAATTTATTACCATATAATAATAAATTATATTTTTATTTGTATCTTCATAATTTTGTGCAAAATACACTTGTTGTTTTTAAAGCTAAATTATTTTTGTCAACAAATTTTTTTCTCCCAAGTTTTTCGTAGGCCCCTGAATTTCGTAGGCCCTAGGCACGTGCCTAGTGTGCCTATAGGTTAATCCGGCCCTGGTTGTTCTGTTTCTGAACACTGATGAAAACACAAAATTATGGGCTTCATCAACAATCAAAAATATATACATTTATTTTACACTTCCATATTATTAAGGTGGCGCCCTTCAGAGAATTAAAAATACAAAATTATCTTCATCAAAGCCGATGCTTTACATCCGATGTTCAGTGGCAGACTACTATTTCATATTGTTTTACAACACATGGCTTTAGCCCTCTGGTGGGAAAGACTTTAAAACAAAACTTACAATAGTTACTTTTCTCAACAACTGAAATTTAGAATAGTTTGATTAAGAAAAACATGTGAACTGTTTGCAATTTCAAATTAATATTGAAATGTACAGGTTTAGAGTTTTCTACTGTGAAAAGTTTTCGGAACTTCAGTATTCAAAAAAATATACAAAAACTAGACGTTAAGAGCGTATCCAATGAGCGAGCAAAGCGAGCACTGGATTGCGAAGCAATCCGAAATGAACTGTGAAAGCAGTTCCGGGGGTTGGCGAGCGCCAGCGAGCAGGGGCGAAGCCTCTTAGTAACAATAATTACACAATATTGCGTTTTTTATGTTATGTACTAAGCATTAGATAACCATGAATTGATCGTGCAATTATTCATCCCTAATCGGATGCAGGAGCCGCAATTTTCATATTAGATTTTTGTCTTTAAACTAACTAACTAATCAAGTTTTTCAGAGTACCTATCCAGGAATGGATATCTGCTCCTTCATCTAAATTGAAGAATATGTGGTAGAAGGGAAAGGAGGTGCTGCGTTAACATTAAGTTAAATCTCAGAATGAACGATAATTGATAATCAAACAATCAAGTCTGAGTTATACATAAAAATAAATCGTAAGTTGATACATAATAAAGTGAACAAATTGAAGATAAAGAAAAAATATTTGCACTATTTACAAAATTGTCTTTAAAACCGAAAAAAGGCAAATGTCACAGGAGATTAAAATTAATAAAAGTGGTAAAACTCGATTAATTTTTACTTATCTATTAATCTCTTTAATTGTTCAAATGTAACCACCACTAAGGCTTATGTTTTAAATATTAAAAAAAAAAATCAATCATATATATATATATCGTATAACTTCAATTTAATTGACCAAATCTTCACGTTCGAGGGGTTGGCTTCAAAAATGCTGAGTAATTAGTGCAAACGATATTATAACTTACTAAATTAGATACGAAAACGTACTTTCTCAGAAGAAAAAGCATACTTTTTTTCGATGGATTTGGATTTCTGACTCATCAAATATAGAGGGTTGGATCTTATTTCTTAACTGCTATTGAACAGTAGGCCCAATTTTTTAGGGTTTAAGTAACTACACATGTTCAGCTCCGTAGACTTGTAATTTTGGATACAGAAGACAAGGGAACTCCTGGATCAAGCAGTGGGAGAAATTTTCCTTCGCCGAGGACTTTTTGAGTGAACTTTCCCGCATTTGCTTTACATGGAGAGGAAAAACACGAAAATTTTCGACGGATAGCCTGACCGCAAGGGGACTCTAACCAAAGATGCCAACTTGCTCCTGACAGCAAATATATATTTTAAAGTGGTAGTTTATCAATTGTGATTATTGGTTTAATAAATTTAATTTAGTAGATTTTTATCCACCACTATTTCTAAATAATTTGTAGGCTTATATAATTCACCACTTTACAGCACTTAAATCATGCTATATCGTTTTATTCTAATCCAAGGGTGAAAGCAAGACGGAAAAGAGGAAAGGCTGGTAGTAAAACCATTTCAGTTATAGCTAGTTTTGGGGAGGAGTTTACTTATTCTTTTTTTAAATTTTTCAACAATATCTACTTTATCTTGGAAAAGAAGCAGATTTATATATATGCCAGAATTATAAAAGAAATCTTGATAGTTACAGATATTTCATTTTTTTCGAAAAAAATGCTGGAATGAAATGTTTTACGTACCAGGTTTTTCTCTTTTCCGTCTTGCTATATAAGGGCTTTCACCCATGTTCTAATCCCGTTGAAATTCGCTTGCGCAAATATTATTACGCTTTCATATATTTATTGTAATTATTTATATGTAGTGGTGATCAAACTCATTTATAATTATCATTATTATTCAAGAAGTTAATTTGAATAACCTGTGTATTGCTACCACTTTAAATATGAAAATAAAATCTTGCGGAAAATCCGGAAGAGTTGGCAGATATGACATCTATTAAGTGACAATTCCTTCAGTGAACCTGTCAGGTTATGTTTGGTAAATGTTTAACAAAAAATCCTTTTTAAATCAAAAACTTACTACCTACCAGGTTTTTAATTTTGTTGTTTCTTCTTAGTTCGGAATTTAAATAAATCGGATCCAAAGGGTTAATAAGATTTATATGTTACTGCTCTTTTATTTAATAAATTAAAAAAATAAATTATTAAAAATATAATAGAATTAGGAAACAATATAAAGATACTCCGGAAAGATGCAAAGTTTTGGGCTTCTAGCACATTTTTTTTTAAATTTGAGCTTGGTGCATAATATTTTTTCCAGTGGTCATAAATTAAATTAAATCTAGTGCTAGTAAATTTTCCAGTAGTAGTAAATTAAAAAGGTAGTGAATTAAATGGTAGTAAATTAAAAATTTGTAAAGCAATTTTTGGTTTACTCCATGTGAAATCGACTAAAATAAATAGTTATCATAGCCATCATGTCACGAATTTTCATGAAATTTTTTTGTCGAAAAGTATTTAATGAGAAATGACTGAAATAATTTTTTTAGAATTTTCAAACCAAAACAAAGATAAAGGGGCCATTTTGAAATTTGACTCGAATTAAGAAAATGGCGAAACTACAGAAGGTGGCTAGTATGTTAAAAATGTCTATTTCATGCTTATTTATTATCCAATTTTATTAATTTTGGTGTCATTAGAAAGAAAAAGGTCAACTGTATTTAGGTTACTATAATGCTGAAAATATTTACATAAGCTATTAAAAAGTTTTATTGAAATAATTCCTTGTTGAATTTTTTAGGCAAATTTCAAGACTTTTTAACTCGAAAATGACAACGTTTATCACCTCAGTTTTTTTCTCATAATGCTAAATATCATGCTTTTCCACATAAAAAAAGAAGTATTTTTTTGTAATCTTTAAAAAAAATTAGGAATGGTTTTTATTTAAAATAATTCAAGATTTTCTTATAGCACCAAAACAAAATTTCTTAACCTCAAATTTTTTTTATCATAATGTTAAATGTCATAATTTTTAACTTAAAAAAAATCATAAGGGGGTTTTTTTGGTTTTGGTCACTAAAAAATTAAAAGTCGTTTTTAACCCAAATACTTCAAGTTTTTTATTGTATAAAAACAAAGTTTCCTGACATCAATTTTTATCACATAATGTTAAATGTTATACCTTTAAGCATAAAAGAATTCTAAGACGTGTTTTTTGTTTTTGTTCATTTCAATGCTAAGTTTTATATTGCTGCCTTAAAACTTCAAGAGTTGAAAACTTAAATATACGATGATGTGCAGAAAAATATGCAAAGAGTATGATGAGAGTCTTCCAACTAGTACGGAATTTCAGTAGTTTCAGAAAATATCTTTCTTTGTTGAAGCATTCCAGTAGGGATCCAACGAGTAACTAAAAATGCAAAAAGAGTCTACCACTTTTTACATTTTCACTTAATTAATATTTATAATCTTTTTAATTAATCAATCGCAACTATCACTATAACTTACAATTCAAATTGTTCATATTTAAAGCAAAACTGTTCTGTCTAATTTCGCTCAGTAACTGAAATGTACTAGAAAAAGCTGTTCATTATTATTTCTTTCATATTAAATTAGAATTTTACTAGAAATTACTTCTGGATTTTTTGACATCTGCTAACATACCTGCCAACTTTTAATCCCTTCCATTATCATTTTTCCAAGTGGTTTTAAAATGGAATTAAAACTTCAATTTTAAGCAAACAAATACGTTGTATTTGAGAAAACTTAAGTTGACAACCATGATAGTAACGCATATTAATATATGTGCTTAATTTTTGTAAGAATAGTGGTGATCAATATCATTTAAAAATTAAGATTATAAAAGAAAAAATAGTATATAATTACTTCAACTTTAAATATGAAAATAAAATCTTCCGGAAAATCTGGAAGAGTTGGCAGGTAAGTGCTAAGTCTCTATGCTATTAAACTCTTGAAGATTTTATTTTTATACTAAATGTGGTAGCAAAATTTATGCATTTATACTACTATTCTTATTTGAATAAATATGGTTTAAATTACCTATACTACCACTACATTTGAATGACATATATTTATGGAAACTCTGGAGGCTCCCTGAAAGTGCAATTACTGTATACATCAATGATTAGACTAATTCTCAGATATGCCTCACCTGCCTGGACGACCATACCGGAATTCCTCACGAAGAGGCTCAACCAATACCAGAATAAGATACTAAGAAAATCACCTGTGCCAGTTGGTTCTTCAACAATAGATGGCACCTGTTTTCACTCCATACAAATTGACAAAAAAATCAAATTAAATGACATCCACCCTGCGAATTTTAATTTTAAAAAAATATTTTTTGCGAATTTTAACTTGAAAACAAATAATTTTACATTCATTAAACAAGCCCGATTAACAAGAAAAATAAATATATTTACGATGGATCCAAGAAGGGTGATGGAACGGGTGCTGCAATTGTACAACATGAAGATGGCATAATCACATCGACCACACAATTGAAACTTAATTCCTACAACATTGTATTCCAGGCGGAAGCAATAGTATTAAAGGAAGCCATCACGCCATAAAACAACAAATCGCAAGCCAAACTACAATATGGTTAGACAGTCTTTCAACAATAATATCACTTAAGAATTATAATACCACTCATCAGATTATACAGGACATCCAAAATCTACTTAATAACACTTGGTTTCCAAATCTCATGCATTAAGGCACATAATAACAACGATGGTAACGAACAAGCTGATAACTTAGCTAAAGAGGCTATTAATAAAGGTAAATTTTTCAACATCTAAGTTCCACATTCATTCATTAACCCTTTCGCGCCGACTGTCACAAATACGTGATAGCATAAAACCGTATCAATCAGGGTAAAAAAGATAAAACTGGTAATCAAAGTAATTCTTTAGCAGGTAATCAAAGTAATTCTTCGGGGTTATAATTGTTTGATTTATTTAATTCACCATTACTTAGTTCAAAATAAAATTATTTAGTTATACTTTGAACTAACATTGATTATATATATGATTAAACTAACAATAATTAAATTCAAGGCAAAGTAAGTCTGTGAAATTAGCAACACCTGCATTTAAGCTACCGTTTTTTATTTATTTACATCCTGATTCTGATTTTGTACGAATGCTTTCATGAATCACCCGTCCTCAAGGGGTTAAGCTTATAGCTAAAACACAAATTAAGAAGCACTGGCAACACTACTAGCATCATCACATACCGAAATCAGGAATATTAACCAGAGAAATTTTACCAGATGTCTCATTCAAACTTTTAGAATGGAATAGGCAGCTAATCCTCTTCTTTACAGAGCATGGTCCCTTAAAGCGTATCTGAAACGCTTCTGCCTGGCTACTGACAACACATATGCCTGTGGAGGAGTAGGAACAGTATGGCATTATGCAATAGAATGTCCGCTTACCACATCCTACCACTTTAAACAACCAACGCTAGAATTCCTCATAGCCTGGGAGAGATCTATCTATAAGAATCCAAAGTTGAAACAGAAGGCAAACCAACCTGATTAATTTTCTAGAAGAATACGAGGAAATCCTGAAATAATTTTTATGAAAAAATGACAAAATTATGCAATGGTGAGCACCAACCACTACTGAACTTGACCAATTAGCTCTGGATACTTTCGAATCAAAATGCCCTTACTTAATGTTTCTTTTTCTTTTTTTCAGTTTTTTTTCTTCTCATTTTTGTTTCTATTTGCTATTTTTTCTCTTTTTTCTATCTTCCAACCTTAACCATTAACCGATAAATGTCCATTTAGGGGCATAGGCGCCGGGTTAAATGCTGGCTTGTGTGTGCCAGATAGTTAATCAGAAATACAAATATTCACATAGACCTCAAGATCCCTAAAGTATTACAATATATTCACAAATTAAATGCACATTTCTTTGACAAGGTCATAAAATGCAATACAGCTAATTTCAACCAGATATTCTACTTTGAAAACTACAAAAAAGATATAAAACTCAGACCGCTCACTTTACATCCGACGTTTCGTGTCACAATCATCAAAATAGATAAAAGCTTCGGCAGATTTCTTAATCACAGATCCATCTATAACATCAGATTCAACAATATTGAAAGCTCTATCAAGCGTTTCCCCGGGTTGACCATCAACCTGCACCCAGTTCTATAGCCACACATAGTTTAAAGCAAAGCTGCTTCGACTTATTTTCATTATTATTACTTATTCAAGCAAAGTGCTTGAATCCCTTGACTGCTACCACACAGTCTGCTGATCTCAAAGAACTTATACAACGATAAAGAATACACGATGGATGGGATAGGGGCAGCTGCGAGGCCCAGGCCCCCAGCGCATAAAAAAGATCAGATCAGAAGGTGCAATTAAGTATTAGTTAAACTGTAATGAAACACCAGATTTCAATTGAAATGACCGTTCCCTACTACAACGATGTAAAAACGTTGTTGAAAAGCGTAACTGTTTTATTAGATTTATATTAACGAAGTTTTTCCCTCCACTACAGATGTATAGAGAAATTTATATCTGGGCACACACACAAATATTTCTCACACTATTTACATTAATGCATTTTCTTTCTTCTTTATTTAAACAAAACTGGGTGCCTAGGCCGCGCAGCGGCCCTACCCCATTCCTCATGAAAATTATATACAGTGAATAAAACATTTTGAATTATGTAACAATGTGGTAACATTATAAAAAAGTAACCATGATTAGAAGTATGTACAAACTTGATCGGAGATTTACATTAATTGCCATTGAAAAATGAATACAGCCATGATTAGATGGATATACATGAAATACGAGCTTAATCTGTGATATTTACATTAATTGAAGTAGAAATTTGGAATTGAGCATTAAAAATTGATGATAGCATATATACAGAAAATCGGGATTCAAAATCATGAAGATTCTACATAAATTTTGCAAAGCCTTAGTGGCGCCATCTAGCATGTTTTAATAATTTGTGGTAGCCATAAAAAAGTCAAGCCGTTTACTTGTGAAATAATAAAACAATGAAAAAATTCAATATGACAAATTGGCGTTTTTACATAACACTAGAAATATTGATGGTAGACTTAAATTAAAAATAAAGATAAAATATGGTTTGATATGTACAATAACTGATTTTTGGAAAATGAAAGACATAATTGATTAATGCATTATTAAGGACGCTAAATTATTCTTTTATTGTATAAAAAAATATTCTCTAGTGGTAACGAAAAACATTTTCTGTTTAGTAATTTTTACATTATGTAATTTTTCCACAACTACATGTCAAAATTTCAAAGTATCATTTGAAATGATCTTATTCTATAGTTATCTCGGGGTGAAACTTTTTAAGAGTTTGCGTAATTATCCTTATTCTGTAAGTATTATAATTCGATTCGCTGCCAATTAATTAAAACTTTTGTAGAAAGCGGGGCAGTTGGTTTCCCTGGATTTTGTGTAAAATTTTATTTTTATCTTTAAAGTAGTAGTAAAATGAATTTTTTCTATTTCTTTCGTGGATTTAAAAATTTTATTCGAAATGCTTTTTACCCTCAATACTACATATAAATATATAAACATATTTTTCTACATATGTTATATTCTGTATGTTTTATTCCTTACATAGTAAAAAGCATATTTTTGCCGATAATTAGAATTCGATTTTAATTTTACTACCTATTAATAAAATCCTCTTCGGGAGGATTAAAGGTTGACAAGCATGACAATGTTCTTAAGTTCTGATAAAAGTGTTGAAATTCTATTTGTTTCCAAAATTTTTATTTTAGTTAACTGCCACTGGAAAATGGTGCCAATTTCAAATGTTCGAGAGTATGTTATTATGAGTTTCAAGTATAAACAAAATCTGAAGCATTATTCGTCCGTTGTTGTGGAACTGAGCATCTGAGGCCTAAATGGTGAAGCGGTCACCCACTACCCAGGCCTGAAAGCGAGACGGAAAAGAGAAAATACTGGTAGGATAACCATTTCAATATTAGATACTATTCGGGAGGAGTTGATCTATTCTGAACAATAAACAATTCACTGTAATTAATTTTTTCTCAGCAAGGAAGTAATTCAATATAAAAATTTTATTCGCTAAAAGCAATTGGTAGTTATGTTTTTTTATTATTCCTGAAAAAAAAAGCCAAAAAATGAAATTTATTTGTTACCAGTTTTTATACTTTTCCGTCTTGATATATATGGGCCTTCAGCCCTGCCACTACCACTACATATATATATATATACCCTCCAACTTATGAGGATTTTGAAAATAATTCTTTCTAGTGGTAGCGAACCAAAGTAGAAATTTTTAAAGCAAATGGATCTCTCATCAAACTTTTATCAGAACTTAAGAATCCAGCCATATGGCCTGCACTTTTATAAGTAATAGAGGACAAGTTACGCTAAAATTAATTTTTTTTAAATATTAAAACATTAATTTTGCTACCGTCTGAAAAGAAGATTTCTGAAACTACGGAAATTCCGTAGCAGTTGGAGGGTATGTATATATATATGTATATATTGCTACGGAATTCCCGTAGTTTCAGAAATCTTCTTTTCAGACGGTAGCAAGATTGATGTCTTAATATTTAAAAAAAAATTATTTTAGCGTAACTTGTCCTCTATTACTTATAAAAGTGCAGGCCATATGGCTAGATTCTTAAGTTCTGATAAAAGTTTGATGAGAGATCCATTTGCTTTAAAAATTTCTACTTTGGTTCGCTACCACTAGAAAGAATTATTTTCAAAATCCTCATAAGTTGGAGGGTATGTATATATATATATATATATATATATATATATATATATATATATATATATATATATATATATAATTATTAGACTAAGTGGAAACAGATAAATTAGTTTTTGATAAGATATAATTAACGTATTTCTAATTCAATCAATTAGTTATCTAATCAAACTTGATACCTGTTGACATTAACATTTATATGGTGTGGTAATTATTAATACATTTTCTCTTTCGTAAATAGACTGAGAGTAACAACCTTTTGCTACTACTTTTTATTTAATCAAAATAAATGCTTGACCAATTTCTCTCGTCTAGTGATGCCATTGAGCCACCACATAAACAGCGAAACTTAAAGATCTACCACAAATATATAAAGAAACATGATGGATGGGAAATGCATATAGCAATAATGACTAAAAATATTTGTAAAAAAATTAAATGGGAAATAAGAAGTTGGTGAAAAATATAAATGTTAAAAACTCAAAAATGGCACCTTCTTTGTCATAAAGGTGACATATAGAAATAAAATCATATATTTGCTAGCATTCGTGAACTATTGAGGGCGGCCTAATTTCTCTTCACTTTCTTCCCGCATTATTTTTCCCATTAACAGAAGAAAATAATATTCGAGACAGTTCAGCAAGTTTGTTTATGAAAGTATGATAACACTGGTAACAGAATGAACACAGTTAAAAAATAAATTTTAAATATTTGAGCCCAAAATTTATACTTTTGGGGCATAAATAATTTTCATGAAGGCCATTCTGTAAAATAGTGCCGTATGGTTTGAAATTGAGTTTTAATTATTTCTGTCACTGTCCGTTGAAACTCATATGTGTTGATGAAAATATAACTACGTATAAACTTAGTGGTCAGTAAAATTATTTTAACAATGCAATTACTTAATATACATAATTTCTTATGAAGTTTAAAAATATTAATTTCTAAACATCATTACAAAAATTTTAAATGTTTTTTACATAAATTTATAAGTAGTGTTAGTCTAAATCATTATTTATCAACTTGCTTAAACTGAGTTAAAAATATTAATAAATATAATACAAAAGTTTTCCCATGTGCGTAAACAGAATTGCATTGAGATAAAAGTCACTGTTATAAACTGCTGTTTGTAGAAAATGCAACACCATGAAGGAATCATCAGAATCAAATGAAATTCGCAGCAAATGTCAATTATAGGATATTATGCAAATTAATAAAGTTTCAGAGCCATCGCGCGTGCGTGGCGCGCGCAGCGCCCTCTGAATTGATGCTGAAAGCGTATAAATAAAGTGCTGTAGCGGGACGTTGAAAATAGTCTATGATTATTTGTTAGTGGCAAACGTTTAGTGAGACCTGAGTATGCCTCCACGACGGAAGAATAAGAAATTCAAGCAACTTACGGAGTTTGAACGAGGGAGGATAATCGGCCTTCGAGAAGGAGGATTTTCCTATCGCGCAATAGCAGCTCGTATGCAGCGGAACAGTTCCACAGTGATGCGAGTTTGGAAGCAGTGGACCGACGAGCACCGAACAACTCGAAAAACAGGCACTGGACGACAGAAGGTGACGTCAGAGCGCGATGATCGACACCTGCTCCGCATGGCGGTGAATGATCGCACAGCTTCCTCCAGGCAGCTGGCAGCACATTGGTCTACTGCTACAGGTGTACAATTGTCGGCTTCGTCAATTCGTCGTCGTCTGCTGCGCCGTGGATTGCGTGCAAGGGTGCCATTATACAGGATTCCCCTCACGGCGGATCATCGACGGCTGCGTCGGCAGTGGGCTCTTGAGCACAGAGACTGGCGAGCTGATTGGCACCAAGTTGTCTTTTCAGATGAATCACGCTTCAATTTGTGGACCCATGATGGCCGTGTTCGTGTTAGACGTTATGCCGGTCAACGCTGCCTTCCTGAGTGTATTATTGAACGACATAGTGGTCGAACACCCGGAGTTATGGTCTGGGGTGCGATTTCGTATCATGGACGATCCAATTTGATACGAATTGAGGGTAATCTCAATAGCAACAGATACGTCCGTGAAGTGCTACAGCCCGAAGTCGTTCCTTTCCTTCAAGGCATCCCTGGAGCTATCTTTCAGCAGGATAATGCACGCCCACATGTTGCGCGGACTGTTAGAGACTTCTGTTCAGCACAACGCATGCAACTTCTTCCTTGGCCTGCTTATTCGCCGGATATGTCGCCTATTGAGCACGTGTGGGATATGGTTGGTCGGCGTCTCACTCGTGATCCGCGTCCTGCAGTTTCCAAAGACGAACTTTGGTTGCGCATACAAGCGATATGGAATTCTCTTCCTCAAGCAGATATTCAACATCTGTTTGACTCCATGCCACGTCGTATAGCAGCACTTATTGCAGCGCGTGGTGGCTGCACCAAATACTGATTTCGGACGCTTAATTTGTTTCTTTTGTTTTGAAAATTTCATCATTTATTTGTATCAGTACAAGTCGTTTCTGCATTAAATTTCATTTGATTCTGATGATTCTTTCATGGTGTTGCATTTTCTACAAACAGCAGTTTAGTTTGTTTGTTTCATAAGAACTGGGCGTCTGAGGCCTAATTGGCCATTATCCCTTCCATCTTGTACTAACTAGAGCCCCTGAATTAGACAGGCCGACTTATCATTTATTGTTGGAGCAAAGAGCTAACATAAGCACATCGAATAAATATTTTCAAGTGGTAGTTTATTAATTGTAATTCTTGGTTTAATAAGTTCGATTTAGTAGATTTTAATTCTCCACTATTTCTAAACAATGCGTAGGCTTATATAATTCACCACTTTGTAGTACTTATTACATGCTTTACATTTTTAAAAGCAAGCAAATATTGTCAACTATTTGCAAAATTTACTTTGTAGTTATTTACCGTTTTTTAAATTACTTTGGAGTGTCCGCAGCAGTTGGAATCTCTGTAATAACATGGCGAATACTAAAATAACGTTAACTTGCGAAATTGTTTGCTCCAATATTGCTTGATAGGTCAGCTCTGATAGTATAGGAGCCTTAGTACTTACCCTAAAGGGGACATACGTAGAACAGTTGTGGTGTTGGTTCAGTAGAACTTAATAAGAGAATGTAAAAAAAATGAAAAGAGAATAAACATTATGCGAGATGTAATAGGCATGGTGGGGAGGTTTTATTTTAAATATTAATAGTTTGAAATGTGAGTCATAGTGACAATATTGATTGAATAATTAAAGATATAATAAATAAATAAAAATGAATTGAATTTTTACCACTTTTTATTATTTTAGTTGCCGGTGACATTCCTGAAATGTCATAATGCCCTAAGTGTAACGAAAATACCAATGTAACCTTTTTTTTTTTTTTTGCAAATTTGAACTCAGGGTACTTCATTAAACCTTTAACGGGCCATTTATTTCTAGTAAAGGTAACTTAAAGTATTTTTGGAATTGAAATTGATATAAGAATATTAATTCATATAGGGAAAAAAATCATTTAGCTTATAAAAAATTAATCTAAATTTTAAAGTATATTTAACACGATCTATTTGGAACTTATTGACTTTTATTTTTCGTTATTTATAAAATATATTTTAGAAATGCTACAAACTTCAAAAGGAATTATGTATTTTATAACTTTTATACGTTCTTTTAAACTAACAAATGGGCACCAATTTTATTCAAACGCACTTCTAGATAGCTGAAGTTATTAACAAATGGAAACCCATATTAAAAGTGGTAAAAAAGTTCACCATGGACTTTAAAAGTTAGTGGTAAGTATACTTACCACGGCCTTAGAAAGGGTTAAAGTAGGGCATGTTCATTATAATGTATTCACGATGGACAGAACCGGGAAAATTTACAAAAATAAGTTTTAACCCTTTTTGATGATGTGTGACAAGTCGAAGACCATTAAAATATTTTAAATCACAAGAAAAGTATTTTAAATCACTAGAAAAAAACTGATTGCAAAGGATAAATCTGTTTTTTATCAACCGATATTCTTTAAGCCAGTGGTTCTCAATTTGAAAGTATTTAGGGAATGAATGAAAGGAAGAAAAAAAATTTCTCGTCATATCGTGTTATCAATTATCGTTTTGTACTAATTGAATTGGGTTTCATGTCTAACAGATGAATTCAGAGGTCTAGATAGGTGTCTAGTCTAGTTCTTATTTTGAGTTTAGTTAATGCATAAACTGAAGTCTGGTTTCCATTAAAATGAAAACGAAAAAGAAAATAAATAAACCTTCAGAAAGGTTATCAAAGAAAATTATTTTTATTTGTATTCGATGCGATATACTACCAAAATTTTTCATAAATGCATACATCCTTTTCATAACTCATTATTTTTATTGTTGATAAAAAATATTGCTTTGAAATTATTTTCTTCACAAGCATTGCAGGGCTGGAAAAAGCCTGGTCGGTAGGGAGCTGGGCCCATGTCCGAGAGTTCGTGGGCTTGAAGCCCGCCGACCGTGTTGTAAAATGGTGACTGAAGCACGTTAAATCTGTCGAGTCGCGAAGTCCTCCATGTTCCCACAAAAAATCATAACCTCTGGGGGTACTGAATTGGAGATTGATCGTTCTCTGATTCAGGTCAAAATTACGATCTGTGGATGAATGAATGGATGTATGAATGGGTCCGCCCTATAAACGGGCATGACGTACGGGCGTGGCAGAAGTCGAATTCTTAGCCATAGATGGCGCCACTGGAAAAGAACAATCGCACCCCTCTGCCTTAACGGGCATACGTCAACAATAACAAGCATTGAAATTAAATAATTTTATAAAAATAACGAAAATATTAAAGAACAAATGGATTATTAATTGAATATAAATTCAATTACATAACTCTCGAAACACTTGCGACCCTTCCGTTTGGGAATCGCAGCTTTAAGCAACATGAGGGTACAGCCTATTTCTCTATTTTGAAGGAGCCGTAGTTGCTAATGTAGTGATATTCGACTAAATCTGAAATTTTCTGTATCATAAAAAGTTGAATTCGTTATTTTTTACAAGTGAATTCGAAAGTTTTCATACAAAATTTTTAAACTACTAACTAACCAGTAAAGTGTGTAATTAAATTTTAAAAATTCTCAACTTTGAATAGTATAGAAGTATTAGTACAGAAATATTATAGTATAGAAAGTGTTCCCATTATTTTGATCAACCCCTGCATATTAATAGAAATTTCGTATTCATTCTATTTTGATATCACTTGGCGCAAGTTTTAAAGACCAGTGAGAGACATTTATTAATAATATAAATACATATGTTTTTTTCTGACGTTATGTGTACGAATTATTTTTAAATATAAATTTTTAATCCCAAAAATTCGAATTAAATTTCGAAGAATTAAAATTTTTGTGATATAGTTGCCTACATTAAAAATTTTTTAAATATATCATAAATAAAAGGAAATAAAGCAAATACTTTTAATTAAATCATGCTTTGTTCTTTTCCTTTGCCAGCAATTGAAAAATTTATAGAGTTGTTGTTATCAATCATTATGTTTAATACATGGAGAGTCATGATAATTAAATTAGTTTTAAACTGAATTTTTAACCCGATATTGAACAAATAAATTTACAAAAAGTTATTGTTGGAGGGAAAATATTCCGGGATAGAAAGGTACAAAGGGTAGAAATTTGTAAAAAGGGTAGAAATTTGCAGCCATTCGTTACTTAAAAATTGCCATATATGCTTCGTGAGTTTTCGAAAATTAATTTTGGAATCAATAGTCATGAACATGACCTTTACTACACTTTTCAACTCTCAAAGGTCTAAATTTGAAGAAGAAGAAAAAACAGGAAATTAATGCAAATATTTATATAGGAGTATGTTTGTTTTATTTATGACACTTTGTTTAACAGCTTAAAGAATCTTTTTCTAATTATTCGTAACTCAAGTGAAATCATAGAAATGAAGGAAGTGAAACTGTTTGAATAAGTGATTTGTTCAGAGCATAGTTGACTTTTTAATTAGGCTTTTGCATAGGGTCAGATATCTGAAGAAATGAAAAGTTAGAGTTTGTATTTGCTGAAGAACTTAGTAAACCTCTCATTTTCTATTTATTTGTTTCAGGAACGAGTTGATGGCTGCTATTTTATGAAAAGATATTTTATTAACATTAGGCAAGACATTTTTTAAAAAAATGAATTATTTTCATTTTTAAAAACCCATGGTTACCAGCTTGTTAAATTTTTTTTTCTTCAAAGTAGTTGGGGGGCCGGGATAGCCTGGTTGATAGGGCGTTGGACTCGTGTTCGCGAGAACGGGAGTTTGAATTCAGCAGGCCGAAGAATCCACGTGTATGAAAAGGTTACTGCTGATCGTTAAATCTGAGTAGACCTTAGATCCTGTGAAGATACTTTTTCACCTATCCAAGAGCATGCGCAATGCGTTCCTAAATGACGTAGTATTATGTGATACAGAGATGCCAACTTGCTCCGGACAGCAAATAATTATTTTAAAGTGGTAGTTTATCAATTGTGATTCTTGGTTTAATAAATTCAATTTAGTAGATTTTTATCCACCACTTTTATCTAAATAATTCGTAGACTTATATAATTCACCATTTCATAGTACTATGTCATGATGTGGTTACACAAGGTGCCAGATTCTGAGCTCCGGTCAGCCCATTTGATGTTCCTGACGAGGAAAAAATTTTGATGTTTTGAGTTATTGACGTTTAATCCTTTTGGTGAGTAGTTCTTAATAATTCTCTCGAAATTATGTCTGGACGTGGCAAAGTTTGAAGTTCGTAGTTTAAAGTAAAGTGCACAAATTAAGTTTAAGTTTATTCAATTCAATTTTTAAAGTACTGCAAAATGAGTCTTCGACGTTGCGGACGTGGTGGAAAGACAAGCACGCCTACCGGGCGTCAAAACCTCAGTGACTCTACGACGGATGAGGAATCCACAGAATTCGACAACAAAATCAAATCACGCAATATGGCTACATATCAAAATCATCCACGTGGCGAAAAATGGCAAACCGAAAAGACTTCACGAGAACCAACGGTCAATGTGGAGAGCATGAGTCCAGGTGAACGAAAGTTATATGAAGAATGGATGGAAATGATAAGGATGACCAACGAAGAAATTGAAACAGCAGCGAAAGAGCTCCAGGATTGCTCGCAACTCAAAACTCAACTTATGGAAACTCAAGATGCAGGCCAAAATTTAGAACAGAAAAGCGAAATGACAACCGATACAGAAAATATAGCTAAAAATAATGCAGAGCCTCCTACAAAAAAGCGAAAAAGGAAGAAGAAAAAGCAAAACAAAGTCAAAAATATTGAGGATACACAAATCATGATTACAGAAAGCACCTCTTCTTCACCAATAGATGCCGCCACCTCCTTGTTACTATCTGAAACAATAGTCAACTCTGACTTAGCTCCACCCATGGAAGTTCCCAATGAAGAAACAGACACACCCATAACCTCTGCACAAGCACATCCAACCATACATATTAAAGTATTACTCCGTGGACTATCAACAGAATACAAAACAGATGAGATCTCCCATCAACTGGCAAAAACAGGCATTACAACTCATAAAGTCATACAGTTTAAGAGAAAACTGGGCGAGGCCTATAGGCTCCTCCCACTTTTTCTCATAATTCTTAAAAATACAGTGCAAAATCATCAAATTAACTCCATCACCACTATTCAAAGTATTCCAGTCAGAATAGAGAGATTTAGGGGGGGTCGTGGACCAATTCAATGTTTTAATTGTCAAGCATTCCACCACACTCAAAGATCATGCAACGCTGCCTCAAGATGTGTGAAATGCGCTGGCAATCATCGCTCCCATGAATGCAGAAAGGACAGACACACTCCACCAAAATGTTGCAACTGTAGTGAATCCCACACCGCAAACTACACTGGGTGCATAGCCCGTCCCACTAGGAAGGGCTCTCGCCCGATTCCCACAACAACAGCCGGTATGGCTCGCAGACTTGTCATAATAATAAAAGAACTGCAGGAACTCATAAAGAATGAAGAGGTACTCCAATTACTGCAACGAATCATTAGAGATAATGCTCCATAATGTCATAGTCATGCCCAATTCCGGACTATTCATTCTGAACTCTTGCATTAGTGTAATATGTAGATTATCAAACTCTTCTTCAATGAAAAAAGTAAAACAGCTCAATTAAATAGCAAACTGTGTCCGATAGATGGCGACACCAATATTAAACAAAACTTCTGTAAATTTATCATATATCATGTTATATTTGTTTTACAACTTAAAATTACACAATTCTAACTTTATTCAATGCTAAATTGTCAATCGCATTTGCATATATTCTAATTCTACTCATAATTTATCATAACTTATGAATGCATCAAATTTTAATTCCATTCAATGCTAAAATATCAATTGTAATTGTTTATACATTAATTTAATTCATATTTTAATCACAACCTATGATTGCATCAAATTTAATACCAATCAATGCTTAAATATCAATTGTGCTTTTTATATTCACGAAAATTTCTGATTATTGCATAAATCATGACTTATATTAAATATCGAATCATGTTTAATTAATCAAGCAAATATGCTTGATCTTCTGTAATGCTACCTAAATGCTGCATAATTCAAAATGTTTTTTAATTCAACTTGTAAATACTTCATGATGAATGGGTTAGGGGCCGCTGCGCGGCCCAGGCACCCAGTTTTAGTTAAATAAAGAGAAAGAGAAGTAGTACTATGTCATGCTATACCTTTTAAAAAGCAAGCAAAAATAGTCAAATATTTGCAAAATTTAATTTGTAATTATTTACCGTTTTTTTTAAAAATTATTTTGGCGTGTTCCGAAGCAGTTGGCATCTCTGACGGAGATGCCAACTTAATATTTGCAAATTTAGTTGGCAGTTATTTACCATTTGGGCAGACGGGCAAGCCATGTAAAATTAGCGTGGAATTCAACGTGTTAAAATGAATAAATATAATAAGTTTTGCTTTATATTTCAACGCAAGAATTTTTTTGTGGTTTCTTAAAAATTATTTTGATATATATACTTTATTATAACACTTTATTTGACTGTGTATGAGTATTTTAAATTTTTAAATGTGTAATTCCATTTCTAAATTATAGTATTTCACTCAAGGAAATATTTTAGTTGATCATTATCATTAAAGGAAATAAAGTTTATATAAGTTAATTTTTCCAAAAACAATTATGATATATTTTTTTCTGTTTTAATTGCAAATGACTTATAAACAGAATTTGAAGCAATTTTGAACTGAATTATAGTATTGATTTCCTAACCACTACATTGTTTTTTTCTTTTTTGGAATAGAGAATTTATACTGAGGTAGATAGGTACTTTATTTACGTCGTACTAGAGCTGCACAATGGGCTATTGACCATGGTAAATTATACCGAGGATCTAATTCGATGTTTAAATCAATGTGGAAGATTGTTTATTTAAACTTGATTTTTCTTACTGATTATTAGTTTTGCATTACTTTTTGGAAGGTTCATGGATTTTATTGCATTGCTCAGAATTAGGTTCTACAAGCTCAAATGCGTAATTTATCAGAAATTAGGAATGCTTTGTGCATGCGCTAAGATATGGTGAAAATCATCTTCTCGGGGTCTAAGCTCTACTTTAAAACTGTTGGGGTCACAAAGTCCTCTAAGTTCCCAAAACAAATCAACCTCTCTGGGGTAATCCAGGAGTTCCCTTGTCTTCTGTATTGGGTTCAAAATTAGAAGGCTGCGGTGTTGAACTTTGGTGGTCGTAAACTCAAATTTTGGTTAGCCGTTCAACGATGGTTATAAAATAAAGTGATAGAAAAACAATAATGTAGAACGAATTTTTTTTTTTAAAATTAAGCTATGTCGCCTACACTTTAAAGATTGACTACTTAACTAATAAATTTTATTTACATAAGTTTAGATTATGACTACATCTTGGCGTATAAAATAAATTTTTTCAAATCTTAAACACCATGATTAACCCATTGGCTATTACAGCCGGTACACAGTTAGTCACAGCTTGCAAATCGATAGAAATGTAAAACTATTTGCTTTTAAACGTTCACCATATTTTAGCTACAGTTGTACTTTAACAGGGATGCCAACGGCCCCGCTTTCTCCAAAATTTTATATATACCTTAATTTTAATTCTCCATAATGCTAATAAATTGGCAGTAAATTAAAGTGTAAAGCTTATAGAGTAAGGATAATTAAGCCCACTTTTTAAAACTTTCACCCCGAGATAACTATAAACATAATTGAATTTTACATGATACTTAGAATTTGAAGAGATGAAGTTGTGAAAAAAAAATACTAAATTAAAAATAACTTAAATTATTACCACTAGAAATTATTTTTTACAAAGCCGAGCAAGTTGGCTTCTCTGCTTTTTATCGAGCCGAACGAGTCTCTTCATTAAGAAAAAAACGACTGCGGTAACAGTTGGTAACATATCAAAAGCATATATCTGAAACTATTCTTATAAGGCATATGAAATTTATGAGGGTTTATTAAAACATCACAGCAATGACAGTTATAGCCGTCTCAAAGAAAAATCTCTTTTAGTGGATCTGTTAATTATCACTCCTTTATAAACAAAAATCTCTTTAAGAGGATCGGTTAATTATCATTTCTCTTCAAACAAAAGTCTCTTTTAATGCATCTGTTAATTATCATTTCTCTTCAAACAAAATTCTCCTTTAGTGGATCTGTTAATTATCTCTTCTTTTAAAACAAAAATCTATTTTTGTGGATCTGTTAATTATCACTTGCCTTAAAAAACTAATTCTCATCCTTCAATATCTGATTCGTTGGCGAACTTGGAAATAAGTTAGCTCAAAAATCCTTGAATTTGGAATAAAGGTCACAAAGATCGGCAGACACTCCGGTTTTGCACATTTTAAATAATTAAAAAGGGAACATCATTAATACGTAATTATTTGTTAATTATTCAGTAACAAAGAAAGATATAACATTCCAGATGACATATAAATTTTTTCCTTTGTTTAGGGAGAGAAAATAAATGTGATAAACAAATGACGGTTTCAGTTCAGTAGTTTTTGTGACAATATGGTGACAAAATGTGATAATTTCCGCTTCCAAACATACGACTGACCCTCAAATGGGTTTCTGGGCTGGATCGTCAAATTAAAAAAGCTGCTGTAGCGTATGTAAGAAACTTAAGTCGTTTTTAAAATACGGTTTTATGCCAAGAAAATAAAAAAGTGGGGGGAAAGTTTTAGATTGTATTCAGTTTCTGATGAAAAAGAGGTGCAAAATATTTTCTGTAAAGAAAATATTTTGCACCTCTTACATATAACATATAACTTGTACATATAACTTGTATTATAACTTGTACATATAACTAATACATATAACTTGGAATTTATATTTTCCAGACATGAATTTTCATTAGACATCATAGTTAGACATGAATCTGATCAGGGTTAAGATAATCCCTGTAACTTAATGTGTAGATAACAACTCTTTCTTATACACATGCACACACTTTTAACTCGTTCCCCTTGTATGTATTCTCAAACTGTACATACTTGTTTATTTTCTCGAACTGTAAATATTTGTTAGTGTTTTATTCTCATTGTATCTTAAATTTTATCACTTGTATTCACGTATATTTGCATTACTCATATTCACGTATATTCCCAATTTGATATTACCTCATAATGGCCAAGTGCCATAAACTCATGAGCTCCATTTTGCCCCCTGAACTGCATTTTTTGTCATGTATGTTTTTTAGTTTATTTTAGGACGAATGGCAAAAGTGCCGTAAGGTCTCGGATGCCCAGTTCCAAAGGAAAGAAGAAGAAGGTTTTGTTTTTACAAGATTAAAATTTTTGAATGAAATAATTGTATTGAGAGTTTTTCTGTATTTGGGAAAAAATAAATGGCGAAATTGCTTGCCAAGCACCAACAACGGGTTAAGTCTTCATGATTCAAAACGCATACTTGTCATCATTTACTCTTTTCGAGATTCCAAGTAGTAGTAAGGCAATTTTGCTCACAAAGATATTTATATTTTGACCAAGTTGCAATTTACTATCATACAGACTATTAAGCTTTTATATACACTCATGGACAAAAAAATTAGCGCACCAAGAAGGAGTCATCAAAATGAAATGAAATTTTACATACGTAATGACTACTTTGATATAAGTAAATGATTAGAAAATCAAAGAAAAAGGATAATTTATTTCAGAGAAAAAAGCAAAAGAACGAAGGAGTTAATACCCCGTTGGACCCCCTCTAGCGCAAATGCACGATGCGATACGATCGAGCATTGAGTTCTGTATGATGTCTTGAGACATTTCGTTCTATATTTGTTGCAACCTTGCCTCTAGTTCGTTCAAACTCGTGGGATGCCCAACTCGCAGTCCCAAATGATCCCAGACATGCTCGATTGGAGACAAATCTAGGGATCGGGCAGGCCAAGGAAGGGTAATAACAGTACGGACACAGTCTTGTGACACCCTTGCCGCATGAGACCGAGCATTGTCTTGTTGAAAAAGGGCTCCTGGGAGCCGTTGCATGAGTGGCAACACATGTGGTTTCAGGATTTCATGGACATACCGCTGGACTGTCATGGTGCCATGGAGCAATGCTAGGGGTGACCGTGTATTGTAGGCAATGGCACTCCATATCATCACACCAGCTGTGGGGGTGATGTGTCGCTGTACAGCAAAGGCAGGATTGAGGCGTTTACCACGGGGTCTCCACACACGAACAAGATTGTCATCACTGCTGAGATTGAATCTGGATTCGTCGCTAAAGACGACCTGGTTCCATTCCGCTGCAGTCCAGTTTCCTCGTGCACGGCAAAACTCCAAGCGGAGGCGTCGATGGGTGGGCGTCATGGGCAGCACACGTAGTGAGCGCCGCGATACCAACTGTCCTTCAGCCTTCAGCGCCTTCGTATGGTTCGAGAAGACACAGGGGCCCCTAGTGAAGGTGCTACCTGTGCCTGGATGGCTGCCAATGAAGCGCTTGGCTGTACGCGTGCATTTCTTACGATGTGGCGGTCTTCTCGACGACTGATCTGTCGAGGGCGTCCTGAGCCTGGTCTTCGTGTACATGACATCTCTCGGGTCCACTGGTCCCAACACCTCCTCACAACACAATCAGAGCGGCCTAATTGACGAACTACTCGCCTAGCTGACCACCCAGCTTCCATCATCCCGACGATTCTCCCCCTCTCAAACTGCGACAACTGCTCATATTGTCTTCGAACACGGTGTAATGGCATGTCTACCTCAGCTCTTCCTTTGTAAATGATTCAGCACACTCAAATAAGCTTTGGTTACCTGTTTTATACTCCACCGAGTACGACGTTCAGCGTCCTCTAACGGCTATACGTATTTGCGCAATCACGCTGCTTTTCTAATCATTTGCATATCTCCCCGACGTGTACCTTCATTGCCAGTTTCGTTACGATCCCGCAATTATTTCTTGGTGCGCTAATTTTTTGTCCATGAGTGTATTTGTTGTAATTATTTATATATATTGAAAATCAAGTTCATTTTTTAATTATTATTATAATTCAAAGAGTTAGAATGGAATAACATGAGTTTCGCTACCACTTTAATTATGAAAATAACATCTTCCGGGAAAACCGGAAGAGTTGGCAGTTACGAAAATGGTTTTGACCACCATGATATACAAACAATTTAATCCTTTCCTTTCCAGTGTAGCCAGTGTGTCAACACTAATTCAACAAATGTGACAAGCCACTAGAAATGTAAAACTAATTGCTTTCAAACGTTTATCAACCACTATTCTTTAAGCAACAAAAAGCTAAAGTATGTCACTTAGACCTTATGTATGTCTAACCTTATGTATGGTAACCTTCGCTATGTTCCGCCTAACTAAAATTCTTAATCTAAATTTACTGTTCTCGAAAGGGTTACGCAAACATACTGTAATCTGGCAAAATTAAACAAAGTCTGCATTGTTTAATTGTTATTTCACTATATATTTTTAAATATTACTGTTAACTGGGCCGTAAACTGTCAGATTGGCATCTGTGGGTTTTTAACCCTATAACAGTTGGGATTTTTCTTTTGCAACGTTATACTTTTTATAATTTTTTTATACTATAATTACTGTAACTAGGTATGAGTATAATCTAGACCCAACGTACAGTCAGTAAAAGAAAATAAACGGACCTCCTTGATTAACTTTTAATCCAATGATCGGATCCTCACGTTCCAGGACTCAATCTTAATGGCTCGAGGGGATGACTTCAAATATGGTAATTAATGAGTGCAGACGATATTATAAGATACGAAATCAGACACAAAAACGTATTTTCTCTGAATAAACATACCCTTTTTTTTGTTGACAGATTTGGATTTTTGACCCCCAAAATATAGATTGGTCAGGAGAGTTTGGTTTGATCCACGGGCGACTAAAAATGCAAAAAGTGGTGACTAATAAAATTCAAAATTTTATTAAGAAAGATTAAAATTAGCAACTTTTTAAGACATATTTTTTAGTTTACTGTTAAAAGTGAATGTAAAGAACATTTTTGCTTTGAATGTGAATAATTTGAAATGTAAGTCATAGTGACAATTAAGATTTAATAATTAAATAGTTAATAAATAAATAAAAATGAATTGAGTTTCTACCACTTTTTACATTTTTAGTCGCCTGTGGCATCCCTGCAAAATTTAGGTTCAAAATATAATTGATTGCCGTTTTAATATATTTTGTTAATCACGAATCGAATTATTAGATTTTACCTTTTTAAAAAATGAAACAGCGAAGAATTGATGGTTATCGAGTCAAAAAAATGAGCATCACCAAGAAATGAACATCAGTACAATTTGCTAGTGATTCATTTGTGAGTGGCATAACACATTTTTGAATTATTTTGCACACCACTGCATACTTAAAAGAAATATTACTCATAGTCATAAGGTGGTTATCTTAGCATCAGCCCCGCGAGGGGCTCTAACTAATTCATCTGAATGGGGATAAATAATAAATCGCCGAAGCGCAACTGAAAGTTGGAGTTCAGTAACATTTACTGAGAGAAAATTAAAATGAAGTAGCGAGATTAAACAAACAAATTTAAGAGAGGGAAGAGGTTTTCGTGGCAGACTGCCTCGTCTCCCCAGGAGGTAAGAAATATTACCCGAGGATACGTAAAACTAACATAGATAATTTTCGAATTAAAGCTGGTTACAATTGTCTTAATCTCGAAAGCCAACTAATCCGCCTTAAGCTAAAGAATATAAAGTATGTAGTAGAAAATTTGACTCTAAATTTTGCTTAATTGCGAAATTTTAATAAAGAATTTTTATAACTAAGACTATTATTTCATTCAGATATATTTTAATTATTTATATGGCATGCAAAATCACTGTTAATTACATTTACTAAATTAAGATTTAAATATAAAACCATAAACTTTACTACCATTAAAAAATTTTCTCTACAAAACACAATAAGTTCTAACTGATCATAGCAGTATTTCATATCTATGTTTTCATAAGCATGTTTATGCCACCACTTTTTTAGCTCTTCCTTTATTATTGCAAACTTGTGTAATTTTATAACTTTCTCTATCCAAATCGCAGCATGTTTAATAGCAAGAAATCACCTTTTCAAAGCTGAAGTTGAAGGTAAGAGAAATGCCCAACATACATAAATTATCACTTTATTCGCAGGTACACAAAGCAATATCAAAATTCAGGTTTTAACGTAAAGTAATTGTTTTTGATAAAACACAGCGATACCAAACATATGAATTTGAAATTATCTCAATGCAATTTTTTTTAAATCTATCCATTTTGAGTGAGCAATTTTTTTTCACTTCAAAAACATTCATTTATTTTATTTATACATTTCTGTTTATTAAAAAACAGCTTCTAAATCCTTTCCCAGATACGGGATGACAGGCATAGAACATAATTTGTCTTCTACTTTTTGATTTATAACAAAAATTTGAATATACCGAATAATTAATCAAGGTTCCCATTTTAAAAACCAATATTAAAACAATAGCTTTTATATTTTAAGTAAACACAATTTTGTTTGCAACAACAAATTATCTGCTTAGGGTTTTAAATTTTTTTACAAAAAAATGGTTCTTAAAACAATAGTTAAAGTTAATAGCAAAATATTTTTTAACCATAAAGTCATAACTCTAATCATTTTGGAATTTTTTTCAATGAATACTTTCAAATTCGTCAAGGTATAAAAATATTATATTTTCTACTTATTGCGCAAATAACGAGGATGGTTTAATGATTTTATGTCTCGATGGTACTTGAAATTATTTTTTGAATAAAAATTATACAAAGAGTTATTATATTTTTAATAAATTAAATATAATTCCAAAAAAGACTCACCTTTAAAGGAAAATCTCCAAAATATGGCTGCAGCGTTTCTATTTCTAACTTACCATAAATTCCAATCAGCACGGCTCACTTATTCGTAAATAAAAAAATTTCCAAATAAAATAGAGTCCATTTTAAAATTCAGCAAACAATTCAGCAAAGTTATTGCTGAATAAGGAATGACGACATATTTACATTTTTAAGATCATTCAAATGTAAACAATTTAATTAATTACTCTTTAATAAACAACTAAACAATCGTTATACCTGTAACAGGCAAAAAAATCCTTACACCTTAAAAGATTAGTTGGATGCTTAGAAATGGCGATTCATACTATATTCACACAAAAATTAAACTATTTACTTCCTGAATTATTATATTTTTTTTAACAACATGCTTCCCTTTTCAATGCCGAATGCTCAACACGAAAAAAATACAAACACTCAAGTTACCAATTCCATTTCTATTAGGAGAGACGAGGTCGCGATTTAAGAACACATAATCATCAACGCTTTGACTGACCTTAAAGTTCGTGACTTCGGAAAGCGGTGAGAGGACCTTCAAGAAATTCGAAAAAAGAAGTAAATCAACCGGTAGGGTAGTATTGCCGCTTCTACATTGGCATTCATATCAGCTTCTTAAGTCTTTTACAGTAAGATGAAGATATTGATTTATTTATGAACACATTGAATGAATCAGAATTCTAAGGCATCGTACACATCGTCCACTATTTTTGTCCCCAAAGGTGGGATAATCGAACCCAACCAAGGACGTTTGTTGTTATTATTAGAAAAAACAACTGATTTTTCTTTAATTTTTAGACATCAATTATAAAATGTTACACTTTTGATTGATTAAAGAAGATGGGATTTGTTGTGAATGACGTCACATTTAACGTCATAGATGCACGTGTAAAAGCACGAGATTTTGAAAAATATGATGTTGTTCACCTGAGGCAGGGTCTGATATGTAGTTTGATAGAGTTAACTGGTTATAAGATTTAAGGCTTTAGGATATCAGGTTGATTGATAAAGTATAAAGAAATTTTTTTTCCAGAAAACTCCCTAATATTAAGGAAACAATCTATAGTCTGTGATATATAGCGATAAAAAAAATGACAGTGCTTGTTGTCTTTCAAGTTTATGGGGTAACTATCGTCGTGTATTTGATTATATATTTGCTCAAAAAACGAAGTAAATCAACCGGTAGAGTAGTATTGCGGCTTCTACATCGGTATGCACATCAGCTTCTTAAGTCTTTTACAGTAAGATGAATATATTGATTTATTTATGAACAAATTGAATGAATCAGAATTCTAAGGCATCATACACCTTACCCACTATATTTGTCCCCAAAGGTGGGATAACTGAACCCGACCAAGGACATATGTTATTCTTAGAAAGAAAAACAACTGGTTTTTATACAATTTTTCTAGACATTAATAGTAACATTTTATACTTTTGATTGATTAAAGGAGATGAGATTTGCTGTGAAAGACGTCACATTTAGCGTCATAGATGCACGTGTAAAAGCACAAGATTTTGAAAAATATGATGTTGTTCACCTGAGGCAGGGTCTGATATGTAGTTTGATAGAGTTAACTGGTTATAAGATTTAAGGCTTTAGGATATCAGGTTGATTGATAAAGTATAAAGAAAATTTTTTTTCGAGAAAACTCCCTAATATTAAGGAAACAATCTATAGTCTGTGATATATAGCGATAAAAAAAATGACAGTGCTTGTTGTCTTTCAAGTTTATGGGGTAACTATCGTCGTGTATTTGATTATATATTTGCTCAAAAAACGAAGTAAATCAACCGGTAGAGTAGTATTGCGGCTTCTACATCGGTATGCACATCAGCTTCTTAAGTCTTTTACAGTAAGATGAATATATTGATTTATTTATGAACAAATTAAATGAATCAGAATTCTAAGGCATCATACATCTTACCCACTATATTTGTCCCCAAAGGTGGGATAACTGAACCCGACCAAGGACATATGTTATTATTAGAAAGAAAAACAACTGGTTTTTATACAATTTTTCTAGACATTAATAGTAAAATGTTATACTTTTGATTGATTAAAGAAGATGAGATTTGCTGTGAATGACGTCACATTTAGCGTCATAGATGCACGTGTAAAAGCACAAGATTTTGAAAAATATGATGTTGTTCACCTGAGGCAGGATCTGATATATAGTTTGATAGAGTTAACTGGTTCTGAGATTTAAGGCTTTAGGATATCAAGTTGATTGATAAAGTATAAAGAAAAATCTTTTTCGAGAAAACTCCCTAATATTAAGGAAACAATCTGTAATCTGTGATATATAGCGATAAAAAAAATGACAGTGCTTGTTGTCTTTCAATTTTAGGTGGTAACTATCGTCATGTATATGGTTATATAGTTGTTCGAAAAAAGAAGAAAATCAACCGGTAGGGTAGTATTGCCATTTCTACATTGGCATGTATATCAGGTTTTTAATTTTTTTTAACGGCATGATTATTGATTAATTTAGTTTTGAAGACATATTGATATGATGAAAACATATTTTGAAGACATATTGATTTATTTATGAACCTTTTGGATATTCTAAGGCATTATACACCTTGTCCACTCTTTTTATCGTCACAGTTGGGATAACTAAACCCAACCAAGGATATGTAGCTAGATTGAGTTAACTAGTTATAAAATTTGATAATCTAAAACATCTTGTTGATTGATAATTAAAAGGGACAAAGAAAAACATTTTCGAAGAAACAAAAGAATGAATCAGAATTCTTAGGCATTACACTCTTTGTCCACTACCCCCACACATTTTCTCCCACACAGGTAGGATAATCGAACCCAACCAAGGACAGATGTTGTTATTAATAGAAAGAAAAATAACTTGTTTTTATATATATATTTTTAGATAAAGTGTTATACTTTAAGCGACTAAAGAAGATGGCATATGATGTGAATGACGTCACAGTTAGCGTCATAGGTGCACGTGTAGAAGCTCTAAATTTGAAAAATATGATGTTGTTAACCTAAGGCAGGGTCTAATACATAGCTTGACAAGTTAAGCTGGTTATGAGATACATACTAAAACCTCTAGTTGATTGATAAATATCTTCGAGAGAAAATCCTCTCCAGTCATCTCCTCCTCTATAATCTGTGATTTATAGCGATGAAAAAAATGACAGTTCGTGTTGAATTTCAAATTCAGGTAGTAAACATCGTGTTATATGTCCATTACAAATGTTACGTTCCTAAAGGGCATAAGACCAGAACTTTGTGAATGAAACTGCTAAATCTTGTCACAGCTTTCCAAAGATAAATAAATTTAACTTTACTTACCGGTGCGTCTAAGGAAAAACTGTTATTCCAACTTTTTCATGTCATTAAATAAGTTAATTTAATTAATATTTATTTTATTAAAGATACTGCAATAATGTGTTTTTGTACTGTATTGTATACTGTACTTTGTAATATATTTATAGTAAAAGTTTAAAAAAATAACAGTTTAAAATTATTTAAATAAACTACCGCTTTAGTTAGTTTACAATAATTAATATTATAAAATAACTACAGCTGTAGTTTCTAAAGTTTATAACTTAAATAACTCTTTCTGTAGATATATAGTATTTTATTGGTTCCAGCCAGGCATTCTATTTCTGAAAAAAGTTTTAATTCTTAAAACCCTTGAAGCAGAATTAATATTCAATATATTTTTCATACTTTAACCCGTTTTGTCCCGAATTTATAAATTGAAATCATACAAAAAGTGGTTTTATGGAAAAAGTGGTATTATATATTATCGAAATTAATTGGTTTTTCTGCTGTTAGAGCATTCAAAAAGTCTTTGATAGATCAAAAAGTGCTTGCTCCTTATAATTCTAGATATAATCAGAAATAACGAAATCATCATGGTATCTGAAAATCTTTTAATTCACCCAGATAAATGAAAATACTGAGAAAAGTTTCCCATCACAATGAATGTCTTTGAAAAAAGGAACTGTCCTAAATATATGACGCTGGGCGTTAACCGGTTAATATCGAATTGTAAACACTATAACACTAGATATTTTTAATTTTTAATACATATAGTTGTGGGGTCATAGACAGCGCTTTTTAATTTAAGAGTTAAAGCTTTTTATAAAATTAGTAACTTTTTTATTTCATTTTTAAAACCACTTTATTAATGATCTTACGAGCCCTGCAATTACTTTTGCATTAATGAAATATTTTAATTCTGTATAAGTAATAAAGAAAGCACAATAATTAAAAGGCTGTCAAACTACTTACCTTTTTCAAAATATTTTGTAGAGTGGTAGACAATCAAAATCAAATGGTTAATTTTTCTAACATTTTAGAAAACTTTCGTACTAGAATATTGCAGCTAAGTAACTTTTCATAAACTTTTGAATTATTCATTTATTGCGGAGTGGAAAGTTATTTTATATCAAATTTACTACACCACACATTAAAACATAAAATTTGCTACCGCTAGAAGAAATTTTCCAACCAAGCGATGATGAAAGTTGACAACCCTGCATTTATTGATCATCTATTCTATATCATAATTATCTAAGGTCATAATTTACTCAAAAGACTATTATTCTTAACAATTTACGATAATTAAAATTCAAAACTGATTATTCTGATAACTCCACAAAGAACAACTAATTTTCACTAAAAACACTAAATAACGAAAACCGATAAAGAGTTCTAATAGTAAAAAAATACTTATGAATAGGCGTGTCTCGCCAACTAAATATTCATATATGCACTGTTTTATTAGTTGAGATTTTCTGCAAACGGAAAAATAAAAAATTCATTTCCTAATTTATGCATTCCTAAAATTACGTGCTTTTCAATGCAAATTAAGTAAGAATTAAGACATTTTAGTCAAATCAGTTTTGAACGAGAAAAACATGCATTCAGTTAATTGTGATTGAGAAAAAATAAAAATTCTGATTTGGAAAAAAAATGAATGAATAAATCACGTCTTATAAAGTATTCATGCAACTGAAACTAACAAAGATTCTCAAAAATGATTAATGAATGAAGCAGCTTTGAAACGAATTAAGTTGTAGGTGTGGAAGGTCAGTAAATAAATAAAATGAATACAAAATAATTCATTTGGAAAAAAAACATAGCAAAAAAATGAATGAAATGTTGATATCTTGCGATAATTTGAATATTTAATTTAGTTCAAAACTTGCTGAAATAAAGAAAAAAAACTTGTTCTTTTGATACGAGTTAGTTCATTACGTTATGTATAAGAAGTTGTTCCAATTTATATGATGGAGATAAATTCATTGGAGTTTTATGTGAAGATTTTGGCTGTTGTAGTAATGATTTTTTTTTACATTGCGCTTCCTACGAGACAGGGATTTATTCCAGCGAATTGAACAAATTATTTTTAAAAAAAGGCCGTTGCTTTATTTTTTAGAAATATAAAAAGATACATTATGGCCATTAATATATTAAAATTATAAAATAATAAGATATTCCTTTAAAGAAATGTAGAGATCCATTATTTCTAACATAAAGATTTTCATAAAGTAATTTAGCGGTTTGACAGAGGGTTGAAACCCTCCTGTCCTAAATTCCAAATTAAAATTAATTTAATTGTTCCATGTTAGGAGTATGTTCAGTTAGGGGCATGGGAAGAGTTCCATAGTTGGCGATTTATCGAAAGATGAAATAGCCAACAACGAAGCCAACCCCCCATAATTACGGTACAGTGAATTAATGAGTATTACATTTGTATTGAATTAAAAAGTTAGCCGTTACATTTATTCTTAAAAAGAGAATAAAATATTTATATTTGCTTTTTATAGAACGTCTTAAAAATTAAACAATTGGTTTAATTTAATTAAAATTAGTTTAAGAGTGATTCAAAAATATTAAATTTATAAAATTAAAGAAATTTTAAAAGCTAGGAAATTTGTAATGTCTATTATGGCATCACTCCTCTATACTATCAAAATAAATAATTTGAAATAAAGTACTGACATAGAATTAACATCGAAGCATTTTGTATAAATATATTAATTTTTTATCGTCCTTTAAAACTGTCAGAAAAGTAGCTTCAATAATGGAAAAAAAATCAGTATATTGATTGTCTTCAGAAATATATATACAGAGATGCCAAAATGCTCCGCTTGGTAAAATAGTATTTTCCAATGGTAGCGAAATTTAAGTTACTTTCAGTTTAGTATTTTTCATTTTAAGTAATTTTTTCGCCACTAACTATTAAAAATTATAAACTGCTGTTTGTAGAAAATGCAACACCATGAAAGAATCATCAGAATCAAATGAAATTTAATGCAGAAACGACTTGTACTGATACAAATAAATGATGAAATTTTCAAAACAAAAGAAACAAATTAAGCGTCCGAAATCAGTATTTGGTGCAGCCACCACGCGCTGCAATAAGTGCTGCTATACGACGTGGCATGGAGTCAAACAGATGTTGAATATCTGCTTGAGGAAGAGAATTCCATATCGCTTGTATGCGCAACCAAAGTTCGTCTTTGGAAACTGCAGGACGCGGATCACGAGTGAGACGCCGACCAACCATATCCCACACGTGCTCAATAGGCGACATATCCGGCGAATAAGCAGGCCAAGGAAGAAGTTGCATGCGTTGTGCTGAACAGAAGTCTCTAACAGTCCGCGCAACATGTGGGCGTGCATTATCCTGCTGAAAGATAGCTCCAGGGATGCCTTGAAGGAAAGGAACGACTTCGGGCTGTAGCACTTCACGGACGTATCTGTTGCTATTGAGATTACCCTCAATTCGTATCAAATTGGATCGTCCATGATACGAAATCGCACCCCAGACCATAACTCCGGGTGTTCGACCACTATGTCGTTCAATAATACACTCAGGAAGGCAGCGTTGACCGGCATAACGTCTAACACGAACACGGCCATCATGGGTCCACAAATTGAAGCGTGATTCATCTGAAAAGACAACTTGGTGCCAATCAGCTCGCCAGTCTCTGTGCTCAAGAGCCCACTGCCGACGCAGCCGTCGATGATCCGCCGTGAGGGGAATCCTGTATAATGGCACCCTTGCACGCAATCCACGGCGCAGCAGACGACGACGAATTGACGAAGCCGACAATTGTACACCTGTAGCAGTAGACCAATGTGCTGCCAGCTGCCTGGAGGAAGCTGTGCGATCATTCACCGCCATGCGGAGCAGGTGTCGATCATCGCGCTCTGACGTCACCTTCTGTCGTCCAGTGCCTGTTTTTCGAGTTGTTCGGTGCTCGTCGGTCCACTGCTTCCAAACTCGCATCACTGTGGAACTGTTCCGCTGCATACGAGCTGCTATTGCGCGATAGGAAAATCCTCCTTCTCGAAGGCCGATTATCCTCCCTCGTTCAAACTCCGTAAGTTGCTTGAATTTCTTATTCTTCCGTCGTGGAGGCATACTCAGGTCTCACTAAACGTTTGCCACTAACAAATAATCATAGACTATTTTCAACGTCCCGCTACAGCACTTTATTTATACGCTTTCAGCATCAATTCAGAGGGCGCTGCGCGCGCCACGCACGCGCGATGGCTCTGAAACTTTATTAATTTGCATAATATCCTATAATTGACATTTGCTGCGAATTTCATTTGATTCTGATGATTCCTTCATGGTGTTGCATTTTCTACAAACAGCAGTTTAAGTATCATATAATATGCAACGATAAAGCATCAATCTACTGCTTACCCCATTAAAAAGTAGGCGTAACTATCCTTCTTTAACGAGTTTTACTGTATAATTAAATACCACTTTATTAAAACTATTCCAGAAAGCGGAGCAGTTGGCATCCCTGTATATATACAGAGATGCCAACTGCTCCGGAAACGCCAAAATTTTAAAAACATGGTAAATAACTACAAAGTAAATTTTGCAAATATTTGACTATTTTTGCTTGCTTTTTAAAATGTATAACAAGATAATACCATATCCTTCAACTTATGAGGATTTTGAAAATAATTCTTTCCAGTGGTAGCGAACCAAAGTAGAAATTTTTAAAGCAAATGGATCTCTCATAAAACTTTTTTCAGAACTTAAGAATCTAGCCATATGGCCTGCACTTTTATAAGTAATAGTGGACAAGTTACGCTAAAATTAATTTTTTTGAAATATTAAGACATTAATTTTGCTACCTTCTGAAAAGATGATTTCTGAAACTACGGAAACTCCGTAGCAGTTGGAGGATAAAGCATACCTGCCAGCTCTTCCGGAAAATTTTATTTTCATATTTAAAGTGGTAGTAATTATATACTATTTTTTCTTTTATAATCTTAATTTTTAAATGATATTGATCACCACTATTCTTACAAAAATTAGGCACATATATTAATATGCGCTACTGTCATGGTTGTCAACTTAAGTTTTCTCAAATACAACGTATTTGTTTGCTTAAAATTGAAGTTTTAATTCAATTTTAATACCACTGGGAAAAATAATAATGGAAGGGATTAAAAGTTGGCAGGTATCCTAGTCCTAGTGTTTAGATTTTATTGGGCACCTGGGCCGCGAAGCGGCCCCTATCCCGTTCATCTGGAATTTTTGAACAGTTTTGGTTGAGCAATGAGGTAAGCAGGCAATGGAGTTGCTTTTATGAATGTTTCAAGCTCTTTGCTTGAATAACTAAAAAGGAATCAGAAATAAATTGAGCAGCTTGCTCTAAACTGTGTTTGTTTGATTTTGGAGTTGTTCAGAATTGTATCAGCATGAGTAAACGTTATTTTCAGAAAGGTTGATGAAATTATTTGTTTTGATAGTTATGATATGAGGCGTCGGAGGTGAAATGTGCAGCTATTGGTCTGTAGTTTTTATCTTTGATATAATTTTCAAATTTAAAGATTTCATTAAAATTTGCTGTTTTACATTCTATGGCTTTATCGAAAAAATCTGCGTTTAGCTTGTATATATGCTGTGATAGAGTTGGTATTTTGAGGTCTGCATGTATATTGGTATTCCGGATGAACCATCTTGCACAGGTTATTTTTCTAAGGATCTTGTTTTGGCATTGGTTTAATTTCTTCAGTAGATGTTGAGGTATCGTTGTCCAGGCAGGTGAGGCATAGGTAAGTATTGGGCGGATCATTGCTGTATATAGTAGCTTCTTTAGTTTAAGTGACATATTCTGATTATATATTAATGGTTGTATGGCTATTATTGCTGCATTTGCTTTATCTATTGTGCTTTTGATGGGATCATTCCAAGTGAGTTTGCTATTAATTATAAGGCCAAGATAATTTGCTTTTTTAACTATTGGTATTGGTATGTTGAACATTTTTGGTTGAAGTTGTGGAAGTATTTTAATTCTTCTTTTTTGTATAATTAATATTTGTGATTTTCCAGCATTTACTGCAGTTTTCCATTTTAAGCACCAGTCTTCTATTTCGTCTATATGGTCTTGTAGTTTTTGAAGAGCATGATTTGGGTTTCTGGATTTAATAATAATACCGGTATCGTCTGCGTAATAGGCTGTTATAATCGGCTTTGTTTATAGGAAAATCATAAGTGTATAATATGTATAATATCGGTCCCAGAATGCTGCCCTGTGGTACTCCGGCTGTGATGTTTCTCTTTGTGGATTTTTTGTTTTTGATGGTGATTTGAAATGTTCTATTACAAAGATAGCAGGATAGGAGTTTGATTATGCCGGGTGGAAAATTCAGCTGTATGAGTTTATATATTGTACCAGTGTGCCATACTTTATCAAATGCTTTGGATATGGCGATCATCAGGAAGGCTATTGTTTCTTTATTTATGATTGCTCTACCAGTATAGTCTATAAGTTGGCAGGTATTATAAAGTGGTGAATTATATAAGCCTATGAATTATTTAGAAATAGTGGTGGATAAAAATCAACTAAATTGAATTTGTTAAACCAAGAATCACAATTGAGAAACTACCACTTTAAAATATATATTTGCTGTCCGGAGAAAGTTGGCATCTTTGTATATATATATGGCTGCTATCTCTTCTCTTCGAAAGTTACGGTTGGAAAAAAACTTTTTGAACAGTGTATAAGTCGGCATGTATGAGGATGAAGTTAAATCAAAATGGCATATAACATAAGCTTTTAAATTATTTAGAAGTTAGTAGTGGAGAGTAAACGTTATTGAATTTACTAAAACAAAAATCACACATTAAAATACTATCACTCGAAAATATTTATCTGCTGTTCGCTGCGAGTTGGCATCTCTTTTACTTTCGGGGAGAATAATAAATGCATTACTAATAGGGGTGAAAGCGAGATGGAAAAGAGAAAAGGCTGATTGTAAAACCATGTCAGTAATTGCTAATTTTCGGGAGGAGTTTACTTATTCTTTTTTTTTTTTTTTGAACTATTTAACAATTTCGAATTTTTCTTTGAAAAGAAGCAGATTTATATATATGTTGAAATCTTAAAGAAATCTTGGTAGTTACAGATATTTTATTTTTCTCAGAAAAAATGCTATAATAAAATGTCTTTCGTACCAGTTTTTCATCTTTTCCGTCTTGCTGTATAAGGGCTTTCAGCCATGATTACTACCAAGATTTATTTAACAGTTATTAAATATAGATAGAATTTTTTTATCTAAGAAAAAGTTTTTGATAATGAATGGTTTATAGTTATGAGCCCAGGGCTTAAGGCTAAGATATATCAAGACGGAATAAATCAAAAACAGAAAAGAGAACCATTTCTTCCAGCTTGTTTTAGGGAAGAATAAAATATGCATGACAACCAAGATTTATTTAAAAGTTTTAAAATAGATATCGACTGACTTTAGCCCAAGAAAAATTAACACTCTAAGTGATCACTTAAAAAATAAACTCTCTATGGCAGAAGGAAAGATTATAAGAAGACTCGTCGGCGCCCCTAAATGCATTAGCAATAATAGTATAAAAAGGGATCTTAAAATTGATGACATCAACGTCTATATAAAAAATTTAAACCAAAATTTCTACGATGAAGCAAAAACCTGTACCACCAGCAATTTTAACTCACTCCTAGATATTGAATTAATTGACGACAACACTAAATTTAGCCCAATCACTGCCTTTTTCCTTAGGGATATGACGTAGCCATAGCACACGAAATACACTCTCGATTTTTGGTGCTAAGCACCACCTCTTCCCCCCCCCCATCTCCATTCCACCTCACTACTCCTCATCATCGAATTACTACTACAGATGAATCGGTTAATGCCGCTTCGCGGCAGTGCACCGAGATTTATATAATTTCTACCATTTCTACCATTCTACCCAAGAAAAATTAAGTAGAGATAAATGATTTAAGATTATATAAAGAAGAAAAACAACACAAACTGGAAAGAATATCATTTCATTTCAGCTTGTTTTCGGGAAGTATGAAATATGCGTGACTGCCAAGATATATTTAAGAACTTTAAAATAATCTGGACTGATTTTTTACCAGAGAAAAAGTAATTAGTGATGAATAGTTCGTATTTAAATGTAGGAAGAGCTTTTACGGCCTCATTTTTAACTTCGAGCGAGCCTAAAAATATGAAAAATACGACTTTCATAAGACAACAGTTAAATATAGCGAGAGTTTATATAAATTTTTTTCCTTAACGGAGCTATTACACACGCTCACAGCATCATAAAAAATTCGTTATTTTTCCTACACGGCGGAAAAAATGGTTAATTTTGAATCAAATTACTAATATTCTCCAGCGATATTAGCGCAGTTGACTTTTTCTGACTTAAAAATATTTTACATTTCATTGATTGAACTCAAACAGAACGTTTTCCTCACCGTATTAAACACGTCTGTAAGTTACTCGGGAAAGAAATAAAACTGGTTGTAAAACCATTTTATTTTTAGCACATATTAACCTGATAGCACTACTGTAAAGTGTTACTGTCACAGGTCTACGTCAGCGTTGCCTGCTGCTCCACTCTGAGAAAAAGATTTTAAAAAGTTTTGAAAATTAGAGTCAAAATAATGAAAAACTTAATTCTGAAAATAATTAAGCAGCTTACCTCAAAAAGAGATTTCGTATAAATGTTTTAATATTTTTTATATGTATTGGTGGAAAAAAAACATTTTTATAAAATTTATTAAACCGAGAATTAAATATTAAAACGCAAATTTTGCTACTACTAAAATATTTCCCTCCCCCCACAAAGCTGAGCCAGTTGACAACACTGCCTCTGCTTATCCTGTCAAAGTTTTATTTACAAAAATAAAAAAAAATAAAAAACTTGTCGAAAGAATGTTTATCAAAAGTTCAAATATCTTAGGAAATGCAACGTTGCTGCAATTACCCGACGATGAAAGCCTCCACGCTGTTTCTTGCGGGTAGTCTGATGAGACTATCATACCTGCCAAATTTTAATCCTTTCCCGGATGATCTACCCCTGTGGTAGTAAAATGGATTTAAAATTTCAATTTTAGAGGAAAAAAATACGTTGTATTTTGAAAATCTTAAGCGGACAATCGTGACTTTGACATGATATGTAGTGTAGCAGAGTACCTGACCGCGAAGCGGGCATCTCACTCCTTCATTTGATGAACTGCTATAATGGCTGGGACTAAATGACTTTGGCAAAAAAGATCCGAAAAAGATTCAAGAAGCTATGAAGCCTCTGTGAATTTACAGTCATATCTGAGTATTAAGTATAAGCTGAAGATATAGTATAATCTGTTAATTGAAATAGAATATAATAGTAAATTATGTCTATAATGGGGCACAATTAGGTTTATACCCCCAAGCAAGAATCACATTTGTTCCTTTCCTGGACAATCGTGACTTACTTTATTTACAAAAATTGGGCACCTGGGCCACTTAGCGGCAGGGGTGAAAGCGAGACGGAAAAGAGGAAAGGCTGGTAGTAAAACCATTTCAGTTATAGCTAGTTTTGGGGAGGAGTTTACTTATTCTTTTTTTAAATTTTTCAACAATATCTACTTTATCTTGGAAAAGAAGCAGTTTTATATAGATGCCAAAATTATAAAAGAAATATTGATAGTTACAGATATTTCATTTTTTTCGAAAAAAATGCTGGAATGAAATGTTTTACGTACCAGGTTTTTCTCTTTTCCGTCTTGCTATATAAGGGCTTTCACCCATGCTTAGCGGTTCCTATCCCATACATCTAGAAATTTACAGAAAATTTATAGTAATAACAGTTTGAATTTAGCAGTCGATGTGGTAGCTAATAGAAAAACAAGCACTTTGCTAGAGTAAATATACCATTTGAATAACTGATTCATCGATCTAAGTTGACATATATAAATATAAACATAATTTGACATATATATACATAAGTTGACATAAATAAATATTAGCATAAATTGATACATATTTTACTAATTAAATTTCTATATTTTAACTAGCACATATTTAATTATAACCTACATTGAAGTTCATTAGAATACATTGTGGTAGCCATAAAAAAATCAGGCCGTTTGCTTGTGAAATAATGAAACAATGATAAAATTTAATATGACAAATTGACGTTTTTACTTAACACTAGAAATATTGATTGTAGAATTAAATTAAAAATAAAGATAAAACATGATTTGATATGTACAGTAATTGATTTTTGAAAAATGAAAGGCATAATTGATAAGGACAATCGTTTCATTAACGCATATATGTTTTTTTTTTTTAGAATAGTGGTGGTCAAAATCGTTTAAAAATTAAGTTTCTAAAAGAAAAAGTAGCATACATATACTATCACTTTAATTATGAAAATGAACTCGTATTCGAAAGAGCCATTTAATAGGATAATCTTTTAAAAATAAAAAAGTGCTAGCAAATGTACCTCTAATTTTTTTTTAAAATTTATGAACATAATTAGTTCTTCTTATTTACTTGTCAACCACCAAAGATTCAATTCTCAGATATATGCTAACTTTCACTCAATTATTTTTTTAAAATAGAATTTGGTTTTATGCTCATAACTGGTTCACTTTTTAAATAGTCTACGCAGATTACGTTTAAAAATCCGTGTGGAGGCTTTCTGATGTAGGAGGTGATGACAATTACAAGATTACAATTTAGGGTACATTATTATTGTATTTACATTACAGTAAGGATAATAACTACGACAATTGTTACTATCCTTATTCTGCAAATTTTACTGTTTAATTCTTTAATTAATTTAAAGTTTTGCAGATAGTGGTTCAGCTGGCATCGCCGGTAGTAGCTTTTCAAAAACTAAAATTGGTAGAGTTTTAATTATTTTTCTAGAACTTAAGGCACCTCAACTAGAAATCATACATCCGAGACCATTACCACTAGAAAAAATTGCCCGCAAATGGGGGCGAATTTAATTCGCCCCCATTTGTAGGCAACTTTTACGTATTTTTTACCTGCCAACTTTTACGCATTTGGCGTAAAATGTTATTTTTATATTTAAAGTGGTAGGAAATATGTATTACTATCACGGTTGTCAGCTAAAGCTTTTTCAAGTACAATGCATTTTTTTGCTTACAAATAAAATTTTGATTCCCTTTTACTACCACTGGGAAAAATCATAATGAAAGGGATTAAAAGTTGGCAGGTATGGAATTGGTATGGCTGACGTATTAATTCTCCGCAGTCACCAATATTTTCACGTGCTGGTAACTAGTGATGGGCAATAACAGGTATTTTCAAATAACAGGTTCCAGCTGTTACCATACAAAATAATACCTGTTCCAAATACCTGTTCCAAAATAACAGGTCTAAGGAAAAAAATTTCCAACTTTTTTACATTTGAAAGATAATTTAATTGTTGTTGCAGTAGTTAATTTACGTTGTACTAGAGCTGCACAATGGGCTATTGGCGACGGTCTGAGAAACATCCTTGAAAATGATCCGAAGACAAGCCATTACAATTTTGATCCTCTGCAGAGGGGATGGCACCCCTGCTTCGGTAGCCCAACGACCTGCACGCGAAGTCGAGTGCTTTACAGTAGAACAGTTTAATGAGGACCAATACCGCACATCCTCGGTCCCTACGCACACTGATCCAAGTGGTCACCCACCCGCATACTGACAGCAGCCAGAAATATAGTTTAGACTGGCAAGTATTTTTGTAGCAGATACATATTTTTCTATTAATTTGACAAAATTAGAAAATACATATTTTTTTTTCTAAGAGTATCGTGAAGTTTTTTCTAGTTATTTTTTAAACAAAAAAAAAGCAGTTACACATAAATTTCTCTTTTATTCTCGATTGTTTAGGCTCCGAGAAAAGATTTATTACTTGTTTCTAAATAAAAAGGATATAGGAGTTCCCTATTACATTCTGTTTGACGATATAACCAGAATCTTTTCATTTCTACCAGAGGAAAAAAAAATGGAACTTCATTAATATTGAGCTAAATTAGAAATTTAAAAAAAAATTTATTTCTGAACTTAAAATACAACATAGTGTATTATTATTTTTTAATAAAAACAATTTAAGAATAGCACATTATATTCTGTATCTGTGACAAAATAGACAGCATTTTTTCATTTTATATAAAGAAAAGAAATAGGGCTTAGTTGTCTTCTAGAATTTTAAATTTGACAAAAATGAAATTAAATATAACCTAATACCTAAAAATAATCTAACTGCATGCGAATTTAGCATAATTTTTAAAGAAATAAGTCGTTTTAACAATTCTTAACTTTTCTTGGATTATTTAATAATATTTTTCTTTCAAAACAATCAGCACATTAATATCAAAATATCACATACTATGTAGCCTTAATGGTAATTTTAATGTCAAAAGAAAATTCAAAACAGGAAGAAAAAAAATAAATACGCCAAATTAACTGTAATAGATTTTTCCCTTTCCTGCAGAATATTATCATTTAAAAATAGTATATTATTTATTTTCTTCAAATATTCAAAGTAAATAAATCTTTTACGCAACAAAATAATAGGCAATGCCAGAGGGACATCTATTTCTATGCGAGTGGACGAAATTCAACGCAATTTCAAATCACTCTTCACATAGAACATTGATTGAATTATTACAACAAATAACTACGAGGGAAATAAAGGACACGCCTTCATGTAAAAATATTGATAGAGTCAATTCGTAACCTCGAAGGTCACGGTCGATCTCGACCTCGAAAAGAAAGCCGCCGATAGCAGCGAAAGCTAGGGAGATGGTCCGAAAGTTAGGGGACCAATGGCGTAAAGAGTTGTCCGGATTCTCAAAGTAAACTACTTGATTAGATGTCCCCCAGAAGAGATCCCCCAATTGTAATTAGTGCAGTAAATACAGTAGACGGAAAAAAGAGACAAAAAGATTGGAGCATTTTTAAGTAAATGTAGGCCGTAGTTACTTTATAGGGAGCAACTCACTATTTCAAACAACATATTTTGAATTTTTCATTAAATGTATAAAATATATAAATTTAATCACCCCTAAAACTTTATAACTAAGCTTCATTATTAAATCACATTTATAAAATATTTTGCTTAAATATTTACATATATTCTACTACACTTTATCTTCTGAGTACTATTTAACTACCCTTCATGCTTCGTCATAAGTTCAGCATTTTAAAGTAGAAGATGTAAAAAAGGATAAAGATAGGGAGAAAAAATATAGTGTTTGATAATATAGTTTGCCTACAAAGAAAATAAAGTGTTTAAATATAGCTTGAATTCGCATGCTAAATATAGTTTTAACAATTTTAACACATCCTTCTAATAACGAAATAAAAAGTTAAAATATTTATTGCATTAAAAAAAGAAAAAAAAAAAAGGTGAAAGAGAGAGAGAGTAAGACAAAGGACAGAAAAAATGAGACAATAAGACTCGTATTTTGTAAGAAATTTTTTTCTATTTTACATGTAGGAAATATGTATCAATATCAAAAAAATTAGAAAAAATATTCAAATGCTTCTACTTTTTGCATCACAGAAAAAAAAAATTAAAAGAAGGAAAATGCAATTATAAGCACGCCTCCCCCTTGCCCGAGCATCAAAAGGGCAGGGGGACTGGTCATCGCTTACCCAACATTCCTACAAATAAACTTAACCTGCATAATAGTAGACAAAGCTATCACAAAATTCTTGCCTATTCCTGAATACAAATTTGTTCAAAAATACTAACCTGCTTCACCTGTTCCAAAATACTAGCCTGTGACAAAATACCATATGTTTCAAAATACTAGCCTGTGAAAAAATACCATCTGTTCCAAAATACTAGGCTGTGACAAAATACTGCCTGTTCCAAAATACTAGCCTGTGACAAAATATCGCCTGTTCCAAAATACTAGCCTGTTCCAAAATACTAGCCTGTTCCAAAATATCGGCTGTTCCAAAATACTAGGCTGTGAAAAAATATCGCCTGTTCCAAAATACTAGCCTGTGACAAAATACTGCCTGTTCCGAAATACTAGCTGTGACAAAATATCGCCTGTTCCAAAATACTAGCCTGTGATAAAATAACAGGCTGTTTCGATATAGCGTGTGTTGGCTTCGAATGTTGCTGAATGAACATTAATAAAATCTTCATAGAAAACAAAAACAATATTTATTGATGATATAAGTACACTCGTAACTTACTACACTCACGCACATATCGTATTATTCTGCAAAATAATAATGTTTACATCACAAAATCGAAACTGAAACTAAAACATAACCGCTGTTGCCATTCTTCATTTTTACAATATATATGCGCTTACGGTGGCCAAGCAATAAATTTTTGGCAAGATAATTGTTTGCCTAGTATTTTGGAACAGGCCTTTGGAAGTAACCTGTTATTTTTATAACAGGTACGATTAAATAACAGGTGACAAATACCTGTTCCAGAAAATATTAGCCATCTCTACTGGTAACTGCTTCTGTAAACTTGCATTTTTCTGAAAACTCTTATTAATCAATTGGGATTATTTAAAAAATATAAAAATAGATCTTTAATAAATAAAGTGGTAGTTTTAAAATGATAGAAATTACATAAATCTCGTTACGAATCCTTAACCGATTCGTCGGTAGTAATAAATCGATGTTGAGGAGTGGTGAGGAGGAATGGAGATGGGAGGAAGACGGGGTGCTCAGCACCAAAAAATCGAGAGGGGGTTCGTGTGACATGGATAATCATGAAATGTAGAGTAGCATGGGGTATAATTAAACGACAATATAATCATAAACAATATAAAATAAAGTAATCATGAAGATTATGATGATCGAAATATTAAGGAAGGTCTGGGTTAAAAAAAAAATATATATACATATTTTTAACGCAAGATAATCTGCGCAAACTGAATGAAAAATAAGATAAAAATAAAATAGATGTATACAATAAGGGAATAATCAATGAGAGAAAATTATGTTATGAGCTCTGTCACAGTGGTGACCCAGGCGTCCCTATTGAATAACCACTCGTCTTCTGGGTTGCTCACCACACTAGTCTTAATCATACAACATATTTCTTGGGGTTGCTCACCCTCCTCGGTCCATGTACATGTTACAGGGGTGAAAGCGAGACGGAAAAGAGGAATGGCTGGTAGTAAAACCATTTCGGTTATAACTAGTTTCCGGGAGGAGTTAACTAATTCTTTTTAAAACTATTCAACAATATCTGCATTATCCTTGGAAAATAAGCAGTTTCGTATATAGACTAAAATTATAAAAGAAATCTTGATAGTTACAGATATTTTATTTTTCTCGAAAAAAATGCTAAAATGAAATGTCTTTCATACCAGTTTTTGCACTTTTCCGTCTTGCTATATAAGGGCTTACAGCCATAATATGATATGTAATACTGTGTGTAATTTTGATAGAAAACCAAAGTTGGGTTAGACACCATATCCCTAAGGAAAAAGGCAGTGATGATGGGGCTAAATTTAGTGTTGTCGTCAATTAGTTCTATATCTAGGAGTGAGTTAAAATTGCTGGTGGTACAGGTTTTTGCTTCATCGTAGAAATTTTTATTTAAATCTTTTATATAGAGGTTGATGTCATAAATTTTTAGATCCCTTTTTATACTGCTAATGCATTTGGGGGGCCGACGAGTCTTCTAATAATCTTCCCTTCTGCCTTAGAGAGTTTATTTTTTAAATGATTATTTAGGGTGGTAATGGTGGGCCAGGCATAGGTTAGAATTTGCCTAATGGCCATTAAATAGACAGTGAAAGTGCATTTTAAATCTAAAGATGACTTCGAATTTAATACGGAAATGAGAGCTCAATAGGCACCATTCGCTTTTTGAATAATGTTATTTATGTGTTGTTTCCAATTTAAATTAGAGGCGATAGTGACTCCTAGATATTTTGCACACTTTGTGTGTTTAATGATCTGGTTGTTGAGGACAATATCAGGAATAGTTCTACCTTACTTTTTACTATTGAAGATAATCATTTGGCACTTATCCGGGTGTAGCTTTATCTTCCATTAAGAGCATCATTTTTCGATATTATAGATCTTCTTCTGCATATGTGTAAAGGCTTGTAAATGGCTGATAGATTTCATGATAATTGCTGTATCGTCGGCATATAATGCTGTGAATTCATCTGGATTATCGTTATTGATGGGGATGTCAGCTGTGTCTAAAATATATAGTAGTGGCCCGAGGATACTACCTTGTGGCACACCGAGTTGAATATTTTTATAAGCTGAGAACGAACTATCGATTTTAATTCTGAAATTTCTATCAGTAATGAAATAGTTAATTAAAGTAATGAGATCCAATGAAATAATCATTTTATGTAGTTTTACGATAAGTCCCTTATGCCATACTCGGTCGAAGGCCTTGGCAACGTCTAGCATGAGCGTAAGGGCGGTTTCGTGTTTAAATTTAGTATTACTGATGTATTCTAGGATATTTGCAAGCTGCTTGGTAGTTCATAAGTTCTTCCTCAAGTCATATTGTTGGTTTGGGAGTAGGTGAATATAATTGTTGAGTCTTCGTTGAATAATTTTTTCGGAGATTTTTGATAACATAGAGAGTAGACTAATAAGCTTGTAGTTTTCAGGATTAGAGGCTGTTTTACCGGGCTTGGCGAATAGAATGATGTCTGATTTTTCCATTCCTCGGGAAAATATAGGTTTTTAATGGAGGCATTATAAATATTAACAATTTGGAATATTTTATTTCGAGGGAAATTTTTTATCATGATGTTCGTATTATTGTCATGCCCAGGAGCTTTTTTATTTTGCTAGAATTTTATTGATGCAGATGACCTCGTCTCCTGATGTCGGTTCGATGTTGTTCTCAATATGGTTGTCTTGTTTTATAATATTATTGTAGTAGTCATTTATAATTTTATCATTTATGGGGCAAGTATTTTCAGTATTGCTACTGAATTGATTCTCCATAGTATTGGCGAAAATGCTAACTTTATCATCCGAGGTATAGACTGGGCCCCTTTTAAGGGCATTTTGTTCAGAGGTAACCTCTTAAGAGACTTGGTCATTTTCCCAATTGGAATTATCACTACTGTTCAGACTTTCGAGTTTAGTTTTTACTTTACTTTATTTACATAAATTGGGCACCTGGGCCGCTCCTATCTAGAAATTTACATCTAGAAATTTACAAAAAGTTTTTAGTAAAAACATTTTGAATTTAGCAGTCTATGTGGTAGCCAGACTAGTTTTTAAATACCATTTGCAGGATAGTTACTTATCAGGAAAATAAAAAAAAACTGGTAGAAAATGATGAAGGAAACAAACTACTTTAACTAATTATCTCAGAACAAAAATCTATGTAAATGAGATATCTGTGTTAACGTGAAATTAAAACCATAGAATTTCGATAACCTCGCAAAATATTTGTCACCAATTTTAAAGTCTTACAATCTGTGGCCATCCCGATTTATAAATAATATTTAACCCTTTCGCGCCGACTGTCACAAATACGTGACAGCATAAAATCGTATCAACCAGGGTAAAAAGATAAAACTGGTAATCAAAGTAATTCTTTAGCAGTTTATTTGTGGGCGGAGTTATAATTGTTTGATTTATTTAATTCACCATTACTTTGTTCAAAATAAAACTATTTAGTTATACTTTGAATTAACATTGATTATATATATGATTAAACTAACAATAATTAAAGTAAAAGCAAAGTAAGTCTGTCAAATTAGAAAAGACTACATTTAAGTTACCGTTTTTTATTTAATTACGTCCTGATCCTGATTTTGTACGAATGCTTTTCTGAATCACCCGTCCCCAAGGGGTTAAACTCCAAATGTATATTTGAAAAACTATTCAATATTTTTCATCGTAAAAGGTAACAATTTTTTAACCGGAGGCAGGATAGTCAGGTTGGAAGGGCGTTGCGCTCATTTTCGTGAGAACGGGAGTTCGAATCCAACCAGCCAAGGAATCCCCGTGTAAGATGGTGACTGGTGCACATTAAATATGTCGGTGTCACAAAAGTCCTCCAAGTTCCCATAATGAAACAGTACCTTTTGCGGGTACTGATCCAGGAATTCCATAGTCTTCTGGATTGAATTCAAAATTACAAATCTACGGAGTCGAACATTGGTAATCGTAAACTCAAATTTGGGTCGGCTGTTCAACGACGTTCATAAAATAAAATTCTTTAACCGACAAACTAATATATTGAATTAGGAGGTTTCGCCCCCTGCTCGCTAACGCTCACCAACCCCTGGAACGGCTTTCGCAGTTCATTTCGGATTGCTTAGCAATCCAATGCTCGCTTTGCTCGCTCATTGGATACGTTCTTAACGTCTAGCTTTTGTATACTTTTTTGAATACTGAAGTTCCGAAAACTTTTCACTGTAGAAAATTCTAAACCTGTGCATTTCAATATTAATTTGAAATTGCAAACAGTTCACATATTTTTCTTAATCACACTATTCTAAATTTCAGTTGTTGAGAAAAGTAACTGTTTTGTTTCAAAGTCTTTCCCACCAGAGGGCTAAAGCCATGTGTTGTAAAACAATATGAAATAGTAGTCTGCCACTGAACGCCGGATGTAAAGAATCGGCTTCGATGAGGATAATTTTGCATTTTTAATTCTCTGAAGTGCGCCACCCTAATAATATAGAATTTGTAAAATAAATGTATATATTTTTGATTGTTGATGAAGCCCATCATTTTGTGTTTTCATCAGCGTTCAGAAGCAGAACAACTATAAGTTTTTTATTTTATCACAAAAATATAAAATGTATAAAAAACAAAGAAAAGAGTAAGAAAAGGAGTATAGTCATAGAAAAAGTTAAAATTATAATATAGTATTTGTCAGTTAAAATAAGACTTTTTGTTTAAGTCATTTCTAACAATTCAAATTTCTCCGAGGCAATTCTAAAGTATAAATTAAGGTAGTATTGTTAAGTTGAAACACAATATTCTTAGTTTTGATGTCAACAATACAATTCAATTTTTCACAAAAACGATTGTTTCCATTGTTAAATTCAATGTCAACAATTCAAATTTTTCTGAGGCAACTCTTAACCTCTAAATATTACTTTTTTATGTACACATTTCTAAATGTCAGTATTCAACCACAAATTTAGTCCTCAAATTTAGCATGAAGTTGTAAAATGTAATGAAAGAGGGTCATAGCAATAATGAAAGTAGAAGTAAAGTTAGTACTGTAAAATTAAAACAATATTTTTAATCAATGAGCCAAGTTCTTCAAGAAGCAGTTGTAGAAGTAGGTTGTTTATTTAAAACTTTTTATAGAATTTCTTTAAAAACACAATTGTTAATTTGGGCATTTGGCGATACAACACTTATAGAATTGAAGGATTTGTTACGTCAAGCGCTCAGGTATCATAATTTTGATCTAGTTGCGCTTCTATGTCATTTTGATTTATTAAGTCAACTTTCAAAAAATTCTATGGCTGGCAACGGCATTTTTATTTTTTAAGTTGTTTATTTTTATTTCTTTTAGAATTCGTTATTTTTTTAGCTAAATGTTTTTTAACCTAACAGAATTCTTTGCCGACTGATATATGAAGAAAATAAAGTAAATATTTAAGTGTTGTGAAAAGAATCTTATTTAGTTGTACAAAGTACTTCAGCCAAAATTTGGGAGCCACGTAAGAGAATTATATATATTAGATCAGAAACACATCATTAAAAGGCAGAATGCTTTGAAGTTTTCAAAACGTAAACAAAACAAAGCAAACGTTGCCACCGGCGGAAAAGAAATACAGCCAAAATTTGGGAGCCACGTAAGAGAATTATATATAATAGATTATGAAACTATAAATAACTATTAAACACGTTCAAAATCACTATAGGGAATAGTAATATGAATGATTATTTAATCAGTTATTTACAAAACACATGCAAAATTTTTTCCCTCTTTGCTACATTTTTGCAACACACGTAGTTTTTTTTTCTTTTCAAAACTACACCGTTTTCAAGCATAACTCAAGAGGTGAGAAATGTTTTTGTTTGTAATTGTATCGATAAGGCACATTCTTAAAAAAGCTTAATAAAAAAATAATAACACGTGTCTGCCACCAAAAAAGTGTAAGAGAATAACTGCTGATTTTGATGGAATCTTCGGCTGCTGATTTCCGGAAAGTGAAGAAAAAATTGTATCACGTATCAATTTTATACAAATTTAAAAACTTGATTTACGTAGCCACTGATCCATTTAATTGTATTCTACTGAAGCAAAAACAAAACAAAACAACAAAAAAAAAAAAAAAACAGGATAAGTTGTTGTGTCACAAGTCGTCACTATTAGGTAGTCCGGGAGGTGAATAAATAAAAATTAATTTTCAAAGTAATAACATATACATAAAACTATTTTAAGACTGACAGTGAAGCATGGTTATTTTTGTATTTTTTTAATGCCAACTCGAGCAAAATAAAGTCACTAGTGGCAAAATTGAGAAAGAAATGATGGTTGTATGTACGAAAAATACATTTTTCGATTTTTACCCTGCCATGCATAAAGCCCTGATAGCTTTAAACTATTAATTTTATTTACGTTATTTCATTTTATTTGATTAAGCATACAAGATTTTAAAAAAAGGAAACAATTCCTCATTTGTCTTTTTAATGACATCAAGGATATTGGTACGTATAAGTACTAAATTGTACATTTGAAACTTAAAAATTTCAATAACTTTTAAATTATTAGTCCCATTGACCAAGTTTTTATCTCATTTTTGTAATGCCAACTTAAACATAATCAAAGTAAAGTCGATAATTGTTTCAGAACATATATATATCTATACATAATAATAAACGCGGCTGTGTGTGTGTCTGTAATCACAATATATCGCCCCAGAAGCCTCACCCAGGCACGAAACTCGGCATATAATTGTGTTTTGACATAATGAAGAAGTATTTTTTTTTCTTTTTCAAAAATTTGGATTAGTTTTTTAGTTATCAGTCATTTTGTAAGAAAATCTATGCTTTTTCGTCTTCAAAGAGCCATATTCAAAAAACTATTAAAAAATGCATATACTTTTCTCCACTCTTATAAATGTATGCTAATGCGAACCTTACAATTGAAATATTAATTTCCGATAAATTGAACCAATAATATTATATGAAGGAATTAATAATTTAATTGTTAGGTTCGCATTAGTTTACATTTATCAAAGTGGAGAAAAGTTAAACTTTTGTATTGAAAATGTGGCAACATATTCGATACGTAAATAGAACGCTTCGCTTTGATATATTTGTCGCTGTTCATAATTGTTATAATAAGTTTTTCTTCTTCTTTCCACGCTCTATTTTTTTTTCTTAAGCGAAGACGATAATTTTTGTAGCGATATAGAAACAGAAATTGATACCATAAAAAATTATATAGAAATAGAAATTGATACCATAAAAATTCATTCGTTTTCGTGTTCTTTTCATGTATTTAGCATTTTATTTTTTTTTCTTAAGCGTTGTAGCTATATAATATATAAAATAGGAATTTAATTGTTTTTGAAAGAACGATCACACTTACCTTGGATCTCTTTGGTTTTTCTATTCTTTATTTTAACAGTTTTTATCAAATGTAATTAGTTATTTTCAGAAAGTTTCAGTTTGTTAAAATTGCAGGACAGGAACACTTTAATTGTCCACTAATCTTCAGATTTCCTGCTATGTTTCAAAAAACTATATTTGTGAAAACCTTTAGCATGGGTCTGTTTAGAAGAAATTTGGGTCCGTTAACGGACCCTTCACAAAGTATCTTTTCATAAAAAACGGACTCTTCACAAAATAAATTTTCATAAAAACGGACCCTTCACAAAATATTTTAACTTAAAAACGATATTTCACAAAATGATATTTCTTTTAATCGGACCCTTCACAAATTTGTTCATCTTCATTATTGTTTTGTTAATCGAATATACCCTTCCCAGGAAGAAAGACAGATGTAAACAAACTAAATTTTTTCTTCCGCAGACGCTTCTTCCTTTATTCGTCCGAAAAGAATATTTTGCGTTCAGCAGTATTGGCTAAATACCAAACATTTATATGTTGCATCGCTAATTTAGTAGCTGCAATTGCTCTTTATTTTTTTAAATTTAATTTTTTTAATTATAATTTTACAACGTTGAGCATAATCTTGTATGCCTTTACAGTTTAAAAACTCCTTGAAAAAGTTTTTTTTTTTTTTGCAATAACGGACCCTATTTGCACAAATTCACAAAAATGGACCCTGGTTGATAGAATGTGACTTAACCTTTATTTTATATTCACAAATTACGAGTAATTTTTTCACAATTTTTCAAAAACCTTTCACACCTTGTCTGGACCTTTCACAAAATGTCTGGACAGACCCCTGTTTAGCGTGGCGGACAGCTGGCGGCTAGTATAAAATAAAAATACATTGGAAACTATACTTCCACGTGCCTAGTTAGCGATGTGGGATGAGAAAAAAATAGGTATAAATATAAAACTGCACTTTTTATACATAAAACCTTAATAAATTTTAAGCCATTAGTCCTATCGATTAAACATTGATCTCATTGAATTTAGCGTAAATATACATAAAGCCCATCAAACACAATGGTTTAGTTCCTTCCTCAACCCAGAACATGTAACATAGGTATTTTCTCCTTATAAATTAAACCCAGTTTAGGAAAAATCTACATGCGACGAAAAAAACTGAATTATTATGTCAGAAATCAACTCATCAAATATTTTTAAAATTAATTATTACATGGCGATCATTTTTTCGTAATTGTAATTTTGGGATTGAAAAGTCTCGCTGATCTGTCAAATACTCTGCAACGTGGAAGAAACGGGCTCGAATCTCGCCGTAATCATCAATGTACTTTTGTAATATCCTTCTTTAATTTGAGCAATCAGTTTTAAGCTTGAAAAGACTTATAAGCAGTCTTTTTAATATCGCACAACATTGCATAAGTATGTTTAACGATATATAAGTAAATAACTCAAATTTTGCAGGCCTCAGTAATTATCTTTCCTACTGGAGTAGAAAAGGTAATTTTTTCCCTATTTTCTGAATAACAAAACAAATCAATTTTAATCAATAAACATTGAACTCAAACAGAAGCCATTCGTTTGATATCGGCTTTACCACTACAGTAGGTACTTTTAGATTTTTCCAAAAATTTTAATTTTTTTGAGTGATAGCTAAACTGATAGTTTTTTTTAATTCTTTGATTCACAAATTAAATAAAAAATAATTTAAACTACCACAATATTGAAATAAATTAAGCATTAATGTAAATCCATAAAATATTACTCTAATTATGGACATTCAATCTAGTGTTCAAATATTTCGCCTATCAAGACAAATTACATATTTTGACTTTTAACATTGAATGTAGAACTAATTTTAATTACATCGAATGTGTTTAGACGATGGAGAATATTAATATGATTGATTATTAACTACTAAATTATTTGCACACTAAATAGTACCTATATTTCTTACATGTTATACGTTTTATGAAAGAAGAAAAATTCTGTTTTTATTTTACTTCAAAATGTGATGATTTTAAATACGAAATGAACAAAAATAAAATATTGACATCATTAATAATGATTTAACAATAACATTACTATATGAATAATAGTTGAGATTTCTGTCTCAGTTTAAAATTCTGTTATATAATAATACATACTTTGTTGAAACTTATCATAAAATCACGTTGAGTTTAATAAAAATATTATGGATAACATTAAAACATATTAAAAAAAACTCATAAAACTCTCTGAATAATGGAAAATAGACATTTTCCATCACAGAGCAAGAAGATAAATTTGGTTAAAATACCAATCCGGGGTAAAAAAAAAGAAGAAAAAAGTTTGTCACAAACAATCATAATTCAAAAACATATGTAAAATATCAAATTAGTAGAATAAATTCATAAGTGTCTAAATTCGGTCTGGCGGAAAAGTTCACAGATCCAATGCCTTTCAATAAGTGGAACAAATGTGGATGATTTATATGTTAAATGTCTCAGAAAAGGAGGGCATGTTAAGCTAAAATGTAGAACACAGAAGAGGCGAATAGAAGGAAATGGCGCACCTGCAGTCTTGAATTCAATTAAAATACCATTTGAATTTGAGTTATTTGATTCTCCGTTTCGAAATAACAATATTCTCAGAAATACAGTCTTGTGAATCTTCCTGTGCCAGTTATGTAATTTTTATTGACATAACTTATGATTTGGAAAGCTATAAAATGTTACATAATAGCATACTAGTTGATTTTTTTGAAGAAATGCTGATATATAATATTAATTTATTCTCCGTCAAATTCAGAGCAAATTTTAACAAAATTTGGTTTCAAGTGGTTTTTTTTTCCTTAACCATCACTTTTGACAGAGTATTTAGCTTTTGATTTGATGAGGTTAGAAAAAGTCAACCATTTGAGATAAAATAAACACAATAAAATCTTTAGGAAAGACCACCTCTATGTAATGACCTCCTCAATTTACGACAACTTTTGAGAGTCACTAAATTTTTTTCATAGACTTTGTAAAGAAAACCTTTGTTAAGAAAACCTTTAAGAGAGACCATTGAAACCTCTTCCAGCTATCGGGCTTCAAATCGGGATTTTGCAACAAATGCAAAAGAGTTCAAATAAGAAAACACGAAAAAATATCAAAATAAAAAAATATTAACATAACAAATAAGTAGATTAAAATGTATTCAAAATATTTGTGTGGAGCTCTTATTTAGAGAACTTTTTTATGCGATCTTTGAAAAAGATCTAAAACCAATAGTTTCAGTCACAGTGCACTAAAGACAATGATTTATTTCTGGAGTTGAAAGTTAAATCAGAAAGCGAAAACTTATTTTAGAAAAAACTAAGCATATCAAACGAAAAAACCTCTTCTCATTTTTAAAGCTAACTAATTTTCATGGTATAAACTTAAATGCAAACTTAAACAAAAAAACATAATTGTTTATTTATTTAAAACAATTCTATCTTTCATAATTGGTAGTTGTTTTTACACATAATTATATGAATAGGGATCATTTTTATTGACGTTAAATTTTATTCTTCTATCCGGTTTTCATGAAGCCAACGCAAATGACATATCTGCACCAAGAAGATGGCGATGGATAAAATTAAAATAGTCTGCGAAAAATCATGTACCTCCGATAATCACATAAATAACATGGCGGTAACCCTTTAAAAACGACCACCATTTTGAAGTCGATCACTGACTCAACCTCCGTTACTATGGAACAGATGGATGGACGATCATTACTATGGAACGTGGTTAAAAGTTATTTTGATCACCATAACATATGAATAATTCGAACATATAATTTTAAAAGACTTGATCAACTGCAACTCATATCAGCGAAATTTTATTGCTGTGACAGCTAGGATAAATCTATTATAAAGTCCTAGCTTTTCTAAATTATTTGAGAAAATTTCTTTTTCTATTTAAAGTGGCAATAAAACTTGCGTTTGAATATTTTATTATGATTTTTATAAAATTGGTTTGAAACTGTTTTCACTACATATGAATTGTTTTAAATAAATATGTAGTAGGTCCTGATACTTATTATTATAAAATGGCCCTTCGAGCATATTTGTATCTAGCTACTCTAAAAAAAAAGATTTACCTATGCTAGCAGGATTATGAACTCCTGTCCATTTTTATAACTACGAGCTATAAATATGCTGTAAATCAAATTTATACAATTTCCATCACTGGGGCCCCCAGATCCATGAGAATGAAAAATCTAAGAAAAGATTTAAAAATCAATAAAATCGATGAAGACATAGCTGAACTATGTGAAAATTTCTTCAGAGATGCACTCTCCTGTATGATACGTGCAACTACTTTAAAAACTTTGATTTTGAGCTCATCAAAGACAATATAAAATATAGCCCGGCAACCGCCTTTTTCCTATCCGATGGAGTTTTGTCCCGTAAATTTTGTAAATACTTGTAAATAATTTTTCACTCGATATTCAGCTATATATTTTTGCGCATTTATTATCATGTATTTTTCCTATTTCTCTGAGGCTATGTGCTCCTGCGAAGCTCGGGGGTAATACTCGGTGGCAGTCTGCCACAAAAACTTCTTCTCTCTCTCTCTCTCTCTTAAATTTGTTTGTTTAATCTCGCTACTTTATTTTAATTTTCTCCCCAACCTTCACCCCTCAATTGCGCTTCGGCGATTTATTATACATTCCCACTCACAAGGGAAACTAGGGAAGTGTGACTCGCCAATTTTGAAATAAACTAGTGGGATGTATGCCTTATGAGGAATAATTTTAGGGGGCAACATTCGTTTCGGCCCATAGAAGGTCCTGTGAGAGATAAAAAATAATTCAATATATAGAAAAATCGGTATTTTATTACTTCAATGCAGACTATTAGTTATTGTAACTGTCTCATAATCCAATTAATTTGTAATTAATTGGATAATTAATTAATTTGCTAATTGATAAATTAATTAACATTCATTTTGGCCCATAGAAGGTCCTGTGAGAGATAAAAAATAATTCAATATATAGAAAAATCGGTATTTTATTACTTCAATGCAGATTATTAGTTATTGTAATTGCCTCATACTCCAACTAATTTGTAATTAATAGGATAATTAATTAATTTGCTAATTAATAAATTAATCAGAAAATTATTTAATTATTAATTAATTGTTAGTTAATTACTAATTAATTGTTAGTTAATTACTAATTAATTGTTAATTGATTATTAATCAATTAATTGATTTACAACTACATACTCCAATTAATTTGGAAAGTTTTTTGGAAAAAAATTTAAAAAATTTGATGTCAATTTATTTTTTTAAATTAACCTAACAGGTTTTTCTGAAAAACTACAGATATATAAAATTCTCGAAATCAATTTTGACAATAAATATGCATTATATAGTACGTGAAAGTACCACAAAATTAATTGGAGTATGAGACAATTACAATAACTAATAGTCTGCATTGAAGTAATAAAATACCGATTTTTCCATATATTGAATTATTTTTTATCTCTCACAGGACCTTCTATGGGCCAAAATGAATGCTGCCCCCTAAAATTATTCCTCATAAGGCATACATCCCACTAGTTTATTTCAAAATTGGCGAGTCACACTTCCCTAGTTTCCCTTGTCAGATGAATTAGTCAGAGCCCCTCGCGGGGCTGATGCTAAGATAACTACCACAATTGAGTATGAGTTTATACAATTTCCACGAACATGATAAAAAGAACAAGTTTCGCTCAGGAACAAAGATACATTTTACGAGAAAAGTAAAGATTCGAGTCCGGTATAAAGTGTTGGAAAATTAAAACAATTTTTCGTATGATCGCCGAATCAGTTGTCATTTTTTAATACCTCAACAACAAAAAAATCTTTGGTCAAAATACGTAAATGCTGACAGAAATATAAATTTCTAAAATGGCGTAACAAAAATTTAAGAATTCTTTCTTTTAATCTTTATATGTAGAATTGAGCTGATACCAATTACACTGGGTAAATGAAGGTTAAAGCATAGATATTTTATCTAGCAGCACCAGAAATCGCGAGATGTTACAGGAGAGTCAAATATATTTTAACGACTTTTTTGAAAAGGAGCCTTAACTAATCGTTAATAAAATCTACAAATGGCATTGACAATGACGCAATAAAACTGTAAATTTTATTAGAACTACAGACAGCTGCGTCCGTGAAAAAAAAACTGATTTAGGGGTCCCTGAACAACGTCAGGGGATCCGCGTGAGGTTTAATATAAAATAATAAAATTGTGATTGGTTTTTATTATTATAGAAATTAAGAAATATAAAATAGTAGCTATTTTTACGTCCTAAGTAAACTGTAACTAAAGGTGGGTCCTTATAATTATTAACAGTGGTTTGTTACAAATTGAACAGTTGATTTACAAATTTTCTTACATCATTTGTTCCCTTTTTAAGAGACAACAGTATGAATGAGTCGAAGAAAAAACGCCGAAAATACAGTGATAAATATTTGAAGTATGTCTTCATTTCTTCACCAGGAAATAGTACTTTACCTATGCGCCTTCTATGTCATAAAACTATACCAAGAGATTCAATGAAATATTCCAAGCTTAACGAACAATTGATAAAAATCCATAGTGACAAAAAAGATAAAGATTTATTTATTTTTCAAACAGTCAAAGAAAAATATCTGAAAACACCGTCACTGCAACAACTTATAGTGACAAAATCTAAGCGAGGTGACGATGGATTGCATGTTTATCATAGTTTATATTACATGATTGCAAAGTCCGGAAAGCCTCACACTATTGAAGAACTTATTTTACTAGCTGTAAGTGAGATAATACTCACCGCGTTACACTAACCAGCTTTTAACATTGAAAAAAGAATTCCACGGAGTAATAATAATGTACAAAGAAGGATTGACAAAATATCTCAGTGTCTAGAAAATTCTTTATGTGAATACTTAAAAATATCTGAATTTTCTATACAGCTTGACGAGTCCACTTATCTAGGAAACGAAGTTTTTACTTTTAGCTTATGTAAGATTTGTAAAAGAATAGAAATTTTACCACGAATTGTTATTTGCTAAAGGTTTGGAAAACGATACGAAAGGTGAAACGCTATTGACTAAATTAAAAGCTATACCCTTGACTAATATCATTTCTGTAATCATTTCTGTAAATTTGTAATTTTTATACCGTACATACATGCAGTTTTTCACTTGGGGGTCCGTGGGCAAGTTTTGACTATAAAAAGGGTTTCATTGGTCAAAAAAGTTTGGGAACCACTGATCTAAACGTTTAAATAATTTAAACATACATATTGAAGATCTGCTACTGTGCTTACTGTTATATTCTCATTGCCCACTTGGGGGACCGTGGGCAAGTTTTGACTATAAAAAGGGGTTCATTGGTCAAGAAAGTTTGGGAACCACTGATCTAAACGTTTAAATAATTTGAACATACATATTGAAGATCTGCTACTGTGCTTGCTGTTATATTCTCATTGCCCACTTGGGGGACCGTGGGCAAGTTTTGACTATAAAAAGGGGTTCATTGGTCAAGAAAGTTTGGGAACCACTGATCTAAACGTTTAAATAATTTGAACATACATATTGAAGATCTGCTACTGTGCTTGCTGTTATATTCTCATTGCCCACTTGGGGGACCGTGGGCAAGTTTTGACTATAAAAAGGGGTTCATTGGTCAAGAAAGTTTGGGAACCACTGATCTAAACGTTTAAATAATTTGAACATACATATTGAAGATCTGCTACTGTGCTTGCTGTTATATTCTCATTGCCCACTTGGGGGACCGTGGGCAAGTTTTGACTATAAAAAGGGGTTCATTGGTCAAGAAAGTTTGGGAACCACTGATCTAAACGTTTAAATAATTTGAACATACATATTGAAGATCTGCTACTGTGCTTGCTGTTATATTCTCATTGCCCACTTGGGGGACCGTGGGCAAGTTTTGACTATAAAAAGAGGTTCATTGGTCAAGAAAGTTTGGGAACCACTGATCTAAACGTTTAAATAATTTGAACATACATATTGAAGATCTGCTACTGTGCTTACTGTTATATTCTCATTGCCCACTTGGGGGACCGTGGGCAAGTTTTGACTATAAAAAGGGTTTCATTGGTCAAAAAAGTTTGGGAACCACTGATCTAAACGTTTAAATAATTTAAACATACATATTGAAGATCTGCTACTGTGCTTACTGTTATATTCTCATTGCCCACTTGGGGGACCGTGGGCAAGTTTTGACTATAAAAAGGGGTTCATTGGTCAAGAAAGTTTGGGAACCACTGATCTAAACGTTTAAATAATTTGAACATACATATTGAAGATCTGCTACTGTGCTTGCTGTTATATTCTCATTGCCCACTTGGGGGACCGTGGGCAAGTTTTGACTATAAAAAGGGGTTCATTGGTCAAGAAAGTTTGGGAACCACTGATCTAAACGTTTAAATAATTTGAACATACATATTGAAGATCTGCTACTGTGCTTACTGTTATATTCTCATTGCCCACTTGGGGGACCGTGGGCAAGTTTTGACTATAAAAAGAGGTTCATTGGTCAAGAAAGTTTGGGAACCACTGATCTAAACGTTTAAATAATTTGAACATACATATTGAAGATCTGCTACTGTGCTTGCTGTTATATTCTCATTGCCCACTTGGGGGACCGTGGGCAAGTTTTGACTATAAAAAGAGGTTCATTGGTCAAGAAAGTTTGGGAACCACTGATCTAAACGTTTAAATAATTTGAACATACATATTGAAGATCTGCTACTGTGCTTGCTGTTATATTCTCATTGCCCACTTGGGGGACCGTGGGCAAGTTTTGACTATAAAAAGGGTTTCATTGGTCAAAAAAGTTTGGGAACCACTGATCTAAACGTTTAAATAATTTGAACATACATATTGAAGATCTGCTACTGTGCTTACTGTTATATTCTCATTGCCCACTTGGGGGACCGTGGGCAAGTTTTGACTATAAAAAGGGGTTCATTGGTCAAGAAAGTTTGGGAACCACTGATCTAAACGTTTAAATAATTTGAACATACATATTGAAGATCTGCTACTGTGCTTGCTGTTATATTCTCATTGCCCACTTGGGGGACCGTGGGCAAGTTTTGACTATAAAAAGGGGTTCATTGGTCAAGAAAGTTTGGGAACCACTGATCTAAACGTTTAAATAATTTGAACATACATATTGAAGATCTGCTACTGTGCTTGCTGTTATATTCTCATTGCCCACTTGGGGGACCGTGGGCAAGTTTTGACTATAAAAAGAGGTTCATTGGTCAAGAAAGTTTGGGAACCACTGATCTAAACGTTTAAATAATTTGAACATACATATTGAAGATCTGCTACTGTGCTTACTGTTATATTCTCATTGCCCACTTGGGGGACCGTGGGCAAGTTTTGACTATAAAAAGGGTTTCATTGGTCAAAAAAGTTTGGGAACCACTGATCTAAACGTTTAAATAATTTAAACATACATATTGAAGATCTGCTACTGTGCTTACTGTTATATTCTCATTGCCCACTTGGGGGACCGTGGGCAAGTTTTGACTATAAAAAGGGGTTCATTGGTCAAGAAAGTTTGGGAACCACTGATCTAAACGTTTAAATAATTTGAACATACATATTGAAGATCTGCTACTGTGCTTGCTGTTATATTCTCATTGCCCACTTGGGGGACCGTGGGCAAGTTTTGACTATAAAAAGGGGTTCATTGGTCAAGAAAGTTTGGGAACCACTGATCTAAACGTTTAAATAATTTGAACATACATATTGAAGATCTGCTACTGTGCTTGCTGTTATATTCTCATTGCCCACTTGGGGGACCGTGGGCAAGTTTTGACTATAAAAAGGGGTTCATTGGTCAAGAAAGTTTGGGAACCACTGATCTAAACGTTTAAATAATTTGAACATACATATTGAAGATCTGCTACTGTGCTTGCTGTTATATTCTCATTGCCCACTTGGGGGACCGTGGGCAAGTTTTGACTATAAAAAGGGGTTCATTGGTCAAGAAAGTTTGGGAACCACTGATCTAAACGTTTAAATAATTTGAACATACATATTGAAGATCTGCTACTGTGCTTGCTGTTATATTCTCATTGCCCACTTGGGGGACCGTGGGCAATTTTTGACTATAAAAAGAGGTTCATTGGTCAAAAAAGTTTGGGAACCACTGATCTAAACGCTTAAATAATTTAAACATACATATTGAAGATCTGCTACTGTGCTTACTGTTATATTCTCATCGTCCAAAGGTATAACTATAGATGAATGAATCAGTAGTCCACTTCGGGGACGGGCACTCCGTATCAACACTCAGTCCTAGTCCATTGATACGTAATTCCCTATACCAGGGATGGCGAACCAATGGCCCGCGTGCCATTTATGGCGCGTGACACAATATTTTGGGCACGCCACAGTTCACAGTTGTTATTGCACTATGAATTGTTATTACACTATGAAGCATATGTAGCAATTAAATTAAAATTAACAAAAAACAAACAAAATAATAAACAATTATTAATAAAAAAATTAACAATCAATGCTAAAAAAACAATTATTAACCATAAAAAACAAGCTAATAATAAGTAACTAGCAAAAAGAAAATTAACAGTCCTACTTAAACTAACTTCTTACGACCTAATATAAGTTATTTGTCATCTAATCTGCAGCAACAGAAGTCACACTGATGTTACTTTAAGTTGAATTACGCGTATAACTAAGACATTGCAAAATGTTTTTTTTTTCAATGTAAATAAAGAATTTTGAGTTGATAGTATTTAGTATTATTGATTTCCCAATAATCATGAAGTCAAAATTATTTGATGGCACGTCTATGACCTCATTAAACAATTTTCTAGAAAAAATGGCACATTGGTGTATAAAGGTTCGCCACCCCTGGACTATACCCTTCATTTTATTTGTGTTCTTGTTACATTATTGATCAACCACTAAGTCTAGTATTTTAAGATGAATGGGAAAAGGGCCCAGTTCAAAATTTTATGACTATCGTATCGTGCTCCGATATATGAACTAAATGTCAATGAAAAGTCTGTTTACTACGGCAATTCCAAATTTAATTCACTACCACTAGATAAAAGCTTCTTTGAAGGGCGTAAAAGTTAGCAGTTATGGATCAAAATTAATTCCAAGATGTGTTATTGTTTTATATCAAAATCTAATTATTGTTATTAAACTCGATCGCCTTTTAACAAACAAAAACCATTAGATCACCTATTTAGGAAGATGATCTTCGATAATCTTAGCTTATACATAATTTTAAAAGAAAACTGCTTGTTCAAAGCCGTAGCTTGTTCAAAAATTACTTCTCAGAAAACGATTTCCTTTTCTATCTAAACTGAAAACTATGTGACTTTACACACTTCGATTTCGAGTAATTTAGCAAATAGTGTATTATCATAATATCCATTAATTTATTCACCGCTAAAAGATGAAATAAATTTTAAAATTACTTACCCTTTTTAGAAGTTGTTATAAGAAATCAAAGTAGAAAGCTTAGATATAACGTCTCTATCACAATGATTTTTCTATCTTTAGTCAATTTTATGGATAAAAAGCATGAGGAAAATCCCGATCTAAATAAAAACAATGATAGACATTTAACAGCAAAGCTATTTATTTACAAAAAATGGGTCTGTTTTATAAAAGAAAATTCATATGTAACAAGAAAAAATTTATTTAAGAATCTTCAAAAAACTTTTTTGATTCCTTATAATGAGTCAATTTTACTGAGTGGAAGCAACGTGACAAACAAATTCACTGATCATACTTTAATAAAACAAATCTATTTAATTTTAACATTATTTTTTTATTTAGAATCATAAATATTATATAAACTAAATTCAAGTAATATAAAAAACGTCTAGATACTTATAAACTGCATGCCAAATAAATTTTTCCATTTTCATCCAATAATGCTGGAAAACATGTATACTACACGTAGTACGTTTACACACGAGTATTATTGTATACATGTGTATTTTTCATCTACCCTCTAAATCAAAGAGAAATTAAACCCATTGAATCCGATTTATTTCACACGTTCACGCCGGGTATTGCGCCTGAAAGCAGGACGGAAAAGAGAAAATACTGGTAGAAGAACTATTTCAATATCAGATAATATTCGTGAGGAGTGAATCTATTCTCAACAATGACAATTCACTGTAAGGAAATTAATCACGGCGAAGAAGCAATTCAATATAAAAGTTGCATCCATTAAAAACAATTGGTAGCTATGTATTTTTATTATTCCCGGAAAAAAACTAAAAATTAAATTTTTTTGTTACTAGTTTTTACTCCGGTGCGCCGCTTGGTGAGACAATCTAGCGTGACCCACCGGTGGGTCACCCCGGCGTGAACGTGTTAAATTCCGAACTAAGAGGAAACAACCAAATTAAAAACCTGGTACTAAGCTTTTGATTAAAAAGTTTTTTTTGTTAAAGAGTTACCAAATTAACCTGATACCTTCACTAAATGCTTTGTCCTTTATAAGATGTGATAGTTTTCAATTTATAAGATGTGATAGTTTTCAATCCATTATTTCTTTCTGAAATAGACTAACAGTAAAATATTTTAGTCACCACTTTTTATTTATTGGTAATAAATAATAATAAATTACCGTGACGAATTGCTCCCTCCAAGAATTATCACAGCTATGAATTGTTCCCACGACGAATTGTCTGTGCGACGAGTTGTGCTCACGATGATCAGGCAAAATTCACTCACGAAGACTTGTCTTACTATGAATTGTGCGCAACGAATTGAAGCAAAACTAATTCTATGCACAGATTGGTTTAATATCTAATCCGCGCAATCATGCAATCTCGGTTTTAAAGGGATAACACTTAACAGAATGATACAAATTATTTTTGCTGACTATATATTCATTAAATTGATAGTATAATTAATTGATATAATTAAATAATCTTTATAATTAATTCACTAACGAGCTTTAGTTTTGAGAGTTTGTTTTAGAATTTTTAGCCCTCTATTTAAATATATATAGCTGTTAACACTTGTATTTTTTCAGGAATAGTATTCCTTAGTGATAATGAAATTATAGTTAATAATTCTCAACAGATTTTTTTTTTCATTTTCAAATTTATTAACACAAAAAAAAACTACTACTCATAATTATTATTATTACCAAACCTCCAATATGCGTGTTTTAATTATGAATTTTTACGGTTTTTATGAATATTTTAATTAAATTTATTCAATCAAATATGAAGTACCAAATCATAAGTGTTTCTATAACTTTAAGTATGGAAATTAAGTTCTCCCGGGAAACCAGGAGAGTCGACAACGATGAATAAATAAATCATCTCATGACGTCACTGATTTTTTAAAGTGGGATGAAGAACCTATTTTACCTTGGTGAACTGGTAATATTACGAGACAAAAAAGAGTAACTCAAACTAAATTGGCTGTGATAATCTTAAAAAACTTCTCACCAAAGTGAGAGGAATGACAAGGCCATCCTATCAACCATTTCATCTAAGGTCACTTTCGCACCAAGCTATAATTCTTCCCAATAACCTGGGACAAAATGTCAACAAATAGAGTTAAGGTAGAGTAACATCGATTGTAAAATAGATTAATTTCTTAACTCAGCTCGTTTGGTAAATTTTAAACTCTTTGGCCAGGGCAATAACCTTAATTCAATTTTTTCGCAACTGAAGTTACTTATTAAAATTTGTATTGAACTTATTTTTTGGTAAATGTTTCAAACTCTTTATATGGAGTAAAGCGTTTTTTTCTCAATATTTATTAAGCATTTTTAACCCCTTGGGGACGGGTAATTCAGAAGAGCATTCGTACAAAATCAGAATCAAGTTGTAATTAAGTAAAAAACGGTAACTTAAATGCACTCGTTGCAAATTTTACAGACTTACTTTGCTTTTAATTTAATTATTGTTAGTTTAATCACATATATAATCAATGTTAATTCAAAGTACAACTAAATAGTTTTATTTCGGACAAAGTAAAGATGAATTAAATAAATCAAACAATTATAACTCCTCCCACAAAGAAACTGCTAAAGAAATACTTTGATTACCAGTTTCATATTTTTACCCTGATTGATACGGTTTTATGATGTCACGTTTTTGTGACAGTCGGCGCGAAAGGGTTAAACCTTGTAAAGAATAATTAAACTCTCGGAGCTTTACTGAATAGAAAATCATGACAGTATCATTAATCACGTGAAATTTCATTTCCTTACACCAAATCATATTATGGTAGAAATAATTTAACTTAGAGAATAAGCTTATTTCACCCGTATTTCATAATATGTGTAAAACATTCTCTTATTTTATTTTTAATAGAAAACAAAGGTGCCAAATTGCTCATCCCGATAAGTTGAAAAGGCAATGACTTGGCAAGACAATGCTAAGAGATACAAGAGTACAATTTTATTTTACTTTATAACCGACATTGAACAGCAGACCCAATTTTATGAGTTTACGATTACTAATGTTCAACTCCGTAGCCTTGTAATTTTGAACCCAATCCAGAAGAAAAGGGAACTCCTGGATCGAGTATTGAGAGAAATTTGCCTTCCTGGAGGACTTTTTGATTGAACTAACCCGCATTTGCGTTACATGGAGAGTAAGACCACGAGAACCTCCCACGGTTAGCCTGACGGCAAGGGGACTCTAACCCATGATCCGTCTACCACTGAGGATATTTCACGCCAGCACTGCGGTCGGTGCAAGCCGGATGCGGAATTCGTATCGACTGAGATTTGAACCCGGTTCGACGCATTGGAAGGCGAAAGCTCTATCCCCTGAGCCATCACGGCTACAAGAGTACAATTGGCAATACAATCGCATCGAATTAAGCAAGGCAATTTTTTATTAGTTTATACTTTAGTATTAAATGTTCGAAATATAACATTTCACTTAAAAGTATAATTGTTTGGAGAGAGTTGCTAAAATGTTGGTGATTGCAAACATAATAAACTCCACCTTAACTCTCAGTTTTAATTAGTTTAAGAACCCCCTAACTCAGGAAAACTTCAACAATTTAACCAAATCCTAGTGAATCTTCTGTCTCAATTATTGTCATTACAGAAATTATTTCAATCCTTTCCCGGGGAAAAAATTCACTGAAAGAAATATAATTTATAAGCATTTTTTTAAATATAGTCTTCAGTTTATTCCTTTAATGATAGAGTGATTGATGTCATAAAAAGCAAAAAGTTTCAAATTTTCAATTTATCTCTAAAACTGAAGTACTTTTAAATTTAAAACTAAATATAAATATCAAGCACTCATCGTGTTTTTTCCTAAAGAATTACTTACTGTTTTTCCAAGCAAAGCACTTGCAAGCGGTTCGTTTCCTTAAATTTACAGATTCCACGATAGATAACAGATACTTAAATAAATTAATTTTGTAATTCTTTTATCAGCTAAAGAAAATGAACAACTGGACCCCATAAGAGTAGAAAAGCTGCAGAAATCCTTAGCTAAGAGATCTTAGGAATACAGAAATTTAATAAGCCGTCAATACTAAATAATTGCTTATGCCATACCAAATTCTTTACTCCCCACAATATTTAAAATTATAGTGAAATAATAATTAGGCTTCATTTGTTTAAATTTACCAGAACTTTTGGTTTGTTTAAATTTACCAGTACTTCATGGTATCGACTTTTGTTCCTATGGTCCGATTGCACCGATCATTGGTTGGAAATAATTGTGCCCAGCTACTTCGAAACCACTTGCAATCATTTATGGACTTTATGTGCCCAAACAACGATGGAATTGTTATGGATAACAATGCGCCCAGTCACCGAGCTTTAATTGTTCGCGACTGGTTTGAAGGATATTTTAGAATATTCCAGCAAGTGATTTGGCCACCTGTATCGCCCTTTATGAATCCTATTGAACTTTATAAAATATACTAGAGAGGTGAGTTCATGCACAAATTCCTGCACTTGCAATTATGGACATCTATTCAAGCTGCATGGCTGAATATTCCTGCGAAACTTCCAACTACACATTGAGAAGAGCTGGAAGAGGTCTGACACAATATTATATATACAACAATATAACATAATATTAAGAGATATATCATGACGTTTGACACCTCGGTGTATTTTGGCATCAAAACTATAGGTAATGACGTATGTCATTTCAGTATTATTTGATGATTAATAAAAGAGATCAGTTCAATTGCCAGACTAGAAAGCAAAACTCATACTGTAATTGCTGTTCATTGTTTTCTATTTTACCATAAAACCTCTTCAATAACTCTTCGCTTGACATTTTATGGTAGTTTGGTAAAGGTTTTTGTTTTAACATCTTCAGACTCAATGTACTCATTAATGGAGCGGACCAAACGCAGGGTACCCGGAACCTGGAAAAACTGAAAAATAGTGGCGAACTTTCCTCCAGATTGCTTAAAGTAAGATAAAGGTAAGTTCCAATATAGTTTTCTAAAATCAGTTTTGAAGTTTTCACACTACGATAAACCGAATAGAAATATTTTTAGCAGATATAAATATTTCAATGCATGTACATTTTTCAAAATTTAGCAGCCACTTAAAAAAAGAAATTCAAGCCGTGCTCAGTCAAAGACAAAGACCAGAGGTTAAATAACTGATTAATAATAAATTGAAGACAAAATGTAATGTTAAAATGTGATAAAAGAAATGTATTGGAATTTGTCATTTGTATTAAATTTAAAACAAAGTTTAAAATAAAAAGCAGAACAACTGCCACTAGATGTAAACAAATTTTTTGCCTTTGAAAGCAAATAATTATATTTAAAAAAATGTCGAAAATTATGTAAAAAATAAATAGAGAGTAAAATAAAAAAGTAATACAAGCGAATCTTCAACCGGAAGTTGAAACTCTAGAAATACTGCCTCCTACAGTTGAGAATACAGTAAATACAAAATCAAAATAAATTGGGACTTCATATAAAAGTTAGTGTTTAATTCATGACGTCATTCTGTCTCCGACGTTGCAAAATATATACTAATTATATTAACACTTTGTCCACTTATTAAATTGAAAGCTTTATTTAATTTAAGTAATAAATTTAAAATGATGCTCATAGTTTACGACAGAACCTTAGTTAAACAATATTTAGAGGAAAACGAATTATCAATTATGAAATTAGCTAAAAAATATTTTATTTAGTGGCTAAACATAAGCATGTGCATAGTATTTAAGAAAACGAGTAGCTAAACACAATAACAAAGATGACCAATCTTTCAGTTCAAATGATTTGTCTGATGAAATTAGCAGGTTAGTCAATTAAAACAGCGAATCATTTAAATTTCTATCCAAGAAGATAAAACTAATTTTAAAAAAAACTAAATCAGCTTAGAAAAACAAAATATTTTTCACATGAACTATGACAACAGGAAAAACTAAGTACAACAATAGTTCACAATGCATAATAATGGATGCTTGACTGAAAAAATTGTCTTGAAACATTCCAGCAAAGTATTTTATCAACAGATATGAACAATTTGCTTAGATGTGACGAAAAGACACTCACAAAATACGAAGAAACCCCCAAATATATCATTTTTGAAAATAAACAAACTGGTGGGTTTTACACAGGTAAAATTGGTTCAACATATTCAAAAGGTGAAGTAGTTCACTGGCCAAATTTACATCACAGAAACATAGCCCCACTTGTAAAAATCATAAATATAAACAATGACTTTAACATTTATTTGTCAACTTATATGAAGCAAACTTTAAGGGAGCTAATACATCATTACGAATTTATGTATTGTTCAGACTGCTTTAATTGGAAGAAAATTTATATTGAAGATATACTTTGGGGAATTGATTACTTACATCGAAAATCTTTATGCCATTTAAACATAAATGACGAAAACATTTTTATTTGTCCTAGGGAAAATAAAGCAGTCATTGCAGATTTGAGCAATCTATCATTCATTAAAAAAGGCGCTATGTACAACTTTCAAATACCTAATTTAAACAAAGCACCTGAATTAACAGATGAACAGACCAGTGAAAATCCGATACCAGCAGAAATTTGGTCAATTGGAGTCATGATAATGAATGTATTTTTATCTCACTCTATATTTTGGGCTTTGAGAGACTTAAAATCAAATAGTGCTCTTGATTTTCTCCTTAAAGTAAGTAATAGTACCCTGAAATCAGCAAATTACGGATCCAAATTAAATGATGACGATATCGATGAATTCAAAGAATTTGTTAGTGGCTTCTTACGCAAAAGGCCCCAAGACCGAGTATCTTGCAAAAGTGCTGCTGCTTCTAATTTCATACAATCAGCAAGAAAATCTATGTGCACTCATAATGGTAATGAGTTTTTCAAACAACGTCTCCGTTTCATAAACACACCTCCACGAAAATGTAATAACATCGATAAAAAAAACTTGCATTCCAAATCAAAAGCTTCAGAAGTTAGCTTAAATGAGAACGAATTATTAAAGCACATTAAGCTTACTGATTCAGGGGGAAGTAAAATACTTAGAGAATGTATAGCAGATTCACCGATGAGAAAAAAAGATATCGTACCCATTGAATCAGAAGGTCAAAATTTAAGGAATTTCGAGAAGTGCAAAGATTCTCTTAAACTGCCTGATCTTTCTTATGACACCTATTCCCGAAAAGAGCATTTTGAAAGCGATTATACGATAAAAACTTGGACAAAAAGCAAACATTTCAACGTTTTAGCATCACATACTACGAAATTGCACACAATTTTGCCCCAAGACAACAAAGTAGTAGGCTCTGCAGTAGAAAATTCTAATTGCGAGTGTTTTTTTTATTCTTCCTCCGATCAAAGCTCTTTTTCAATAGACACCAAAGAAGTAAGCTTTTCAGAAAACAAATGTAGAAGCGATTGGTGTCTCAACTCTCCTCCTGATTTGAAACAAAAGCTCGCTGATTACCGTTGCAATGAAGATTATCTGTCAAATCCCTATTTTAGTAAAAATGAAGATGATATGGTTAAGGCAAAATCTTCCAAGTCAAACCAAAATACTTTGCAAAATGAGATTGACAATCATAATCGTCAATTGAAAAAAGACTATTTGTTTAAAAACCAAACTCAAAAATGCCCAGATGATTCTGATGTCATGTTGCCAATTGAAAGAGGTGCAAAACATAATGAATCGCGAATAAATAATAAAACATGTTCTCTCGACGGAATCTTGGAAAATCACACCCGAACAGAGATGAAGAATATGAGAGTTCAAGCTTCCAACAAGCAGAAATTCCAACGTGAATCTTCAAGTATTTCAGAAGAGAGCACCAGTTCCTCTGTAAGTAAACAAATCGAATCCAGTAGACACAGATTTGAAAACCATAATCGATCAGAGACGAAAAATATGAGATTTAAAGCTCTCAACAAACAGAAGTTCAATCGTGAATCCTCTATCTCAGAAGTTAGTGAAAGTTCATCATTTAGAAGAAAACAAATCGAATCCTGCAGACAGATATTAGAAAATATCAACAGATCAGGGAAGGAAAATGCTGAAGTTTTCAACAAACAGAAGTTACCTTGTAAGCATTCAAGTAATGGTCAATCAGTAAGAAAACTAACCAATTCCTGTGAACGAATATTACAAAATCATAGCCAATCAGAGATGGAAAATATGGATATTGAAGTTTTCAGTAAACAGGAATATCCCCGTAACTCTCCGAGTATTTCTGCAGTCAATAATGGTTCATCAAAAACAAAATTCAAGTCAGATTTCGTCTATGATACAAATCATCTAGTAACAAATAAAATCATAAATAGTGATATTATTGATGACATAAGTAATGACGTCATAAAGGAAAACACAAATGATGAAGTTATTAATGAAGAAACCTATGGGGGAAATTGTAAGGAAATAATTAACCTACACGAAGCCGGGACGAACTACTGTCATAAAAAATATTCATATGAAAAAGCGATAGTTCGAAATAAGGGATCTTCTAAAGGCATATCGCCTGATGCTCATCTGGCAACAGAAAATGATCAATTGATAAAAAACACGAATGCTCTGACTTGGAACAAGTGTTCAGCCATTTCGAGAGACAAGTGTGCTTGCTTGGAGTGCCAATGGCACAGAATTAAAAAAGAACGCCGTTCCGCTTTGGAAGAAACCGACTTTAAAAGATGTTGTCGACTTACAAACAAGCAAAAATGCCAAGTTGCCAAGTTCTTATTGAAAGCCGAAACCGAGAATAGAACGGACAGTGATCCCGAATCTCTAATTCCTAATTCTAGAACATCACGAATTGATAAAGTTTGTTCCTCGATACGGGCTAATACTCCTAGGGAAGTCACAGAGCATTGTGAAAAAGTAGCCGAAAAGGCTAAGAAATTCACGACACCTTGTTTTCGATTCTTCAAATATGAACATGACTGAATGCTATACGGCAGACCATCAGGATGCCACATAAATTTGTAATATATATGAAACTGGACAGTTCGGAATTATGAAAATTTATTCCGCTTTAAATAAAATTAATTCAGATTAAAAATCAATTTTCCTTACTTCGTCTCAGAGTAACTTTACATTATTTAGTTTATCAGTTCAAAATATAGCTGACGTTACATAAAAAGATAACTTAAGACCTTGTTTTATCTGGAGGGAGGGGTAAACACGAGTTCTACAAACCCAAAGATCCCTTTTTTTTCATTTTTGTGTCATACTTAGTTTATAACTCAGTTTGATTTCCTTATTTTGGGAACGTAATATTATTGACTTGTGGTATTGACGGAGATTTAGCTAGACAGATTTAGTTTTCGTTTCTATTGGGATGAAATTTTAACCAAATATTTTTGCTGGATTGCAATTTAAATTTCATCCCCAAACTTGTTTCTTAAATTTTTACTTGATTTTTAGTTACAATGAAAACTCGTAAAAAAGGATTATTTAGCGATTATGCGAAAATTTAATTATTGATTTAGAATTTTAAATGGTCGTTTTGTATTCATTAATTTGATTGCATGCGTACTAAATGTAGAATACTTATTCAATATTTAAGAATTTTGAAACTGTAACCAATATCTTTATCATAAACTTTTGCATAATAAGGTAATATCAGGCGATTATTTCGTAATATGTTAAAAAAAAACGCTTTTAAACTGAATCCTTTCTTGTTCGAATAATATAAAATTTAAAACATAATAATGACAGAGAATAATAAAAAAGGATGGTAAATAAATATTGCTTAGTAAATACCGTTAAATAAGAATAGAAATTAATAGGATATAGTTTGCACTAATTTTATATTGGTGACAGTCAAACAATTTTGGTATTATATCTCGTGATTTTTCTGTGCAATGAGATTGCACGAAATGGCAAAACTAGAATGATCAGAACGATCTTTTCATTCAATACAAAGAACTTCAAAATAAAGGTCCCCTAACTGAATCAAAAATCACATAGAATAATGGGAGTAATTCCAAGCAGCTAAACTATCCAGAATCGTTGAAAGAGGTTGCAAACTTAGTGGAATATACAAAGACAATTAACTAAAATCAATCTATATTATTTTATTACACTGTATTTGTACACAAGTTACACATTTACGGTATATACTACTACTGGAGCATTACATTAAATCGTAATACGTATCAGAAAGAAGGATAAGGTATTCTCTGTGCTACGTAAACTAAAGCAAGAAACAATGTGAATAAAACCCAAAGTACAGAAATGGATATACTATAGTTTCGGTTCGCTACCCAAGAACATTACTTAGTGTCAGGATTTTAAATCGCTATATCGATGCTTCCGACTACGAGTCCTTACATGGTTAGAATTCTATTCATAAGTTTGTGTTGTCTTCTGCTATAATCATTCAACACTCTTCTTCATCTACAGATCTTAATTTTTGAGAATCATTCCATATTTTGAAATATTCTAAGAGTTTAAGTTAATGATCTTTCTCTTCTCCAATGTTTGGAAATCTGTTTTAGTTTAATCTTTTGTAGGTTGTATTTTTGAGGATACAATAGATGCACCTTGATATATTTGAAAATTTCAAAACATGATAAAAAATTAATTGCTTCTTGAATGAAACGGGAACTCCTGCATCAAGTATAGGGAGAAATTTGCCTTGATGGAAGACTTTTCGACGGAACTAACCCACATTTACGTTACATGGGGAGGAAAACCACGAAAACATCCCATGGTTAGCCAGCCTGCAAGAGTACTCTAACCCGTGATCCGTGTACCACTGAGGATATTTCACATCAGCACTGTGGTAGGTGCAAGCCGGGTGCGGCATTCGTGTCGACCAGCTATCACTGGGATTTGAATCTGGCTTATCTCATTGGGAGGCGAACGCTCTATCCCCGAGCCATGGCTCTGATGCCATTTATTAGTTAAGGTCATAGTTAAAAAAAATTATACTAATATTGTCATTAGGGTCTTAGAAATTGTTAATGTCCCATGGTACAACACTCGCCCATGCAATCTGCCTGTTTTGTTTTCTCTTAAGAGAAATGTGTTAAAACGGCGTATCACGAATTAGATGTCAAAAACATGAATATTGCTAAACAAAGCTTCATTATCAGAATTTTTTTGTCAAGAAATTTTACTTTATCTTGACAAAATAACAAGTGTATTATTCTTGAAAAACATTTAATATTTTAAGTATTAAATAGTGAGAGGGCAAAAAAATTTAATAAAAAAAAACCCTAAGAAAATAGAAAAGACGTATTCGCTTATCGTAAGATCTAGAAGCATGATAACAAAACCAGAAACTTAGATTGAACTTGAAACAATCTTTTAGCTTTACAATACCATTTATCTTTAGCTGAAATTTCCGGAAGCTATAAAAAAAAATAATTTCGAGATGATTTTAGACGTATATGTTACAAAGAGTAGGGGGAGGGGCGAGGAGTTGATGTGATTTATTTTTTAATTCACTTTCTAGAAAGGGTTGAGCAAAAATAGTTCGTTTTGAAATTTGCCTTTTTCATTTAGTTGTATATCATCAGTATAATGATTTCACAATTTTAATTCGTCGGGTTTTTGACCTTTGTAGCCACAAAAAAAATTTCTTTCAAACCTTTTATGTACTTTTTTTTATACTTGTTGCTTTCTACTACAATTGTTTGATGTGTTTAGGAAGAAAACAATATTTTCCCAGTTCCAGTTGTAACTAAAACTGATAAAATTAAGAAGATTTTTATCTATTGAATAAATGAATGAATTTTTCACTATAACAATTGCTATTGCAATTAGTATAGTGTAAAATTCAGAATTTACTCCAACTACAATGTTTTTATTTATAATAGCTTTTCACTTTCAGCAATTTTACATCAATCAAATCTATAAATCTTAAAAATGGCCGGGATGGCCAGGTCGGTAGGGCGCCGAACCCATGTCCGAGTGTTCGTTCGAGTTGCAAAAGTCCTCCATGTTCCCATAACAAATCAATACCTCTGGGGGTACTGGATTGGAAATCGATCGTTTTCTGATTCAGGTCAAAACTACGATCTGTAGATGAATGATTGGATGTATGACTGGATCCGTCCTATAAACGGGTGTGACGTATGGTGTGGCAGAAGTCGAATTCTTGGCCATATATGGCACCACTGAAAACCAAGAAACTCACCCTCTACCTTAAATTTGCTCGGTTTCACCAAGCAGGCTTGCTAGTTTGACAAGTAGCATTAAAAACAACAATAACAATATCTATAAATCTAAAAAATTATTTTTTTAAAGGAAACAAAATAATCTCAGTCACAGGATTATTTAGCAATTTAAGGATTTTATTAATTTAAGGATTATTTAGTAATTTAAGGATTACTTAGTAACGGGACATTGTGTGAAATGTCTTTATTTTAAATAATATGTTGTTGTTAAAAGAATTTAGCCGCAATGACTAGTGGTATCTGATATTGTGAAGGACTGGGTATTCGATCTTCAGTAGAGGCTTAAAGCTCACCCAGTCATTGATGGATGGATTCCAGATTATCTGGGGGTAAATGCGGTTTGTGCGCAATCTTGACCATATAGGAGCCTTAACCTCCATGACCCGTCGTTATAAATTACTAAAATACTGTTTTACTATCCAAATTTGACGAAATTCCAGAGCAAAAACGTTAACACCATATTCAAGTTAATACTTTAAATTTTACTCTAATAATTAATTCTAATAACTAATTGAAGTTATTGGTTTGAATTTTGTTTTGCAATCACGCGACAAAAATTTTATTATTTCGATAAGATTCAAGGTAGCTCATTGATTCGAAGTTAATTTCTCGTATCTATGTATCAGAAATCTAATCATTTTTTTAAAAGTTTTCTAATTTTAATCAATTTGTTTTTGCATATAAATATATAGGAATACATTTTAGTAGATGAGAATTAATGATCATATTGAGTGATTATGATTTTTTTTTTGTTGTTGTTATACAGTCACATAATAAAAATATGATCTCTCCAAAAAGATTCGAGGTAGCTAAACGATTCGAGAACATTTTCTTTCGTCAACATTCTGCTATTTAAAAAAAAAAAAGTTTTTTTTATTTTAATAGTTTTTTGTATAAGAATTAAGTTTTTTACTTAAAATATCGAACATATATTTTTTTTAATATTTTAACCCTCAGCGCTTAAATTTTCAGAGATGTATTTTCGTCATACACTATTTAACACATAAAACAAACTACATTTGACGAAATATCATGCAGTCAAATAATAAATAGCGATAAAGAAATTTCCGAAATTTATTAAATTAATTCTTAAAAGCTAATTTCAACCCTGTCAAATTAATTTCATTTTCATTTTTTTGCGCATTTCTTCGTTTTTTCGGGAACTTTTTAAGTGACAGAAAAACTATTAATACACAATAAAGAAGCTCGTTTGTCCTAAGATAACTTCAAGTGAAAAACAATTTTTACCTAATATTTATAAGTTTATTTCATAATAGTTAAAAAATTTTAATTTGTAAGCAAATTTTACATCATGTTAAACTATGTAATTTCTGACTTAAAATATCATCAGTGGTTGACGGATCATGAGTTAGAGACCCCTTGCTGTCAGGTTAACCGTGGGAGGTTTTCCTCTCCATGTGAAGCAAATCTTGGTTAGCTCCATCAAAACATCCACCACGAAGGCAAATTTTTCCCACTTCTTGGTCCAGGAGTTCCCTTGTCTTCTGGATTGGGTTCTAAATTACAAGGTTAAGGAGTTGAACATTAGTAGTAGTAAACCCAAAAATAGGGTCGGCTGTTCATAGACGGTTATAAAAAAACTATGTAATTTAGAGCAGTGGTTGTTGGCTTATGCCTGTTAAGGCAAAGGAGTGCGATTGTCCTTGTTTTCCAGTGGCGCCATCTATGGCCAAGAATTTGACTTCTGCCACACCCATACGTTACACCCATTCATACATCCATTCATTCATCCACAAATCGTAATTTTGACCTGAATCAGAGAACGATCAATCTCCAATTCAGTACCCCCAGAAGTATTGATTTGTCACGGGAACGTGGAGGACTTAGTGACTTGACAGATTTAACGTGCATCAGTCACCATTTTACTACACTGGGAGTCTTCGGCCGGCGGGGTTCGAACCGATGAACTCTCGGACATGAACCCAGTGCCCAGAGCAGTGGTGGTTCAGGGGATAGAGCGTTTTCTTTCCCATGAGGTGAACCGGCTTCGAATCCAAGCGATTGGTGGTGGATATGCATTCCGAACTCGGCTCCCACAGACTATAATGCTGATACAAAATATCCTTAGTTGTAGCGCACTCATCGAAGCAACGCACTTACTGAATGTCGATCATTCTTTTCGGCTTTGTCTTACATGGAGAAAGAAAACATGCATAAGAAAACGCACTTTTATGGGGGTTATCCCCCACAATGCCAGTCACATTTTTAATAAATCTTATTTATTATGAGGCGAAATTGGTGGATATCCACTTATCATTAAGCTTTCTTTTAAAATGTGCAAAAACTAGTTAGAGAATAGCTTGAAACTTTTAAAATTTTTAAGATATTCAAATAAAACTTTTATCATTAGTTGCTAAATACGATTCCCTACTAAATTATGAGAAAACTTTTTTACATTTTCTCTACTCATACGCAGTATAGAAGAAGTTCAAAAATACTCACATCTTGTGCAGCTTTCAGCGATTTTTTTTCTAAATTTTAAATCAACAATTTTGTAATTAATCTTAAATTTTTCCAAATATTTTGTTTATATCCATTGAATATTTATGAAGTTATAGCAACAAAAAAAAGGAAAGCGGAAAAATTAATTTTTTTATAAAATTGTCCATATTGCCATGCATATTTACTCTAAGTTCACATAACTTTATGCTGTTATTAAAAATAATGACTAAAATAGTCTATACAAGTTTTTTGCTCGATATTCTATCAAAGCGTGTTCAAAAAATACTTCTTTTCCCCCGTAATTTATTGTAGGTCCTCCAAACCTCTTAAAAAGGATCTAAATCTTATTGTTAAACATGAAAAATTGCATGAACTAAAAAACACCTCTAAAACTGCAAAATAATCCTTTAAGCATTTCTTGAGAAATTTTAAGAAAATGTATAAATATATATGTATAAATGTTTAGATGTATAAATATATATGCATAAATGTATAAATATATATATATATATATATGTATATATATATACCTATATATTATTATTATTATTATTAATTTTCTTATGCATTCAGTATTCAAAGTTAACAAATACAAAGAAATATACAGCGTTTTGAAAGAAAAAGAATCGAATCACAAATTACAATTTTCTCCTCGAAAATTCCCGTTTAGTCATCCATTTCCAGTTCTCTCGCAATCCTTATAGTAGGATTAATACTATAATTTTTAATATATTTCTCTTATATTGCTTTCATATATCTCTTTGTTATCTGTAACTTGATGATATTTATTTGTGTTTATTTATATATTTTAAAAGCACTATTGAAAATATCGGAGTACATGTGTAAGTTACAAAATTATCTGTTTTTTATAAATTACTGCCACCTGTCCGTTCCACAACGAGATTTTATTATGCAAAAAGATTTTATTATTTTAGAAACTAAAACTACTAAATTTTGCAGAATTTTGATTAATTTCAAAAATATTTTTAAAGCTTCACCTTCGAGATAGATGTTTGAATTCTTTATGTGTTGCGATATGCAAAATCATTTATCAAATGTACTAAATTAAAATCAAATATTAAAACATAAATGTTACAACCGCAAGAAAACGTTTCCCCATAAAGCGAGTCGGTATCTCAGCAAAAATATAGTATTGCTGTGCAGAAACAGAAAAAAATTAATTTTCTTTTAGTTAACCTTTTACACTTGCAGTTCTGTTTAATTGTTTAAGAAAAACCGACGCAACCATTAAAAGTTTTCAAGACAGAAATAACAGTTTGCACAATTACCATATACTGGACCTATACTTACCATAGCTGGAGACCATTAAATAAAATGGTCACTAAACATTAAAGTGTAAAAGTTTTAACATTCAGAATGGTTACAGAAAGGCATCTTCGAGAACAAAGGGTTAATTATTATATATTTTTCAGAATAACAGAATTCTTAAATTTAAATATCAGAATTTTTAATATTATGCATAATTAAAAGTCATTTGTACCATGAAACCTCGCACAAAAATAACGACAAGTTTAAAATTCTGATTTATTAACCAACTTTTTTTTAATCTTTTATGAGCTAAAATCATAATCATTATGAAATTAAGAAGAAATAAAAAGATAAAGTTATCTTATTTTTATAATAATTTGTTCCAAATATAAAATTACTTACCTTAGTTATGAGAACACATCATTTGCCATATATTACAATAAAAACAACTATAGCGGGTATAAAATTGCGAACTATTCCTTTGCTTTCCGCCAAACGATATACAAATTAAACAGAGCATCAGAACTCCAACTTCATTTATAAGCAAAAGCCGCACATTATTACTCCAAGGCTGTAGAAGATGGAGAGATATAAAAATAAAAATAGATATTCCTTACAGAAAACAAAGAAAAAAATAAATAAACCGGACTACAACTTTTATTCATGAAAATACAAACAAAAGACGACTTAGAGACGTAAGCTCTTTCGTACACCGAATTTGAGGAAGTCGTTTGCGTTCGATTGCAACCAGAACCTGTCAAACTCACCTGGAAGTAAGGTGGATGTGATTCGATCAAAACGAATGGAATTTTCTTCACAAATTAACAAGATTTTTTATTATTATGTTTTTATTTTAATAACAAATAAGGAAAATGAAACCACTTTAATTTAAATTCATAGCTATGAACGGGTGGAATAATATTATTTTCACATTTTCATAAAACATGTAACTTGTATGACAACTATTGTAGATTTTTTAATCATTGAATCATTGTGTTGTCGAAAATTCCGGGCTTTTTATTCAAGGTTCTTTTATGATTGTAATTTTTTTCCAGATAATTCGTGGTGGCTTTCAAACAAAACGCAACCATTTTGCTACATAATATTCAAATGTTTTTAATATCCTTAAATAATTTATTTTTAACTGATTAGGCCGCAACGTTCCCATTTTGGGAATTTTTTTTTCATTCGTGGAATTTTGTTTTAAAGAATAGGACATTGGTAATAGCTTTAAAATATATCTTTTATTTTTTGACTTAGGTATTTGAGTAAGTAAAAATCCGCAATTTCGACGAAAATTGTAATTTGTTTTTAACGTTTAATATTTTTTTGAATGTTGATCATATTTTTTTTCCAATGCCCACCTGGGCTGACATTCAAGCGTATTAGGGCAGAATTGTTGGTCACTGTTTCAAGGGCAACATATAAATGGGTCAACGTTGCTCCCACAGTAAGGACAGATATTACAAAGAATGAAAGGACATCCATGCCTTGTCCGGGATTCGAAACCAAACCTTTCTGATGCAAGACCAGCCAACGCCTCCTATAACTGACAGCCTCCACACGATTTTTGTAGGTAGTCCGATCAGACCACTATGAAGGCAAACTAATTAGTGAAAGAACCATTTAATATGAAATCTATTAAAAATTAGTAGCTATCCAAACTCAGGTTCAGGTGAAGTTCCATCTGACAATCACTTTTCTGCTGCGCTAAATCTTGGTACACACGATGCTCTGCTACATCTGAGTAAGTTGCTCTAACTGTAGGTTGTTTTCTGGTGCAGCACTCCATACTGAGCTTAACCCCGCATTAGTTACGTTTTTGAAGAGAAGACTTCGTTCTATATTCTTTGCTACGATGATGGTGACCAGTAAATATTTTGCAATTAAACTCAGATCGCAGTCATTTATTACCTCAAGAAGGTTTTGATTTCGATTCATGTTTTGTTCGATTATACAGGACTTCCAACTTCCAACGCTTTTGCAGAAAATGTCTATTAGTGGTAGTTTATGTTTTAACGTATGCTTCTATGCTTTATAAATATGATTTAAAGGAATTTTTCACACCACTTCATAAAAATATCATAAGTTCATATTAAACACCACTTTGATACCGCTCTCACGCAATGAAACTTTTAAAATGTTGGAAAAATTACCAAAAATTCTGAAGGCTTTAGTTTTTAAATTTAAATGTCTACCATTCTATAAGATATTTCGCAAGAAGCGTAGTAGTTGGTTGCGCGGCGATTATATTTTATCGCAAATATTTTAAACGATTAATTTTGCTTTTTATCGTTAAAAAATCATTTTGTTTTTTTATCGTTAAAAAATCATTTTGTTTTTATCATTAAATGTTTTTTATCTTTAATTTATCATTACAATTTTTGCACAATGTTTGATTGCTCAAACATAGTGCAAAAACTGTAATACTTTATTCTTTAAAATGTTTTCAATTATTTCAAGACGAATTAGTAATAAATATTTGTCTTGCGCGAACACCGTGAACCGCGAACACCGTGAACACCGTGAACCGCGAACACCTCTCACGGTTAGCCTGATAGCAAGGGGACTCTAACCTATGATCCGTCTACCACTGAAGATACTTTACGTCAGTACTGTGGTCAGTGAAAGCTGGGTGAAGAATTCGAATCCCAACCGTCGCCGGGATTCAAACCCGGATCATCTCGTTGGAAGGCGAGTGCTCTATCCTCTGAGCCACCACGGCTCACTATACTATTATTGACGCATATGATGCTTAATTAATTTAGGTAACAGCAGTAATTGACACTATTGGCGTTATGGTAATTAGTACAGTTTTAATAGATAGCAAATATATTAATATAGGTACAAAAATACCAATGTCAGTATAATTAATTGGTACCTATTAATACTGTACAATTTTATAAAATATACAGTAGAAATAGATTTTTTACAACACCTCGAAAGTGATAAGTATCGGAGAAAATCGCTTGATTGTGGTAAATTTTGAGTATCATGAGTGGGTATTTCGAGCAACTGTATCATGTCAAATGATGCTGAATATGGTAAGTGTTTATTTTGATGGGATGAGCTACTTTTGCTTAACCTAATGGGATGTCTGCATGTAACCTAATGTGGGTATCTCCATCCCGATTGGTTGTTGAAACGTGGCATTTGTTTACGTTAGCAACTGTTCTTTCCATTCTATTTCGAGTAAGCCAAGTTCGTCAAGTATCAATTCTCTAAATTGACACATTCTATATTCTTAGACAAAGATTCTTTCCCAAGGATTTCAATTCTATCATTATATATTTCTTACTTAACACAAAGACAGGCGAAAAAACATGAAGAACATAAACAAACTAATCATGCATCGAAGTTGCCAGGTACACAAAACAAAAATCTATCACAATAACAATAAAATACATAAACAAATATTAAAGCTAAGTTAAGTAAAAGACCAATACGAGAAATAATTATAATTCAATTAATTCGATGTGCGATAAGGCGCTGTATTTAATTTACCATCAGTTAATTAACATTCGAAATTAAGTGGAGAAACTTAGCTCAACTTTAACGCCATTTTGTTTACAAACGATCAGCTGGCGCTGAACATCATAGGTCACATATGAGGGTATCCGTAATCTTCTTCTTGAAGCTACGGCTGCAAATCATAATTAATAAATAAATAATGGAATTATTTAAGCTTTATTATATGTGTCGATATATGTCTTTTAGTTTTGATCAACCTTTCGACCATAGTCCTGATTTAATTATTGAAACCATGCATTTCAGATATCTTACCCACATCATTGGAGATAAGAATTCAAATTCATAAAAAAAGGTTTCACAGAAAGTGTGTTTTTGTAGTTAATTTCGAAAGTTTAATACACCAATTGAATAACATTTCTAAGATGAGCTCTTTAAATGATGACAACTGCATCTTAGTAATTTTTATATGGAGTTTTCTTTTGATAAACGAATTTTGTAATTGTGTTCAAGAATATTTTGATTCACCTAAAAACTGCTCTAGTTATAGCGAAATACACGAGAAGTGAAATTAACATTAAGGAGGTTAAAACTCTCCTCCTAACCGCTCTCCTAACTAAACTAGAAGAATCATATTTTCCAGATATTTCGATATTATAATTATATTTTAATCGGCGTTGAACAGCCGACTCAATTCTGAGTTGACGACTAAAAATGTTCAACATCGCAGCCTTGTAATTGTAAACCCAACCCAGAAAACAAGGGAACTCCTGAATCAAGAATTCTAACCTATGATTCGTCTACCACTGAGGATATTTTGCGTCAGAACTGTGGCTAGTGCGAGCCGAGAACAAAATTCATACCAACCAGCCACACGGGAATTCGAACTTGGGTCACCTAATTGGGGGCGAGCGCTCTATCCCCTAAGAAATCCAAATCTGTAGAAAAAAGAAACTGCATGTTTATTTAGAGAAAAACATTTTTGTGTCTGACATCGTTGGTTAAAGTATCGCCTACACTAATGAATTAACATATTTGGAGTCACTCCTTTGGACAATCAAGATTAGTACTTAGTTCATTAAATCTGAATATTAAAATAAATATTATGGATTATGTCCTTTTTCTTAATTCCATTTAACACCGTTTTGTTTCACATCGCACCATTTTTAATTGGATTTTTTTTTTTTTTACAGTTCACTATTTGTATATTAAAGAGATAGCTTTCAAAATTTTGTTTTTTATTCCATTATAAAAGAAATAAAAAATTCTTATTTGTTCCACCACTAAAAATGGTTAACCTCTTATTGCATAGGGTGTTCGAAAATATCATTCCTTTAGCGTTTTCTGACAATATCTTTATTAAAAAGTTTGTGCAATAGCAAGATCTTGACATATCTGAAGTAAAACGAGTTTTAATTTATGTTTTAAAATTTATCTCTAAATTCTATTCCGAATTGACTTCGAATTTAACCATGTACATAAATACATAAGATTATTTCATTTTATCACTTTGTTATAAACAATTTTCTGGTCTTCTTCTAATCTTATTGTTATCATTTGTAAACACTATTCTACCTGAAACTTATTAAATTTTGCTCTTCTTCATTTGATAACATTCTAAGTTACAATGAAAAAGTGAATAGTACAGGTCGATAGTACAATTTTTTTATTCGGTTTATTAATTACTGTTTTCAGTGACCAGATTCGGTTTATTCGCTCTCGACTATTGAAAACATCCTTCAGTTATAATTTTCTTTAACGAATGTAATCATTCAAAATTTTGACCGCAACTTTTAATTACAAATGAAGGTCGTTATTGCAAAATGACCTTATCAACAGCTTTACAAACCACAAATCTTGGATTTCGTTGAAAAAGCTTTATACCAATGGGGAAAAAACAACAATTGTTTTAAAACACAATTACAAACTTTTTATAAATCAAACAGTTTTAAAATTTTTAAAAATGTTTATTGCTTTAAATAATTTTAAGAGTAAAAATTACAATGGAGATATAACCGTCGTAGAACAGCAGACTCAATTCTGAGTTTACGACTACAAATGTTCAACTCAGTAGCCTTGTAATTTTGAACCCAATTCAGAAAACAAGGGAATTCCTGGATCAAGTATTGGGAGAAAATGGCCTTCGTGGAGGACTTTTTGATGGAACTAACCCGTATTTGCGTTAAAGGGAGAGGAAAATTACGAAAACCTACCTAGGTCAGTGTGGTGGCAAGTGGACTTTAACCCATGATCCTTTGACCACTGAGGCTATTTTACATCAGCAGTGTGGTCGGCGCGAGCGTTCTGTGGTCTGAAGGATTTGTATTGACCAGCCATTGTTGGGATTCAAACCCGGGTTCACTGGCGAGAGCCCGGGTTCACTCCTGAGCCACCACGGCTCTCCAACCCTTGTATTGTAAAGAAGCGTCTGGAAACAGGAACATACGAATATAGCAGTACTGTTTTATAACTTTTTATATCGGAGCGTTTTAATTGATTCTATTGCCGAAGGTGGTGATGGTAGAAAGTAGTTATTTAACAATATAAAAGCATATCTTAATAAAAATTTTCGTTAATCTGTGCTACCGTAAAGTGCTCGACTTCGGGCGCAGGTCGTCGGGCTACCGAAGCGGGGTGCCATCCCCTCCGCAGAGGATCAAAATTGTGATGGCATGTCATAGGATCATCCTCCGGGATGTTTCCCAGACCGTCGCCAATAGCCCATTGTGCAGCTCTAGTGCGACGTAAATTAACAACATCAACATTAATAAAAATTTCGAATATCCTAACAAATATAAATACTTAATTTGTTATCTAATTGATAGTTCAAAGAGAAGAAAGATCCAATTCCAAAAGGAATTGGATCTTTTTCTGAGGAAGAATCTGATAGCGTCTGATTTCATTATCTCTTTTGGCAATGAGAAAAAGCTCATGTCTTATACTTAGATAACTTTTAAGCAAAAGTTTTACTGATCACTTTTTCAGATGGCCTTAGAAGCCACATAGAACAGAGAGCATACCATCATCTCAACAATAAATGAATTTATTCAATCGGCTGCATAGCCAGTGCTTTGAAGCATCAAAGGAAACGAATGTGTGGGTGCTTAGACCAAAAAATTCCAAAACCTTGGCCATTGTTACACCACCATGCATCATCACACGTGCTGATCAAAAAAATAGCTGCCAAATGTGGAATGAGTGGTTAACTAATATAGATTCTGCCCCATTAGAACTTGGAGAAAAAAATTTACTCTATAAGAGGTACATAAATCTATTGTTAATTTTTTTATTTGGAATAGAACAAAAAGAAACAACCACTTCATCGATAGCACTTTTTCTTTCATAAAATGGGATTCCAAAACCGGAAGGGTTTCAGGTAATTGGGAGCTAAGCTCTTAGCCCAATAGGGACGTAGCTTATTCAAAAAGAAAATTTCATTGCAATTTCTTCTTTTTTAAGATTTATTTTTGAGAACCAAGTTATTTATGTTTACCAGAATGAATTAAGACATATTCACACAGCACTATTATTTATACCGTCATAGACCAAAGGACGACATTTTTTGATAATAAATTATTTACTGCAATATACAAATTGCAGATTGACTGAAAAATGGCGAATTTTCGCTATTTGGCTACTGGTGATTGACTGAGAAATGGCAAAATTTCGCTGGTGATTGACTGTGAAATGAAGAACTTCCACTATTTGGTTACTGGTGATTGACTGTGAAATGACGAATCACCGTCATTTGGCTACTGGTGATTGACTGAGAAATGGCGAAATTTCACTACTTGGCTACTGGTGATTGACTATGAAATGAAGAACTTCCGCTATTTGGTTACTGGTGATTGACTGAGAAATGGCGAATTTTCGCTATTTGGCAACTGGTAATTGACTATGAAATGAAGAATTTCCGTCATTGGGCTACAAATGATTGACTGTGAAATGAAGAATTTTTATTATGCGGACAAATGTGCGTTAACAATTAAAATATTTTGATCTAAATTGGCGATATTTTAACAAATTTAAAACTTATTGAGCAATATTGAACCCCTAAGAATGCAATTTTCGACAATAATTATAAGAAAGCATAAAATTAAGAATAATCTCTTGAAAAGCACACATAGAAACCATTCATAATAGGAACGCACCTTTAGCAGCGTATGATGCCATTTCTAGTCATAGGTTGTAACGTGATTCTTCATGAACGCCCTACTTCCCTTTTATGTCTGTACTAATATTTATAGGACATCTTGTGTCTACATTTTTTGAATTTTTGATGTGACATGGTGGGTAAGACAATTTGTCTTAAGTTTAAGGAATGAGATTTATAGTTCCTAACTATACATAAAAAATGATGGTGTCATTTTTCACATTCATGGAACAGGGCGTTCCATAAATGTTATGGCAAATTTCTAGGGGGAAAACGGCACATCATAAGGATTAAGAATTGCATAGAACAGAGAGCCTAAATGAACGAAAATGTTGATATGGAGAAAGATAAGACAAAACGTCATACTTTAATGTTTTTCAGCAAATATCTATATAAGATTTTCCCTTATGTAGTGACAGTGAAAAGATTTGCATTAAAAAGGAAATTAATTTAATTTCTACTACTTATAATCTTTTTTTCAAAAAAAGCTACATAAGGTTGTATTATTTAGCATTTTCTTTTGTCAAAAAATAACAATTGAAATATTTTATGAAATAAACATTAGTCAGTCTTGTTCAACTGACACAAAGAACAGGTGCATATTTGGGCATATCAAAGGGTTAAATAAGAATGAAAAAAAAATAAAGCTATATTCTTTTAACAACATACCGGTAAACTGATAACAAGACATTTAAGATATGATTTCTTAAAACTTTGCTTAGAAGTAAAATTAGTAAATTATTTTAGTTCTTAGTAAAAAAAATATGTAAAGAAAAACTCACAAATAGAAATATATATTTATTTTATTTCTGACTATTGCTATATACAGAAAGTGCAATAATAAAAAAGTTTAAATATAATGTTGGATGTTACTTGAAACATAAGAGTGTAGTGTTTTTAATAATAACATGATATAAAATATGAAATAATTTGCAACAACTTTATTATTTTTTATTAATCATAAAAAAACTCATCATCACTATCTTCTACAGTTTTTTGACTAGTTTTTTCTGGGATACGAATTTCACCTTCTGAACCTGATGAAGTATCCAGACCTAAAACTTTAAAACAAAAACATAACTTTAAGTTAGGAATATTCAGAATTTTTTCAGATAAAGGGCTGTTCTATAACATAAGCATAATATAGACAATTTTAGATTCCCACTCCCCTCCTGACAAAAAAAAATATATATATATATATATATAAATTCATAAATTACCTTCCATGCATATGTGAGAAAATTGCAACAGCCCCGCTCTCCCGATTTTTACCTTTACTTTGACCTTTAATGTAGTAATCTAATTCTAAGAATTTTCATATTTAACTCAAATAAAAGATGTAACTTCACATAAAACAAATTTAACATTTTAAGTCATTTTATAAAATTGTGAGTAAATTATTCTTTAGGAATTTATGATTTTCTACTGGGGTCAAAACTCGTGACCACCGAAATTCTTTGAAGAAATTTTTTCAGAAGTAACATTTTTAATTTTTTATACTTTCGGTTTCCTTTTTAAAAAAAATAAAAATATAGGGATTTTAATGTCTTAAAAGAACATTGCTCATACCCTTTCTTCCTCTTGTCAGCAAAAATAAGCAAATCAGAAACACCTCCCCCTGTTAGTTGCTTGCATAATATTTGAACAGTCCCTTCAACAAAATGAAAAAAAATGCAAAATATTAACAAGTATCTAATGATTTTGTGTTCATAAATTTTAGGGAACTGATCAGAAAAAGTCATTTGGATCAAGAAATAATATCCACTGCTTCAATGAGGCACGCACACACACACAGATACACTAAACTTAAAGATCAGACACCTTCTTAACTTTGTACTAGCAGAATTTCTTCTCTTAAATAATTTTATACACTAAAATTGCAAGCATATTTGATAAAATCATAATCAAAACAGTCAAAAATGGTTTAATTTATTAAAAAATATCCATTTTTTATTCATAAATGGTTATATTATTTGATTATTTGCTTAGTTTCATTTTATTTCATTAAAAATATACAGGTAAACTCCCTTTTTGAGTTGTTTGACATTTGAGTCGTTTCATATGTTATACCGCTTCCTACGTGTCATTTTCTGCACGATCCGTGAAATTTGCCTATACCGATAATGTTAAATTATCCCGGTTTAATTGCTAAAGTTTGAGGAGAAAAATCGGAAACACTGAAATTATGTTCGAAATCAATATGCATGGAGTAGGCAGAAAAAAAATAATGTTTTGGAAGAAAAGAGGCATCACTGATAATATATACCATAAAACACCAGTAAGTATTGAAAAACAGAAAATTTTGAACAAAAGTTTGAACTCACCTTCTGTATAACCGAAAAATATTAAAAAATAAGGCTTTAAGAATTTCCTAGAGCATTATAATAAATTATAGTTTTTAGTCTCAATAACTTTGAAAAATCTACATTAACAAGGACTTAGATTTAAAAGTAATAAGCAAATTGCTTCCATCACTACAACTTTGCTATAAATGAGCCCACCTATATTTCTGTATTAATTTATTAAGCATATCTTATATATACTATTACCTTTTCTTGTACTTTTTGACAGTTGTTGGGATTTACCTAAAGATATTGATTTCCTGCAAAATGAAGAGAAAATAAGTGTGGAGGTTTAAAGCAATTTTTAGTCAATATGAAAATTTAAATAAAAATAATTAATCAAAATTCACCTTGGTTCACTTTTAGCTTTAGGTTCGGAAGCATCATTCTTGTGTGAATCATCAGGTTTTTCTTCCTGAACAGTAATAGTTGTTGGTCTGTAAAAAAATATAAAACGTTAATAATAAATCTAAACCAACATGACCTGTACAAAGTAATTAAACTTTTAAAACAACAAGTAGATAGTCTCAAAAATAGTATACATAAAACATTAAACGAAACAGTAAAAATATATATAAGTTGATTTGACCTGTAGAAAGTAGTTAAACTCTTAAAGCAATAAAAATATAATTTCAAAAGTAGTAACCATAAAAAATTAATGAAATGATAATAGTAATTTAAGCCAACTCAACCTGTAAAAAGTAATTAAATTCTTAAAGTAACATATATATAGTCTAGAAAATAATATGCATAAAACATTAATGAAATGGTAATAGTAATTCTAAGTTGACTTGACCTGCAAAAAGTAATTAAACTTTTAAAGCAATAAAAATATAATCTCAAAAACAGTAAACATAAATATTAATGAAATTGTAATAGTAAATCTAAACAGAATAGACCAAAAAAAATAATCAAATGCTTAAAATAATAAAATTATAGACTCAAAAATAATGAAAATAAAATACTGTTGTTGTTTCTAATCCCCAAGAGGTCCATCCCAATTAAATGTCCAGGAAGTCTAAAAACAGATGAGGTTTTGAAAAAACCTCGTCGATCTTAAATTCGATACAGTTTAGAATATGCTCGGGCGAAGCCTGAGCAGTCCTACATTTAGTGCAAAGTCCAAAATTCTTTTGCCCCTGAACATACGAGAGACACCTCAAGTGACCACTTGCAAAGCGAGACAAACAAGTCTGCTGGCTTCTAGGTCCCTCAAAAAGCAAGGCACTTCCAGGTCGTTTTCTGAAATACCAACTATGCGGAGGAGGAACCCTCCAGAGGTCCATAAACATTTTTTTGCACTCTGCAAAGACCTCGTTGAAAGTGGAAGGTAGATCTGGCTGTAAAGGTTCCAAAGAAGCATCTTTAGCCAGTGAGTCCGCCATCTCGTTACCTTTGATTCCAACGTGTGATGGAATCCATTGGAAGTGTACTCCAAAGTCCGCAGAGAGCCTGAAGAGCATCCCCAAAATTGAAGCCGCAGCCCTGTCTCCAACATTCATCCAGTTGCTATGGTGTTGGATTGAATATTTGCTATCCGTCAATATCCATATATGCTTAAAGTCAGGCTCAGCAATATTCTCAACATGTCTTAGGCCATTTTCAATCGCAATAAGCTCAGATCTGAAAACTGAGCAAAATTCAGAATTTCTAAATTTGAGACTCAATGTGTACGTGGGTGTTTTAATAAAAAACCCACTACCTGAATGACCTTCATCGCTCTTGCTGCCATCTGTGTATAGTTGTAAAGCATCTGATGGTATTTGGCTAATAGTTTCAAGAGCCATTTGTCTCATAAATTCTGGATTGTGTTTACTTTTATGGGCCGGGTACAACAGCTCCGTATGGAAATGGATACCAGAAAAATCAGTAACAGGGCTAAAACATGAAACATAAAATACTACTAGTAAGTAGGTAAATTTAACTTTTTCAGTAATTAAAATCTTCTAACAATAATATGGTCGCAAGAATAGGAAACAAAAAATATTAATGTAATGGTAAAAGTAAATCTAAACCAATTTTACCTGTAAAAAGTAATTAAACACTTAAAGCAACAAATATATAGTCTCAAAAATAGTAAAAATAAATGTTTGCCCATATATAATTAAATTTATTAGCATCAAAATTTTTCTTTGCCTTTTATTTATTTATTTATTTGGAATCCCAGAAAATACTGGAATTTGAGCAAAATTATAAAATGTTAATTAACCATCATATAAATATAAAAATTTTAAACCCAATTCAAATAAAACAAAATTAAAATTTTCAAAATTGAAAAAACTAATTCAGATATTATTTTAGCATAGTTAATATTTCAGTTATTAAATTTATTAATGCTCAGTGATAAAAAAATTTACATTTTAAATGTTTTATAATGAAAATTGAAGGAAAGTGATTTAAAATTGTTAATCCTTCCTTATTTCATAAAAATTCAATGAAATAATGAAGTTAATGAGTTGAATAATGAAATAATGAAGATAATGAGTTGAACTGTTAATATTATCACTGATACTTCGTATTAATAATTCTACATTGTAATGAATAAAAATTTAATACAATAAACATTTTTTTTACTACACAATCTTTGTGACCAAAGTGTGTCTTCTACATTTTTTTAATAAGCAACTATGTTAAGACTAATTAAGATATAAAGTTTCTTTCATGAATATATATTTTTAATTATTGGTTTCTGAAATAATAGAAAACGAATTATATTATTAATACAGTAGTAAGAAGAGTCAGTATATTGCATCAATTAAATATAACAACGTAAATTAATCAAAAAGCTAAAATTACAAGCCCTAAAAGAAGTTTGATTTTAATATGTGAGAAATTCCTGTCTCAGAATTAAAATAGAATTTTGTGGGTGAAATTGTTAAGAAGAAATAAATTTATCGTTGTTGAGAAATCAAAAAATGAAGTTGCTTAATATTTCTAGTTAAGTGTTCATAGATCCCTTTTCCCTTGCATAATGGCAATTTTGCTATCTAGTTTTAAAAAAAAAAAAAAAAAAAGTCATTACTATTTTCAAATTTTCACTCAAATTTTTCTCACACATTAAATAAAATCACAAATATACTTACACACTACTACTTTTTCTTGCAGCATTTGCTAGAGCTTTTTCAACTTCATCTTCAGATTCACTTTCTGAATATGTAATGGTTTTTTGAATTTTTTTAGTAGCAGACACATTACCTAACAAAGCTTGGTATGCAGCAGATTCTGATAAAGAAATAAAATTCCATTTTAAGTTACATTTTTTTATTTACATAATCTCAATTTAGCAAGTATATAGCTGAATTAATATCAAGGGTATAAATTCCTCTGAAAAAAATTTGTAATAAAGCTACATTATATCTAAAATATTATTATTTTTTTAAGTAAACTATCTGCTCCCTGACTAACACGGTTCTTCTTTATAGTAACAACATATATACAGAACTATTTTTTAACTGGAAAAAATAACTAGTGGTGGATAACAAACTAAAATTGAAAATGAAATCATTTTAATACCAGTTTTTTACTTTTCTGCAGTATTTACAGCCCTGTAATATAAATATGCTCAAATGATTTATTTAGCAAAATTAATCAACTCTGATTTCAAGTGTGTCACATAGGAGGATCAATCTACTAAACTATCTCAGCTGATGACAATTGCGTTTATTTTATTTATTTTTGTTTTCAAAGAAAAGATTATTTTCTTATAAAAGTTTTAAAAAAATGTTTTGATTAACTCTGAAAAGTTTATTTTAATCTAAAAAATAAAAATCTTTTTTTTTCTTTCAAAATTCTGGAATTACTGTTTTAATTATTTGTGTAATGTCTTACACTTGACATTCATAAATAAAAACAATTACATTTTCTGTTGTTTTTTTTTTTAATTTAACTTGATATGAAATACAGGCATCATCATCATTAATCATTTTAATTAAAATGCACTGACATTAAAATGAAGCAAACAACACTATTAAGTCTACGCCAAGGAGTTTTAAGATGACCATGAAAAATATTTTACATTAATGTACAAAAAATAAGCTTCATGTTTTGTTTTCTTTTGCTCCAAAACTATAAAAACAAGAAATAAAAACGTTTTTAAGTATCAAACCAACAAAAAATAAAAACAACTTGAAAATATTTTTATTTATATTTTTGTTATTATTTATTATTTTATTTATTTATATTCTTATTTATTATTTTGTAATTTATATTTTTGTTTCCTGACTAGTTGACAGAGCTTGGTATACACCATCTCAATTAATAAAAACTTGAATTATTGTATTATTTTATATCACAAGGGAACAATTTAAATAATCATTAGTGTGGTGTAGGACTGGGCGATATTAGAAATTATATATCGTGATATATCGTCAGTTTTGCATCGCGATATAGCGATGTATCGCGATATAGTATTTTTGAATTTCATTTACTTTAAGGCACAGAAAGTCAGATTTCTATCAAGATTTCATACGCATATTGATTTAAATCAATTTATAAATTTGAAAATATATATGTTTTGCTAAAGAAAGATATTAAATAAATTGACTAAGATGCACAAATCTTACTTAAAATATTTATTGAAAAAATGTGTGTAGATACAGAATGAAATATTTGCACTTCTTTATTGTTTATAAGGTATAAGCAGTCTTAATTTAAGTTAACCCCTAAAACACCCTTAATGAAAAAAAATATTGTTATTAAACAAAAGCTGATTTTAAAATTTCAAAATATATTTTAATTAAAATAAAAGTTAGATTGACTAAAAGCCGAAGTTTAAAATTAAAAATGTTCGAATTTTAAACTAAAAAGTAAACATAAGAATTGTAATAATTTCTTAAAATTTTCGTTCTCTGAAAGATTTCTCAGTTTAAAAGTAAAAAAGGAATTTTATAAAGATATCTTGCTGAAATTATTGAAAGAAAATTTAAAAAATTAAAAAAAAAGTTTGTTAAGAAATTCATTATACACTTAAAACAAAGTGTTAAAAATATTTTTTTTTTTTAAAAAAAGAAACTTTTTTTAACAAATCAATATTTGCTTGTACTATTATGCGTAAATAATTACAGAATTATTAAGTTCGATCGAAATGTTCAAATTCTTAATGAAGAAGTAAACACAAGTTTTGTTATATTTTCTAAAAATGATCACGCAAATAATAAAAGATTTCTTAGTTTAAAAATAAAAAAATTAATGAAAGTGAAATTTATCAATATATTTACCTAACAGCATAGGAACAAAATTTAAAAAATAAGTTCGTTAAAAAATTATTTGTATGCTTAAAACAAAGAGCTAAATAAATTTTAGAAAAAAAATGCTTCCTAAACACTATTTTTATTATTATTTCATATAAATAATTAAATTAAATTAAATAATGAACGAACGAAAAACAAAGTAAGGCAAAGTTTCTTAATTAAATTCTTAAAAATAAAAACAAAAGAATTGTGATATTCGGTAATATATTTAGCTAATTAACTAATAATATAAAACGAAAATTAAAAAAAAATAATGATTTTACTCTCTAATAAAACGAAGTAGCAATTGATAAAAAAAAAAAAGAAATGAATAAAATTCGCAAACTTTTCAAATTCTTTTGAACAAATAAAGTTTACTGACTTATGTCCAAAAAATAAGTTTTGTTTTAACTTTATTTCTAAAAATAAAAACAACTCAAGATTTATAAATTTAAAATCAGTAATAGAAGCCCATTAAATTATTAGAAGTTTTATCCGAAAGGTTTTTAATAAATTAAAAGAAAGTAAAAAAATAACCTAACAAATTTATTTACTTTGTAATTTAATTCCTTATGGGTGCCTTAAATTAGATTTCCGATAATTTTCACATTTAAAAATATAAAAAAAGTTTTGTCAGAAAATAAATAAAAAACTTATCTAATTAATGAAGAAACTTTTCTTTGTAAATTCTTTTCAATAATAGATTGCGTTCAGAACAAGGTTACGACGGCGATCACGAAGTTAATCCCATTGAAAATAATGTACAAGAAACGATTTCAAATCGCGAAGGTGCGAAAACGAACATGTGATGTAACGATATAAAGTCTCAAAAGTGATTCTGATTCTACCGCTCATCAGTCAAGGCCGTCTCAACATAACGAAACAATATCGTCTTCCACAGCGCGAGTTGGCATCGGAACGTAAGAGAAAGTCCTTGCGTGTATCGCTATATCGTCTTCTTCACTCGACGGCTTAAATCAGATTTCTGATGCATCGCTTGGAATGAAAGTTGCTGTATCGGTTTGCCGATATAGGCGTTAAATCGATATGTCGCGATATATCGATTTATAGCCCAGTCCTAGTGTGGTGTTATTCATCCATTGTTGTGTGATGTTGTTCATCCTTTTAATTTCTTCATATTATTAAGTATTTTATCCAATATGTTTCATCCCCACAATCTTGCATTTTCGGTAAAGAAATCTTGGGCAGTTTGTAGATTATTGTATTTATTTATATAACAAGTAATTAATTTCAATAACTATTACAGTGGTGTTATTAAATGATGCTGTTCATCTATTTAATTTCTTTATCTTATAAAGTATTTTGTCCAATATGTTCCATCCTCACAATCTTATCTACAATTTTATGTCAAGAAATCTTTAAACATTTTTAAATTTTTTAGAATAATTGTACACGTAATTGCAGCAATTATAGCTCAAAACAAATGATTTCCTAAACTTATTCTTAATTTGATGTTGGCGATACTAGTATCGCCAACATCAATAACAAGAACTTGTGTAATTGTATTGTTTATCTAAGAGTCTTTTCCTCTGAAGCTCATGACTAGAGATTTTCTTCTTCTTAAGATGCATAACTTAATTTGATTTCCCTCAAATGTTACAGTTACAAATTTCCAGAATAAATAAGCTCAATGCTTTAAACTTTTAAGTCCAAATAAATTATTTATTAGTGTCGTAGATGATTTAGGCAATGAATACAGTTTGGAAAATATATCCTTAGAATGATATGATTTGGACAATATATTTATCCTTGAAATGAAGCCAGTGAATTGAACTTAAACAGTATCGGTACTATTGATTTCTAAATTAAAATTCAGAAAGTTTTAAAAATTACTAGAAGCGAACTTTAAAATTTGTTTAAACTTGTTTAATATTATTAAAAAATAATATTTAAAGAAAAGGAGCATCTAGAAAATGAAAGCAGTAACCCTTTGCTCTATTTCACACTTGAGACATATTGCACAGTTTAAATACTTTTTCAGCAGTACACAGTGCTATAGCTAAAAAATTTAGTGATAAAGCAAAAGTAAGACACAAAATGATAAGTTTTATATATTCTGGAAAATTTACTCCTGCGTAATAATCACAAAATTTAAATGCAAGATTCCATAGACATCCTAACCGGCTTCATGACAACAAAATATTTGCCTGTCAAAAGAATAACTTTAAAATCATTAGGACATAAAAAAAAATTACCATTAAAAAGTAATTGTTTTTAAGAATAGCTAAATTAGTAACTTCCTACTGAAAAAGCTATTACTTAAATATTTTAATAATAGGTTTCCTAACATACTAAATTGTTAAATAGAATTGGAAAAAAAGAACTCACATGTTTGTTTCATAAATCATAATAGGAATTGCAATATAATATCTAAAAAAAACTCTTTAGTGACACAATTTGAATGAAACTTATCTGTAAACAATTATCTTATAACAATTATCAACAAATACAATTTATAATTAGTTCAAAAGCTACCGATACCTTTTAAACGTTCTTTTTCATCAAAACTATCTGAATCTGATGGAGCTGATGCAGTATCCGAATAAGGAGATGGTGATGGAGCCCCTGAATGAAAATAAAACATGTTTTACATTTTTATTTAAAAATGTCTATTAAAATATATTAATAAATGCCTAATTGCTTTTGTATGATTATTTTCATAAAAGTATTAAAAAGTATTAGTGTTTTAGCTATATTGATTTTTTTAGAAAAAAGAAAGAAAGAAAAACATTGTATGGTCAACTGCATAAACAGCAATGCATTTTTAAAAAAATAGAAGTCATAAAGTAAGACGAGTTTTTGAAGGTAAATCTATTTATAGTTTCCGGCTATTGATATGATTTCTAAAGCTGGTTTCTCTTAGTTTGCTAGTTAAAAATTAGTTTGAAGATTCAAATCTTCACCTACCACTACTTGGGTCAGAATTTGATTCCCTTTGCTAAAGGCTCGGCATCTGGGCAGATTTAATTTGAGGTTAATACTATAAAATAATACACATAAATAAACATTTTCGTTGTATTAATAAAGTTTGTAAATATATATAAAAAAAATATAAGAACAGGGATCCCACTCAATTTCAGAAAAAAAATTCCCTGACTTTTCAGGTATATCAGGTATATTTCAATGAAAATCAATGCCATATTTTATCTATACCATGCAATTTTTCTTCAGAAAACTTTGATTTCTTTTTATTTGTAATGCCAAACATTATATTTCAGGAGCAATAACATATAATGGAATGAGAATGGAAACATAGAAAAGCTTCACTAAAAAGTAGAATTTTATAAAATAATTGTAGTAGAAGTTAGAATTATTTAACTCGAATTTCAATAACTGATTACTGTTACTGACAATTTTAAAACTGGCTATTTTCCAGGTATGATAGGGTTATTTTTAGGTTTTTTGTAAAATATTGCAACTTCTCCTGCTTTTTTAAGAGTTACAATAAAATTCCCTGAACATTCCAGGTTTTCCTTGTTTTCCCTGACCCGTGGGAGCCCTTAAGAAGCTCCAATTAATAGGAATTTAAATACAGAAAGAAATGATGTGTAAATAACAATAAGGATCGATAAATCTAGTAGAATATGCTCTTCTCTAAAATTACAATAATAGTGCTAAAATTTAGTTTAGCTACAATATACATACAAATATATTTTTATTTTGAAATGCTATATAACAACAAATTACATGGATCAAAAACTAACCTGCGATGCTGATAGGTGATTCACTTCCTTTATCACTCAAGATATCTTGTTTTAAAACGTCACTTTTTATTAGATTATTCTTTAAAGTTGTTATTTCTCCTTCAGATTCAATTTGAGAAACATTTAGAGGCACGGAAAGAGCACTTAAATCACTAACCACAATACTTGTAACTAAATCAGAGTCTTTGTTTTTTTCAGAAAGTGCAAAATCTTCCCATACTACACTAGAATGCAAATTTTTATCGGTTTCTTTAGCATCAGAGCTTAAAATATTAACTGTTTCATTCAACATCACATCAGGAACAATTTCTTTGGAATCAGTTGTAGTGGGGGTGCCTGTTTTAAGATGTTTATTTATTCCCTGATCAACATTTTCTTTGTAATCAGTTGCTACAGGAATATCTGTTATAAGTTGTTGATTAATTTTCTCATAAACAACATTTTCTTTATGTTCAATTACAGTGGGAATATTTGCATCAGCAGTAGTGTTGATTTTATTTTCAAGAGACCCAGCATTTAGTGGTACAGGTAGTGAGATATCTGTAGAAATAGTTTGATATTTATCGTGCAAAATTTCTTTCTGAACTGGAGGTTCTTCAGGTATTTTAGGAAGACTGTGAATAACCACTGATGGTTTTTCTTTATTTATCTCCTTATTTGAGTTCAAATTTCTTTCATTCTTATGCATAAAATCATTAAGTGGTATAGTCATATCAGAAACAACATCACGTTCAACACCTTCAATAGGCAGACTTTGAAAAGATTGCACAACTCTATTCAAAGATTCATTTGGAGATAATGATTCATCGAGTCTTAAATTAGATGACACAGTCAAGGGGAATTGACAATTTTCACAAAACATAAGATCAGTTTGAGTAAAAGCATGTTCAACAACTCTTTGCTTTGATGATACAGGTTGTTTTGTATTTAAAAAAGTGTCATTTGGTGTATAATCGGTTTTTAAGGCATTTGACGGTGTGTAATCATTGAAAGATCTGTCATAAGTATTACTTGAGTAAGGCCACATTGGAGTTTTTGAACTCATAGATAACTGAAAGTTAAAAAAAAAATATTTTAAAAATAAATATAATAATTTTAAAATTAACTTTCAAGATTAAAATATAAAACAAATGAATTTTATCTCATACTCTTCATAACCAAGGTATATATATTAGCATTTACAAACATTTAGTTATTTTCCAATAAATCTGTTTTAAAAATTCTTATTGAATTGTGTAATAAAATATGCACAGAAGCATAAACTCTCAAATTAAGACACATATGAGGTAAGATAGATGCTGGATTTATATGCCATATTTGTATTAAAATTCAACAATCAAAAACTTCATAAAAACCATTTTTGAAGTAAATAAAACCTGAAACCAATGAACAATACCGAAACCTAAGAAATAACACAGATTGATAAAACATTCTAAATATTATGTGGAGTAAGACTGCAACAAATTAATAATATAGAAATAACCGAAATATTAGTTTAGAAATAATACTAAACTAGATCAACAAATATATAATTATTTGAAAATAAGATAATAGAAGTGCACTAAAATGAATAAATAATTTCTTTGTAAATGAAAATAAACATGCTTGACCCTAAAAAATCATTACAATATTGAGTGCAAAGCATTGACAACTGATTGATTGAATTGAATGACTAAATTCTCCATTTCAGTCATTTACATTTCTTTGCAGTAATTGAAGATTCAATCAATTAGAATTAAGAAGAAATCTAAAAAATTAAGCTACAAGATTCTAAAAAAAAAGCATTGCGTAGTTTCTTCATTAAAGACACTTTATTATTTCTTTTTTTTAATATTGCTTTTCTTATTAAAAACATTTTTTAAAAGAAAGTATATCTTAATTATCCACCATTATAAATAAGTGACTTATTGATTTTAGAAGTATTTGGGAGCTTAAAAATTTAGTACATCCAAGCAATTATGAAATGAGCTCCCAATATAACTGAAAGCAACCTCATGGAAAGCTCATCTTGTGATTGCCAGAGAGAAAAAATTTTAATAGGCTGATTTAAATCTGAAATATTCAAATCCAAATAAATGTTTCATAATCTTTTTCTGCCTGAATAAATGATTATTTGTAAAGAATACAAAGGAAGAAAGAAGAAAACTTCCTTAGATTGCTTTACAAAATGAAATCTTCCTGCCATGGGCATCATGAATAGATATCAAGAAAAGCGACTGCAATGAAAAAATGAATTATGGTTTCAATGCTCTAATAACTTTCTAACAATATACACTTTCAGCCAGATATGATTTAATGAATAATAATTAATTAATTACACAATCACATAATCTAGTTAATATAGAAAGAATCATGAATGTTTACTGCAGCTTTGAGGTCAAAGCCAGGGGTAGAGGATTTGTGTCAGACATATTTGCCTGGTGATTATTAAAAGCTGCATATTTTCTAATAAATCCATATTAAAATCCAAATTCCTCTCAATATTGAAATGTTAATTAACGCTTTAAAAAACAATAAGTAAATAACACTAAAGCAATTTAATGCACATAGCTATTGGTTAGGTTATCATCTATAAGAAATAGGTTTATGAAGTATTAGTCAAACGTCCTTTCTTACTCTTTTATTGCGAGCAAGCGATTTCCAGAAATGTGCATGTCTGACTTTTTTGAGTGACATAGTTGTTTTATATGAAAAGCACAATCCCAGAGTCAACCTTTGAACTTCCCTAACATTTTTATCACATCATTGTTTCTTTTCAAAACGTCTTGTATAATGCACCAAAATATAAAAAGCTAGTAGGTTTTAAATACATTGCAGAATTAGAATTGAAAGAAAATTTCTTAACTATAACAAATCATTGGATAAAAATAATAAAAATGCATTAATAAAACAATGCTTACTCTCAATGATTCTAGTTTTCGTAGATTGGCTGTTATACTTTCAGTATGCTGATCTAGTTGCTCCATTTGGCGCATTAATCCAAAGTAATCTTCTTCATTTTCCTTTTCTCTTTTATTAAGTGTTTCAAGATACTTTTGTGCAGGCTCACTATGCAAAATTTGAAAATAACAATCAAGAAAAAATTTTACACAATAATGATAAAAATTACTATAAATAGAATGCAATTTACTATATTTATGTTTTAATAGCTATGCACAAAAAATCTCAGCAAATAGATAAAGATAAATAACTTTTCAGAAAACCTAACAAATAGTTCAAAATATGCATTTAGTTTCTGTATTTTTTTAGCAACAGATTTGCCAAAGGTGTAAATCATTTATTTTATTTTATGAAGCAAAAAATATTAAATAATTTACCAACTTAAAATTAAGAATCCCCCCCCCACACACACAGTGCAAAAACACTTGAATATTCATTTTGCAAAACATTTTTATGAATTATAAACATTTTTATAAATAATAAATTAAATGAAAAGAATTCTGAAAAACTGCTTTATTGATTAAAATTCAATATTTATTAAATACTATTCATAGTTTATTTCAGTATTAACAAAATTTATTTTAAACAATGATTATCATTAACTTACTTATTTCATTAAAATACTTATTTGTATTTCAATCCAGAATAATTTTTCATTAATGTGCAGCTTCATAATACTGAAACCAAACAGCATATTGTGAGGCAAGATGCACATGAATAATAGTAAACACTAAAGAAATGTAATTTGATGTAAGTGAGGGAACATTTTCTTCAAAGAATTTATTTACATTTCTTTTTAAGAAAAATAATAAAATGATTTTTAAGGACTGAAAACTCAAAATAAGTTTTCATCTTTTTTTTTTATGAAATTTCTTCATTTTCTTAGAAAAACAAAATCATCTGAACTTTCTTGATATAAGTTTAACGACATTAAAAAAAACTTGGCAAGCTTATTTTATAAGAGTTCTTGAGAAATTATAAAATGCCAATTTTGAGAAAATTCAACTCTATAAATATTTACTTGAGATATTGAAAATGGCTTTTAGCTGCTATCTCAGCATTCAGATACTGAAGTTCTCTGTTAAAAAAAAAATTAAAAAATAAAATTAAAATATTTTGATATATATCAATAGCTTAATCAATACAAAATTAATATTGAATAAATGAAACATGAAATATCAGACCCAAACAAACAGTACTATTAAACAGCAATTTTATATAAATATATAAAGCAGAAAAATTACATGAAAAATTTAAACAAAAGAGCTTGTTACAAAACTAATGATTTATTAAAATTAAACAATTAAGATAAAGAATGTGATCCTACATAACATTTAAAATAATTCTGTAACAGAGATTTGTTTTTGTTAGAGGGAAAAAAAGAAGGAAAAATGCTTAGAAAATCTAAATTTCTTCAAGTAAACAAAAACATTTTTTTGAATAATTTTTTCTTCTGAGAGTTAACAAGTTATTTTTCCTTGAGTTTTCAAAGTTCCCTCTGAAGTGCAGAAACATAGTGTAAACTTGAAAAGACTTCTATAATAGTTGAAGACAGAAAACTGTTTTCCGGAATCCAAAATCAAAGATTTAAAGGTTAAGCAGATATTGAATGGCGGAGGTTGTAAAATAGTTAAGTACTTGAAAAAAAAACATTTTAGATTTCAAGTGTATCAAGAGAAACTCTTAAGTATTGGCTGATAATGTTCTCATGTCACATGACCAATTTTGGACGGAAAGAAAACATGGTTTATTACTATGACTTAATGTTTTTCTTTGGATTTCCATTATTCCATGGCTATAGGCAGTTCATTTTGTGGTCAAGGAAATGCAATTGAGAATTAAATTAAACTCTTTGGCAATTTTAGTTCACTCTTAATTATTAACCTTAACTCTCTGAGTTTCAATCTTAGCTTTCTTTCAAATTTCATGTAGTCATGTAGTCAAATTTCATGTAGTCTGCAGGCTTTCATGTAGTCAAAAAAAAATAATAATAATAGTTTTATTTATGCTATTTAATGGGAAAGTAGTGGAAAGCAGGAAAATTCAGAATTGAAAGAACAAAAAGAAGAAGAAAAAGTAAAAGAGAAAGATTTTTGTTTTAAACTAGGTTTTTTCAGTTTAAAACGGGTTTTCTTTACTTTTCTTGAAAACAAGAAGTAAAATAATATTAATAATCAAAAAAAAAAAATTAATTATAGCATATAAGTTAAAAAAGAATAATTGAAAAATTTGATTTTGCTTATTCTTTACTTTAAAGCTCCACTTAACATGCAAATAAAAATTTAATGCCAAATTGCTACATTAGTAATGCATGAAACAGAGTAAGTTCCCCTTTGCTTGTCAGTAATGCATGAAAAATGTCATAATTCAACAATATTTACTGTCATAGTTTAACAGTTTTCAGTGCATAACATTAATATTAATTTACTGTATAAAATGAACATTTTTTTTTAAACTTTATTTAAATCAAAATAAATTTTGAGGACAACATGAAAAATTTAAGATAATATATTTTGCAATTTAAAAATTTCTTGAAAATAATAGAATAGTGAAAAGAGTTAAAAAAGTAAAATTATATATTATATATATATATATATATATATATATATAAAACATATATATATAATAATAAACACATTATAATAATCAACATATTGCCGGGAAAGGCAAAAACATAAACATTGTATTTTGAAAACACATAATCACAGAATCATACAGAATCATAATAAAAACATGATGCATAAATACAGTAAAAATTTGTTTGCATTGATAACAGAAAAAAATATTTAAAAATCTTTCAACTCAATATTATTTCTTCAACATTCTTTGAACTCAACATTATTTAACTAATTTTGAAAAACTATCAAAACTAGAAGTTGATGATGGTATGTTTTATTTTAAGCAATTGTTAAGATTTAACTTTAAATTTGATCACATCAATTCATTTATTTTATATAAATATTTACAGAAATGAAATGAAACATAACATTTAAAAACTATGTATTAATGTTAATAATATTTATTGGCACTTATTCAAATTAGTTATTGAACTCAGAATTTAAAATATTTTTAAAGAAAAATGTGCTTTATTTTTTTTTCATTTGGTTACATTTAAACTAAAAGTTATAAAAATAATAGAATAATAAATAAAAAATAGAAATAATAGAAAAAAAATAATAGAAATTTAAATAATTGAAAAAATTATTTTCTTAAAAAAAAAATTTTTTTTAATGCATGCCTGTTTTTTTTTTTTCCTTGAAAAAAATAGAAAAAACATTTGGTTTAAATTGATCAATTTTAGGAGAATTTAAATGTAACTTGGCCAGAGGTTAAATGCTTGGCATGTTATATTGTTGTTTTATAAAAATCACATTAAGACACCAGGTTCTGTAAACAGCAAGTAAAAGTAATTATTATCAATTAATGATGTGATTTTTTTTAAAAACTTAGTATTTATTTCATTGTACTAAAAGCTCAGAAACTAAAACCTGGTTAGAAAATTTATGCACAGGCAGTTTCAGATAATTCTAGCAAACAGAACTAATTTCCATACACAGAAGAAAACTGAATTAAAGAAAAAAATAATTTGAAATATTAAAAATTACTAATTGAAAAAAAATACCGTTTTTGAAATTCTTCAAATAAGTCTTTCGTTTTTTTATAAAAATCTGACGCCATATTCAATGTCTGAAAGGAAATATAACAAATATTAGAAAACAAGAACAGAAAACTCAAAAACTAGATAATTATATAAATGGCATAACAATATTTTACAGCAAAGTTATTTACAATGATTTGATCAATGTTCATACAGTCAGTGAAAGTACAGTCATTTGATAGTGAAATTTTCCAAATTTCACAAACAAATTACTTAACAAACGAATTATTTAAAAAAAATGAAATGAAATCACTTGCAGTTACAGATGACAAAGTTTAAAATTAATGGAAGTTTTCATTCGTCGATAAAACCTCTTAGATTAATGCTACATGCATCTTTTCCTTCTATATTAACACATGCTTATTCAAGTTAATGGATTTTCCATTTTAATTTCAAGAAATGAAAGTGCCAACAATCAAAAATAAAGTTTTATTTCATGAGAGATCCTTTTTATTGACGGTAAATTTTATTCATGAATTCGGTTTTCATGACGCCAACACGAATGGCATTTCTGCACCAAGAGAAAATGACACTGATTAAAATTAAAATCCTTTGCGAAAAATCATGTACCTTGGATAACATTTTGAAGTGAATGAACGTAACCCCTAAAAAGACCAACTTCCATTAACGGCCATTTTACTATTGAATAGAGAGTATAAAAAAGATTAGTATGAAAAGACAACAAATTATCTAGAACTTTTTTGCGCCAATCTTAGCATAAAAAAAAAACGTAAGAAGTAAGGAGCACTGAATAGTAAATTTTTATTAACGTTACATCGTGCCAAAAAAACAGCATGGACTGAGTATATATAGAAAATCAAAACAAATGAATAAAATTAGCGAATGCATATTGTATTTAACAATAAAATTCTTGAACAAACAAATTTCAGATCAAAAAGTAAAATTAATTTCAAACTCATCAAAGGTTTGAAAAAAAGAAAATTTAATGATCCATTTTAAAATTAATAAATTTTAAGTTGAATTCCAACTCACAGCTAAAATCGAAATATGGTACAAAACAAAAAAGATAAATTGCAGTGTACTTTGTTTAAATCAAAGAGGATCTTTGTTTACATCCCACAGATCTAGAGGAACTTTTCCTGCTACTTATTTCTTTACATTGAAAGATTGGTATAAATGGTTTAAATTAAAAAAAAAAAAATTAAGGGGATATTTTTACTGCATTTGATTTAAACAGAAAAGGCATGTTGGATGGTCATTGCACCAATCAAAGGTTTTGACGTCTTAAAACAAAAAGGATTATGAAGCTGATTGGTTAAATTTTTTTCCCGGCATTATCCTTGCAGAAGTGAAATGAAAAACTAAAACATTGTCTGTTTCGTTTCGCGTGACGGTTGCTTTTTTTGTTTAGCCCCTGTTGCTTCTTAATCAGCTCTTCCTGCAAGTCACTGGTCGTAAGTATCGCTATTAAGTGATAATTATTTTTAATTGACTGCTAGATTCCTTGTTTTCAAACCTTTTATGAAATTAAATGTAAATGTCTCTGTAATAGTACCTTACATTACTTTAAAAAATTTATTGTACCAAGGAAAAAAAATTGCATCTCTTTCGGTTATCTTAAATTTTACAATTTGAGAAGCGAGATATCAATTAATCGAGTAACTCGACCTTGAAATTTTATCAAGAATTCTATTTAACATCCTGGTTACTTACTGTGCAATAATTAATACAAAACTGTAACAATTTATGCTACAGTATATTATTTGATTAAAGTTTTTTGTTAATAGTGTGTTATAAAGTTTAATCTCCAAACTTTATTTCAGTATCAATCGCTACCATGAGAAACATTGTAATAATTCTGTTTGCAGTAGGATTTTATTGCTACAGGTCACCATATTTCCGAAAAGTTGATCCGGTAGAATATAGGTAAGTAATATGCTTACCAGTGCTGGAATAGCTGCGTTATTATTTACTATAAATATTTCTCAAATATTTGTTTCATGTTATTTATGTTTAAAGTATCCATATTAATTCTTTATTTAATGTTTTGCGATTTTAATTGCTCAATTTATATCCAATCATAATGTGCAGTGCTCAAAATAAAAAGCAGACCACCAACTATTGATCTAATGATCGGATCTTTACGTTCTAGGACTAATTTTTAATGAGTTGAAGGGGAAACCTCAAATATGCTAATTAATTTGCGCAGATGATATTTTATTCCAAAATTTTGATTTCTTTATGTTAGTTTTACTTTTTGCTATTACTGGAAAAATCTTTAAGCAAATTGAAAAGTTATTGCACTCAATTATAAAATTTATATATTCAACGATAATTCTAGGAAGAAAAAAAACTTTGAGTAAATATTTGTCATTTTCTATTATTTCATTTAATATTAGTTGAAAAAATTTTCAATTTATGGTATAATTTTTTTAAAATTATTTTAAGGAATATAATTTTACATGGTAATGTAGAAAATGCTAGTAAAATCAATGAAATAGTTCCTGATCTGGTTTTGTAACTTAAAATATCTTCTGCACCATTAATTAGCATATTGGAGGTCACTCCTCACTGCTAAGTCCTAGAATGTGAAAATCATTAGATTAAAAGTTATTTGGATGGTCTGCTTCTTATTTTGCACACTCTGCATGTCAGCAGTGAATGGAAATGAAAACAAAATTGTTTCCTTTCTTGATATGTATTTATAAATTTTAATCCTTATGATCAGTATACTAAAATTCATTTAACAATTTTCTTATGGACATTTTACATCATCCATTGTTTATTTTTCAAACTGTGATGTATAACATATTTTTCTCAATATTTCTATAGATTTTTTGCCATGATGTAGTGTTAGTTTCTAGTTTTCTATGGATTCCAAAGCAGTTTGTTTGCATTTTTAATAACTAGGCTATTTGTATAATATTGCATGCTTTTGTAATATTTGCAGAGTTAATGTGTGATAATATATTTTGTTAGAAAGGGCAGCAAAGTTTGAATGAATCAAAAAAATGTTGCAATAAATAAAAAAAAATTATTTTTAATAAATAAATAAAAAATTTAAGAACTGGTATAGTAGGTATAAAAACAATGGATTTTCAGAAGAAAACCATTAGTGGTAGCTATTCCATCTGAAATTAATATCATATCTCATCTGAAATTAATCTTATGTTAAATAGGTTATCTACAGTTGCATTTCTCCGTATGGTTGTAAATCTTATTTCAATCATATTTGTCCAGTCTATAACAATGTTTCAAAGTAAGAGTAAATAGTAATAACTATAACATTGTGAGGTAGATAGTATTCGTCAATATCATGTCATGTAAGTATTTAAAACAACTTATTTAATATACGTAATTGACCTAGTGACGCTATGCCAATGCCTTCTTATTTTCATTTAATATATTTATGCTGTGGATTGGTAGTCCTGCCTATATGGTTTGTATTGATTATATAAAACCATCTGGTCATTACTGGGGTCTGAATATTATGTGTAACAGTTAAAAGTTTAATAAAAATATTGATTGGTTGTTGTTTTTCTAGTGTTTAAATATACGTAACATGGGTAAGGTGACTTGAACATTTTTTTTTTTGTCAAAGGGATATTTTTTTCTGCACTCTTTTGTTTTTTATTTTGGTTATGCTGCCAAATTGAATTTAGTTTATAACCTGATAAAGTTAATAGTTATGTTATTTAATATTATTATATTTTGGTAGGTCAAATCTTAACATTTACTGGGCGACTTTTATCATTTTTTTTTAATTAGTGGGAAACTAAAAAAATTTAATACAAGCATTGAATTGAAATTTATGTGAAATTTTATGTTATAAATGTGATTTGCTTGTGTGAAATATTATTCAAAATTTCTCAAACATGAAGTGTTTGTAGTTTGCTTCACATCTTTTAAATAAATAAATCTAATATTGAGATTTGTTTGTAAATTGTAGTTTGAATTTACCTGCAAAATTAGATGGTCATTTTTCTCCTAACGAACTCTTGGACGCAACTGAACGTATCCACGAAAATGCTCTTCATTGGCCTGAAAGTTTTGCTGTTCTGAATAGTAAGTATTGAAGATAGATCGTGATAACAATTATCTTCTACTTATTCTTTTTTGGGTATTTTTATTTTAATAAATTTTGTATCTTCAGATAAAATTTATACTGGACTTGGTGATGGCAGGATTGTGGAAGTGAGTGGCAAGAAAATTACGGATGTCACTCGAATTGGAAGCGATTGTGGTAAGCTAAAATTCTATTTGTTTTGTTTTTTTTTATGTGTGAAAAATTTTTACCAATTTAACCTTTGTAATGATCTTCAACATCCTGAAAATATTCTTATATTTATCTACAGGAATTGTCTTAAGATATTTGTATTCAAATATTGCATATTGAGTTGCATTTTTTAGGTCTGTAAGTTTTAAAAAGGAAGAATGTTTAATACTACAGTGCAACAAATGACAACATTCCTTTACATTGTGTCAAAAGTTAACATGGGTGCAAGTCTTCCGTCCCCAGGATGGATTTCCGTCTTTCGAAAGTGTCCGCGGACGGAAGTAAGACGGAAACAAGACTGACTCGAAGACGGAAATAGGAAAAAAAAATTTTCTGTCCATAAAAATATTTTTTAGGTCTACGTTATTGGTCGACTTTCTTTGTTGTTATTTTACAGGGATGAAAGACTTCCGCTGAAATCCGCTTTTTTCTCCCAATTTTTAAAATTTCCGACCATGTTCCAAAAACTAAAATTTTTGGAGAGTTCAATTAAAGAACCCAAGCCGCCCGAACGATAGTTTGATTGCCGCGACTTCCGCTATAGAGTGGAAAGGAGTCTAAGCGTTTCGTTTCTGACCACCGTTATTTGATTTCTTATGTTAGGCTGATTTTCCGAATTTTAAATGTTAGGAACTGCGCCGGAATCGCTAAAATCGCGATTTTTAATCAGACGATTTTAATATCAATCATAGATTTTGGTATCTAACTAATTTAAAAGTTACGTGCTGCGATTTTTTTTTACGCTATTTAAAACTCGTACTAGCAATTCCTATTCACCCAATTTAAGTATCCAATATCGCGTTTTGTGTTTAAGCGTTTTTAAAACCCAATATCGCGATTTGTATTCTCGCGAGTTAAAAATCCAACGTCACAATTCGTATTCACGCATTTTATGAATCCAATATTTCGATTCATTATCTCGCAGTTGTATCGTTTTTTGTATTTGTATGCTATTTAAAAATTACTCATTGCGATTCGTATTCACGTGATCTAAGAATTCTGCATCGTGATTCTTAATTACGCGATTTAAAAATTCAATGCCGCAATTTGTACTTTCGTGTTTTTAAAATCCAACAGCGAGATTCATATTCACGTGATTTTAATATCCAAAATCGCGATTCTTATTCACGCAATTATAAAATTCAATATCGCGATTCATATTCACGCGATTTTAAAATCCAATATCGCAACTCATATTCACGCGATTTTAAAATCCAATATCGCGATTCTTTAAAGAAGTAGAAGTAAGTTTTTTCTTGAATTAGTTACTGCAAAGATGTGGTATTTTTCATTAGTAAGCAATTTAATAGTTGTGCCTTCCTAGAATTGCTTAATTTTTTTTTATATGGAGGGGTCTGTTTAGAAGAAATTTGGGTCCGTTAACGGACCCTTCACAAAATATCTTTTCATAAAAACGGACCCTTCACAAAATATTTTAACTTAAAAACGGACCCTTCACAAAATGATTTTTCTTTTAATCGTACCCTTCACAAATTTGTTTGTCTTCATTATTATTTTGTTAATCGAATAAACCCTTTCCAGGGCAGAAAACAAGAAAGATGGATGTGAACGAATTAAGTTTTGTCTTCGGCAGACGATTCTTCCATTATACGTCCGAAATTAATATTCTGCTTTCAGCAGTATAGGCTAAATACTAAATATTTGTATGTTGCATCTCTAATTTAAAAGCAGCAATTGTTGTTTATTTTTTAAAATTTAATTTTTTTAATTATAATTTTACAGTGTTGAGCATAATCTTGTATCCATTTACAATTTAAAAACTCCTTGAAATTTTTTTTTTTTTTGCAATAACGGACCCTATTTGCACAAATTCATTAAAGCGGACCCTGGTTGAAAGAATGCGAGTAATTTTTTCACAATTTCACGAAAAACGGACCTTTCGCAAAATGTCTGGACAGACCCCTGATATGGTAGTCAAAATTTTAAAATTCTATTTCGGAAAAATTTGAAGTTAGCTGTCTAAATGCTTCTGCCACTTTAAATATTAAATAAGAATCTCCCATAGTTAAAAGTTGCTTTTATAATTCTCAGTATCATATAGAGCACCCCCCCCCCCCCCCCCGTCCTCCCAGTGACCTGCTTTGTAAAAGTTGAGCTTTTTTTTATTTTTGTCCACTTTCATGCCTGTATTTTATCAAAAGACAGATGAATAAATATTTTTTGTACAGTATTTAAACTTGATGTATTATGGTAAAGCTTTCTTAGATAGTTTGCATATGTCGAGGGGGTATTGTGTATGTTAAGTATTTCAGTCAAAAAATTTTCAGTCTTGGCCTTTTTTCCAACTTGCACCCATGAAAGTTAACTGCACACTCTTCTTTCTCTCTCCCACCTTTGGATACAGGAGCAAAACTCTTTTATTGCCCTCTACCCAATTTAAGAATTATCTTCTGACCACTACTCGTTAACCTGGTTCCTAGCTTAAATCCACTTATCTCTACAAGTTCCTATTAATTGCAATCACCCCTTAAAAACTGAGAAAGGAAACAATCCAAGAATTTAACTCATTTTACAATTACTCTCTTCATACTCCCCAGGGGTCTGTTTAGAAGAAATTTGGATCCGTTAACAGACCCTTCACAAAATATTTTAACTTAAAAACGGACCCTTCACAAAATGATTTTTCTTTTAATCGCACCCTTCGCAAATTTGTTTATCTTCATTATTGTTTTGTTAATCGAATAAACCCTTCCCAGGGCAGAAAAAAAGAAAGATAGATGTAAACGAATTAAGTTTTGTCTTCGACAGACGATTCTTCCATTATTCGTTCCAAATGAATATTCTGCTTTCAGCAGTATAGGCTAAATACCAAATATTTGTATGTTGCATCTCTAATTTAGAAGCAGCAATTCCTGTTTATTTTTGAAAATTAAATTTTTTTTTATTGTAATTTTACAGTGCCTAACATAATCTTGTATCTATTTACAATTTAAAAGCTCCTTGAAAAAGTGTTTTGCAATAACCGGACCCTATTTTGAATAAAATTTGTGTAAGATTTTTTTCATTGATGGCTGTTATCTTTAAATGATTTTTTTTTCCCCTAAAATAGCTGGGCAGCATGAAGAGCATATCTGTGGTCGTCCACTTGGGATGACGTTCAATAAAGCTGGTTTGCTTTATGTTGCAGATGCATATCATGGTATTTTTACTGTTGATGTGAAAACAGGTAGATTACATTTTTATTATTTTGACTTTATATTTTTTCATTAAATTAAAATATTATCCATTTAGATAGAAATTGGACCTTTTTTTAATTAAATGCTTTATGAAACGTGATTTGTTCAAATAATTTTATTTATGTTTAATTAAGTAGTTTGAATTCAATTATATTAACATAATTTACTATGAATATTTTCAAGAGATGTTAACTTTTTGTAATACCAGATATATTTCTTGCTTAAAATTATTTATAAAAAAGTATCTAGTGCATCAAGTTTAAAGTACTTTATTTTCAAAGGGGTGAAAAATACTGCCTCTTTTTACTTATTAACTTAAACTTTGTCAAATAAAAAAAAAACATTTAAAAACTAATCCAAAATTCTTCCTATATGTTCTTAAAATTGTTGTGAAGAAAGAAAGTTTTAGTTGTACTTACAGTCTGAGCTATTAAAATATAATTCCACGGTGTAAAAAAAAAATAATTATGGCTAATTCTAAGACTTTTTTTTAATTAAAATTTTTTAGAATTCATGTTTTTCACTCTTTTTAATTAAGATGTTGATATTTTCAGCTATTGTAGGACATTTACAATGTTTGTGTAAAGAGATAAATGTTTGTTGTTTTTAAAATGCATTAAATGCTCTGTAATAATTAAAATTTAATTGTTTTTAATCTCTGCGTAAAAGCATGTTTTTAAAAACTGTTTGTTACTACTATGTTTTAATATTAACTAGCATGCTAAGATGCGTTTCTTAAATAAAGCGTGCTTATTCAACACGTGTCAAAATGGAAGGTTTTTTACAACATGTGTTGAATAAGAATGTGTTGAATGTTTAAAAAAATATAATTATTGATACATTGGTAATCAATTATTGAATACCTACTTAAATATGCCCAGGGGATAGTAAACTATTCATTGCCTTCATTATGCTTCATTGTAAACCGCTAACCTCATTTGATCTGCATTGACTGATAACAAGCTATTATGGGTGTGTTTTACTTTATATGGGGGTGCTTTTTGAAATAAAATTTTTTATTGAGAATATCTTACTTATCATAACTGGCAATTCATAAAAGTATAACTTCAAATATTGTATAAATTATTAGTGTACGCACCATCTCTTTCCTTAAAATTCTTTATCTTCCATTATTTCCCCCAAAAAATTATTTATTTTCAAGTTAAATTTGGCTAGAGAACAATTTTTTCTTTTGCCTTAATTAGTAGCTAACTTAAAAATAATTCCAATTTAATGCCATCATAAAAAGTTATTAATTCTATTTTTCAGGAAAGAAAAATAACATCTTGCCCTCAAAAACTGTTGTAGATGGTTTGCCTTTGTTTCTTCTAAATAATATTGCTTTAGATGAAAAAGAACAGGCCCTTTACATTAGTCAATCTTCTACCAAATGGAACTTAAGTCATGTTATTGTTAGCTTTATGGAACATGAATCATCTGGGCGGTATGTTTTCTTCATCTGTATTTTACTTTTGTGTCCTCATTTGTATTTGACTGATATTTTAGTCTTGTTTATATTTTTATTTGACTTAATTTATTTGCCGACTTATGTATTTCTAAAATTATACAAAGATGATTTTGCAGTGTCGCAAATTGTAGTACATCAATGTGTGTAGTACATCAATGTCACATGTCCTTACCCATTGGTGCAAATTGTCTCTTCTTATTTGTCAATTTGTATGTTCATTGGGAAGCAATTTACATAGTGGTAGTAAAATAGTAATTAAAGTTGAAAAAATTTTCAGAAAATCTAACTATTTTAAACCATAAATATTTGCCTCTAAAATAAATTTTGTATGCATATATTTGAATTGCTATGTTATAATAGCTAAGACAATTTTTTAAAACATAGAAAACGCAGGATTTATGTTTTAAAAAAGAAATATTGTAACTTGTTGTTGTAAAAAAATTTCAAAAACCTTATAATCAACTTAGCAAGGCTTATTAATATTACGTAGCTTGACTTGCAAGACTTATTCTGTAAAATTTTAATGTTACTAATTAAAATTTTCTAGATTTTGAAAAAATTTGATCTTGCTTTAATTAATTGATTTATAACATGGGATAAATCTTGGGTTTTAAGCAATTGAAATATGTTTTAATATAGTAGATTATGTGAGCTTAAGAAATTGAAAGTTGGGAAATTTTGAAAGTACTGCTTTATCACTTTTCTATCTTTGCTTTTTTCTTATTCTTTATCATTTGTGGCATTTCATGAATAAATATTCTTATTAAATATACTATCGTATGGAATCTAAACAAATGTTTTTGCAATACTCTCTCAAATTAATGTAATCTTAACTCTATTTACTGGACAATAGGTTTAAGTAGTATGCACAGTATTAACTTTAATTTAAAATTCTTCTCTTGATGAAAGAAATTTCTAAATTAAATGTATATTTTCAGACACTTATTTAATTATTTCTTTCTGGAAATATAAAATATTGGAGCATTTTTTAGATAAAGTACTAAATGAAATCAGCTGGTTGTTGGTCATATAGTAGAATTTTTTTTATGCTCATTAAGTTTTTAGGCTTTTGATATTTTATGAAGTGTGTTTTAAAAAAAGGAAATAACTCTTTTTAAATTGAATTTACTTTTTATTTCGCCAATGCTAGAGATTTACAGTAATAGAAAAAATATTGAAAATTTTTTAAACTGGAGGCTTGAATTTTGTATTAATTTAAGTCAGTGCTGAAGGTAAATAATTTTTATCATATTTAAAAAATTCAGAAAAATAGTATCCCTTAAATCAATTTTTTGCAAATTTATATTTTATTAAATTTATAAGATGTTGTTTTTTGAACATCTGAAAATTACTCCTGTATTTTTCTAAATTTTAATTGTTTAGAAATAAACAGAGATTAAAAATGATCTCTTAGCAAAGTTAAGATATTAATGTTTAAGAATGCTGATTCATTTCTAAGGAAAAGACCAATCTATTAAGCTGATAAATTATTTATTTTCATAAATTATTCAATAGAAGATTAGATATTTTCACTTCATAAAAAGGATATAAGGTTTGTTGTCAATTGTGTAAGCAATATAAGGCATAATGAATAAGGCAACATAAAGCTCCCAACCATGCTCACTATTCTGCTTATACTAGGATTTCAAAATATGCATTAGCTTCATTGTAATAGGTGTTATAAAAGAAGTATTTAATGGTCTTTCTAAAAATAAAACTGAGCACTCATTTCTACTTAAGTATTTTTTTTTTTTTTTTTTTTTAAAGCATTTACTACTCCTTATTAGGTATTATCAAAGATGCTTTCAATGGAATGCTAAGAATCAACTCTCCACAAGATTTTTTGCTATTGTGGTTTTAAAATCATCAACTATGCTTTATAAATGGTGTAGTTTTGCCGCTAACAAAAGTTTGCAGGTTGCTTAAAAATAAAGGCCAACTTTAAAGTAAAACATAACATCCTGTGAAAACTTTCTGTCATAAGTATCTCTGATATCTAGAGAATACTGTCTTACTAGTGTATAATGTATGCATGTCATGGTTGAAAAGTTTCTTCCAAAGTTGAGATATCCACATTATATTTTATTTTATTCACGAGCTTAACTTTTAAATATTTTAACTGCTAATTGTTGTGTTAAACTATTTCATTTAAATTGTTTTAAAGGTAATTATAAAATAAATTTGGAATTTCATAACTCTTTCCTTTATCTCTTTAGACTTCTTAAATTCGATCTGAAAACCAAAGGAGTTACAGTTCTTCTTAAAGATCTATCATTTCCTAATGGTGTTGAATTAACTCATGATGGGTCAGCTGTTCTTGTTGCTGAATGCTTTAAGAATTCAATATTCAAGTAAGTTTTTTTTTTTTTCTATTCAATTAAATTTTTTATATGTTCTTAAATTAAATTTTTTCCACTGAACAAAATAATTTATTTATTTATTAAGTTCGTCTTAATTTTTTTATTGTAAGTTTTTTTAAAGAGTCAAAATTATTACTTTTCTTTTAATATTATATTAACTCTTTATATCTTAACAATTTCGATTTGGAAAAAAAATCTTATCAGAATCTACCATAATTAAATTTATACTTTTAACATGAAAGCAAACTTTATCCTGTGTAAATACAATTCTTATCATTTATAACATGCAATCAAGTTTAAACTTTTTTACAAAATTTAATTTGTAATTTTGTTTCAGGTACTTCATCCAGGGAGCAAAGAAAGGAACAAAAGCAGTATTACCTGTTGTATTTCCTGGAGAACCTGACAATATAAGCCGAAACAAACGAGGAACTTACTGGGTTGCATTAGCTGGTGCAAGGTCCCTAGAGAAACCATCATTGGGGGATAATTTAGCTGGCAAACCTCTTGTTAGAAGGGCAATACTTTATATTCATAAAGTACTTACAGCTCCTATTGCAAATTTAATGCAATATTTGCCATATGACTGGGCTAAAGATACTGCGTTTGAGGTAAATTTAAAATTTTCTTTAATTTTTTATGTATTAAGTTTTTCCTATTGAAATAAAATTTTGAAATGCATACTAAAAATTATGTATATATTTTTTTATAGTAGCTTCCAATTCTATTTTTTATATTCCTGGATCAAAGTATTATTATATAAATGTTTAAAGTTCTGTATTAACTAACAGTGACTTAAAAAAATTTACTTGAATTGTATTAGAAGTGCAAAAAATTCTTCAATATTTCCTCAAAACACTTGGGTTTTTTTTTTTTTTTTTTAGTTACAATAATATTTTTAAAACCTAAAGTTTATATATCGTTAAAATTTCCGATGTTCGGACATCTGTTAATCCTCCACTTTTCCGCTTCTTTATGATTTTTACCGCTTTTAATCTGATTTCCACTGTAATCTGGGAGGGGGGGATTGGATATCATGTAAACGAAATTTGGCATTTCACTACAACCCAAAAAAAAATATGTACTTTTTTTCACGTCTCACATAAGGGATTATTACCACCATGAATCACATGCTCAATTTCAGAGTGTGCAAAAACTTTGCATTTTGACGACTTAGTCACGACTAAAGAGAGTTATTATTATTCAAAAGCGTGAAGCGTTGGTCAAAATTTTAAAAACTATGGAAATTCCTAACTGTTGAAAATTCGGTCGACAAAACCGGGTCGATAATGAAATTGTCACAAATCGAGTGCATCAAAAAGTAATTCTACAAATGCGTGATTCGAAATTTCGAGTCTATGATAATGCATCATTAAAAAACTGAAAATTAAAAATGCATCATTAAAAACTTACAAAAGTGCGATCGTAAATCCTCTTGGAATTGAGTGTGAATCATCAATTGAGTGTGAAATGCGTGGTTCAAAGTTTGCCGAACAAAATAATATCGTATTAAAGCATTGAAATTTTAAAAACCAAGTGAAAATCCGTTTTTATAACTACAGAAAAATGATCTTCAAAGCCATGCTTGTTGTCAATCGAATGGATTGAGAAATTAATGCATGTTTCGAAATTCTCGGTTTTGCGGTAAAAGCATATTAAAATATCGAGATTTTAAAAACCATGTGGAAATCTGTGACTAAAGTTGTGAAAATTGCACAATCATGCAAACCATGTGGATTTATTTATTGTTGTTTGAAATTGACATTAATTATTGTCTTATTGTTATTTTTTATGATTGTTTACTTTATAACTTTTATCCGGAAAACTTTATTTTCCGGACTTGCCGATGTCCCTACAATTCCGGATATGGGACTTTGCTCTGTGTTTTTTTCTCTTTAACATAAGAAAAAAAATCATTTGATTTTGATCAATTATCAAATAAACTAGCATATGTGTTAAAATTCAATATATACTAAAATGGTAATAATTTATGAAACTAAAATTAGTCCCACTCTTAGGTTCAAACATATCGAATTTAAATTAATAAATAGACATATTGAAAAAAAATTTAAGACATTGCTTCTTTTTTACAGTGAAACATTTTGTATCATTTTATTTATTTTTTTAATTAGACCAAAAATTTTCCCAGGGCTGCCTGAATTTCATCTGACATATTTGACATCCCTGGGTTGTATTGGTGGGAATATTATGCAGTAATTATAACTCAGAAGATTTGGTTGATTGCATATTTAAAAATTAATTTAAATATTCTTTAGTGTTAATTATTCCTAATTTTTTGCATGATTGCTAGTATTAAAGTTTTTTTTTTTTTCTTTTTCTTTCTTGTAGCTGGGCACAGCTCGAATTATCGCTGATCATATTGTAGATTCTGGTGCGGTTGTGGAGTTTGATGATAATGGTAAAATCATTAAGTTTATCCATTCACCTACAGGGAAGGTTTCTCATCTTTCTGAAGCATTAGAGCATAATGGACATCTGTATTTAGGTTCTTGGCGAAATCATTACATCGGAAAATTAAAGTTGTGAAAAAAATAACTTGATGTGAAACTATGATTCATAAACACAAATCTATGTACAGCTCAAAAAATTTCCAAAATTATCAATATCGATAAATGAATTTCTGATTTTTTATTAACTATTGAATTAATTTTCTTTTAATTAGTAATTTGGTTGGAGCTTCACTGCAAACATGCCTGAAATTTATTATTTTAAAGCTTAACTTATCTTGAGTAAATTCACTGCTAAGCTCAAAATTTACTGATTTAAATAAATATATATCATAGCAAATTTAATTTTAACTTTAATTTATTTTTGAGCAAAGTAAATCTTAAAACATAAATTTAAATCTTTAATTGTTTGTTTGGCTTACTTATTAAATCTTAATCTGTCAGGGGCAATTTCATCACTCTATTATGATCATCAGTTTTGACTAACTTGAATCTTCATTCTATTTTAATCATATAGTTTGAAAATTAGAAAAAGAAATCAAACATTTACCTTACATGACATTTGGAAATATTGATATCTTCATCGTTTACCGCAAATGTTAAATTGTACCATTTATTCTATTTTATAGTTGATAATAAATTTGAGAAAGTTGTCTTTTTTATATTATATTTTTTTTTTTAAAAAAATAATTTTGCTAACTAGCATGACAAATATTATAAACATCCTCTACCCCAATCTATACAAATCTGTCTCATTATTCTCGATTGATGGATTCAATAAATTAAGCATTTAACTTTCATCATGATAAAGAGAATGTAAGAACCATGCTAAATTTTAAAATATTGGTTCTCAGGTTGTGTCTAAAATTGTGTTACAAATATACAGTAGAATGTTAAATCTATATTTTTTAGTACAAACATCAGATTTTTCTAATTTATATCATGATATGATGTATAATCTAATTTATATCATGATATTTATATATGAAATGGGATGCAATTTAATGTGATGCAGTGATAACATCTTTATATTTCTACAATCTATAATATTTGAATTACAATTTTATATAATATATGAAAGCTCTGTTAGATGAATTAGATGCAATTTCCTTACTTGCCTAGTTTTTTTTTTTTTTTTTAATTATTGCAAATCTATTCTAGTTATGAATTTAATTGTTCACATATCATTTCTGTTTTGTCAATTGTACAACTAAGCCCAATATTTACTAAGTTGTTTAATATATATACTATGTTGTGTTAACTTTTTAAGTGAAATATTTCAAACTCCTTTGAATTGTTTCGTAAGTCTACTTATTTTATTTTGTTAATGAATTCCATTAATTATGTTGGACCAATATCTGATCACTATATTTTTATCATGTTTTTTCGTAAAGAATTTCGTTATGCTGTATAATTTTATATCTTAACAAGAATTCCTTTGATGTGAAAATAATTTTGTTGTGATATATTATTGCTTACACATGTTTACATCAACAATAAGTTTGCAAATTTATGTGAAGTGTCTTAAAGTTTGTGATTTATTATACATCATTTAAATAAAATTGTATTTTTCTAATACTCTCTCCTTTTTTTTAGTCTTAGAATAATTTATAATATATTTTCTTAATAGTAAATGAATTTTGTATTCAAATGGTGCCAGGTTTCCTATTTTTAAAACATTAATTTCAATTTTTTTTCTTCATCTGATTGCTCTAAATATTTTACAATAAATTATAAGAAGAAAAAAATGGTATATTCTAGAATATTAATTAATAATAAGTAATAATTTTATTAGTCACTAAAAATAATCTGAAATTCTGATTTGCTTATTATATAAAACATCGTTGATTCAAAGTAAATATATTTCTCACATTTAAGAACTATTTTAAACAAGCTGGGTAGCATTTTAAAAAAGTGCTTAGTTTTCCCTTTTTCAAAATGAGATTTTTCATTTACTATGTTGATTTTCGTTTCGAATTATGCAAAAAGGCACAGTTCACATTGTTCTATTCAACCTTTACACAATTAATTTAACCCCAATCTATTTCGGTGTATTGTCAGTCCGTAGTGTATATTCAAAATTTCATGATTTTTGACAATTGTCAAAAACAATGCCAAAAAAGTTTTTTTTTTTTTTGGACATGTCAGTTGACACAAGATAAAACTTTTAATTGTCAAAAACTTTCCAACCCTGCCTAATTTTATTTTTAAAGGGCTTAAAATGTGCTTATTTTTTGTTGAATAATTTGGCTACGCACCCTGTTAAAGTTATCAGATTTTTCAAATACCTTTCGACTCATACTTACAGTGCAAAAAAGCTTAAAACAAGCAGGAAGTTAAGAACAATCAGGTACCTTTAAATTCTAGGATTTATTACTATGCATATGTTGCTTTAATTATGTTTTATCAACCTCAAAGCTCTATATACTAAGTATTGAATTAAGACTACATCTCCACAGCCCTTATTGTAATTATTGCAGTCATAATAAATATATATATGTAATATAAATAATTGCTAATGACTTTTGTATTTATATCAGAATTCCACACATTAAGATGCAATTTAAATGATTTGAAAGGTTACAAATCCAAAACAAATGATCTTTTGTTTATGAATGCTGAAGACATTTTTAAGTTACAAAATCTGACACATAAAAAATTTACTTTTTTTATTCTGAATTTTATATTGTGGGAGGTAATTGCAATCAAGAAAATGTGAACCCAACACAACTGATAGAAACGGTCAAAAGTTATATTTTCTGAACTGCAACTACATGTCACCATGCAAATTATAGACTAGTTATTTGCTTTATCTCCAAACAATTGTTTACAATCTCTGGAAAAAAAATTACAACATAGTTGTAAGCTCAGCTATAAAACAGTTATCAAAATGTGGGTAGATAATATCAGATGTGTCATATTAATTAAATCATCTAAAAATCGAAACATGAAGAAACAAAAAAAAATATTCCTATGCCATCTACAGTTGATAAGCTAAATTAACAGACATTTTAAAAGAAAGAATTATTACAAAAAATATAATAAATAAATGCAATATATATACAAATCAATTTTAGTGTTCATAATCAAATTTAAGTTTATTTAATTTCTATATAAACCGTTAAAAATTTACCTACATTTATTGGAGATATTGTGTCGAACATAGATTATTATAAGCTTTCATCCTCTATGTGATTAATTAAAAAGATATACAAATCGATGAAGCTTTAAACACAAGTCAACATTTCCTGTTAAAGATCTGGTCTAATTCTGCCTGGCATACACCTACTGCAGCAACTGTTTGCCTAGTGGGTATTCAATCCTGAACTAATAATTTATAGATAATTTAACACAAAACATCTAAGTTCTATACCAAGGATCCACATCCCATTTTCTTCAGTCAACCTGACAACAGCTAAAATTCAAAACAACCATATGAAAAGCCTTTTATAACTGTTTTTATTAATTTAAAATTAAATTATTTTGTTATGCAAAATTAAATATGAAAGATTTAATAGTTATAAAAGAAATTTTAATCCAAATGTAAATACTTTGTTTCCACTAGCAATTTTAAGAAAGCTCAAAGTTGCTAGTGGAAACAAGAATTCAACTTTTTTATGTGCTATTTTCATCCAAGAAAAAAAAATGTATTTTGAATTTTTACCATTCCCCACTGAAGCATTTACCTGCGCAACACTGGAGAAAATTCATGTTACATTTTTCTAATTTTTTTTAAAACATGAAATGCACTTTCTTTTTTTCAGGCGGATTTCGATTTATCTGGTTCTTGCATCAATACCTTCAGTTATTCTTGACATAAAATAGTTTAATTATTACTAAATATAGAGAGTTATATTATCAAAATTAATTTATTTAGCAAATAATATTAAAAACAAAAGATATATATACATTTTATACCGAAGTTTCTGTTACAATTAGGTAATTTATATGAGATCTTTCCCTATTTGAAGGAACCAAACTAAAACACTAACAATAAACATTGGATTTATGACTTCATTAAGATATCTTAATAAAATTGTGAAGGAATGCTTGAAGATACTGAGCAAGGGGTCATAGCCCACTAGTATTTAAAAAAAAGTAATATTATTCAAAATTATGGATTGTAATGTCAATAGAGATTTGTATCAGAATGATATGCATGTTTAAATGTCTACATTGTAATTTTTTCTCATTAATTTAGTTTTAAAATGTTTTTGAATCAAAGGGTACATGGCAAAAACTATTTTTTAAGATAGATATATTTATTCTTAAGATATTAAATTTTATATTGTTCCTAAATTTTGTATTACATCTAAACTGAACAGTAGATATTTTGGGGTTTCTTAATCATTTATTGAGAGTTTTAATTAATAAAAAAAAGGATTTGCTATTAATGATGATTAAATGCAGGATCACATTCTAACCCAGTAGTATGATGTTTATAAATACTTATTTAGAAAAATTTTATATCACAAAAGAAATTTCCACTAAGTCAAAGATGTGAATAACATTTGTTTTTCCTCGCTATAAACTTTAAGAAATTTTCAATCAAGATTTCATACTAAATGTAAACAAAATCCAGTATTTTTTAGAAAAAATATAAACTAGTCTGATTAAAATAATGTTAAAAAAAAACAACAAATTAAGTTATGTATGAGTCTAAATAAATAAGAAGCAAAGTTAAAAACGAAAAGTAAATTAAGAAAACAAAAAATACATATCATTGCTAGAAATTCTTCAATCAAACAAATAGAGAAGAATCATTTTTAAAAAATTAAGATGTTAAGCCATGAACATTGGACCAGGTTTTCTTAAGAAGGCAGTTAAGCAAATAGTTTTTTACATAATGCATTTCTGTAAAATTTATCATAACAAAAAATTAGTGCACACACTCTTTCAGTAATCAAAATTAGCCTTAGGGAACCAAAATATATGAATACCAGAAAAAAAATTTATTAAAAGTTTTACAAAAATAGATTTCTTTTTCTTAAAAAGAAGAGTATAAAATAGGACTTTAATAGTTAAACAATAACATAACAATATAAATGCAATCTGTATTTGGCAACAAAACAAATTATTTTTCAAAATGATCAACAGGATAATGCTCATGATACTGTTCAACATGAGCTTTTATATATTGAAGTTGTTCTTCAACATGAGGTGGCATTACATCATAAACTTCTTTTAACATTTCATCAATGGGAGCTTTCTTCAATTTTTCTGCTTTCACAACAGTCTGCATTACCTTGAAGATATAATTAAGATTATTAATAACTTTACATATATTTCAAAATATATAAGCGTTAAATATAGAAAAACAAAGTTAAAACTTTATGCAGCAAGTAAAATAGTAGTATTTAATTATCTTTATGCAAAAATTTTGAATAGATAGTTTTATGTTATTTAAAATAGACATTGTTAAAAGAAAATAGCAACTGAATACTAAATTAGATATTAATATTTGTAAAAAATGTGAACTTTAAGTCATTTTAATTTATGCTTTGTGGCTGATTCTTTCATTTTTCCTTGTTAAGCAAAACATTTTGATCTATGAGTATAGTAATTTCCTAATTATTTATATTTTACTTGCTTATGCTGCTTTATATATCTAATATATAAATATATTTCACATCAAACGGGCCATGATTTAAAAGTTTTCTTCCAGGGAGAGGAAAAAATGTTAATTTAAATAGCTTAGAGAATGTGATAAAGTTGCATTAGTAGCCACGGAAATTTCTGACGTACTATGTTTCTAATTTAAATCCTTTTCTTTCATATCTAAGAGCAAAATAAATTATATGTAGTTTTATCAATTTTTAATTCTCTCTTAAAGAATTGAATTGATTAATGGCACAAGGTCCAGAGAGGACATGCTGCGCCAGACACACGGTTTTAAAAACATATTAAAAGGTAGAATAGAGTACAATTACACAATCAATAAGTATAGTAAAAATGATGAGAATTCTAAAACAGTGTAAATGCAAGTATTTTTATATGTGGATAAAACTTGATAAAAATGGTTAGCATGATAAATCTCTTATATACTGTTTAAAATGGGTCGCATTCATTTCATCGACAATCACTTCATCGACACACCATTTCATCGACACCACTTCATCGACAGGCCGTTTCATCGACTAGGTCATTTCGTCGACAGGGTCATTTCGTCGACAGGGTCATTTCGTCGACAGGGTCATTTCGTCGACAGGGTCATTTCGTCGACAAGTCATTTCGTCGACAAGTCATTTCGTCGACAGGGTCATTTCGTCGACAGCGTCATTTCGTCGACAGGGTCATTTCGTCGACAGGGTCATTTCGTCGACAAGTCATTTCGTCGACAGGGTCATTTCGTCGACAGGGTCATTTCGTCGACAGGGTCATTTCGTCGACAGGGTCATTTCGTCGACAGGGTCATTTCGTCGACAGGGTCATTTCGTCGACAGGGTCATTTCGTCGACAGGGTCATTTCGTCGACAGGGTCATTTCGTCGACAGGGTCATTTCGTCGACAAGTCATTTCGTCGACAAGTCATTTCGTCGACAGGGTCATTTCGTCGACAAGTCATTTCGTCGACAAGTCATTTCGTCGACAAGTCATTTCGTCGACAAGTCATTTCATCGACAGGGTCATTTCGTCGATAAGTCATTTAGTCGACAAGTCATTGTCGACAGGGTCATTTCGTCGACAAGTCGTTTCGTCGACAAGGTCCTTTCGTCGACAGGGTCATTTCGTCGACAAGTCATTTCGTCTACAGGGTCATTCCGTCGACAAGTCGTTTCATCGACAGGGTCATTTCATCGATATGATCGTTTCATCGACAGGGTCATTTCATCGTCATATCATTTCGACGACGGGGTCATTTCGTCGACAGGGTCATTTCATCGACAGGGTCATTTCGTCAACAGGGTCATTTCGTCGACAAGTCATTTCGTCGACAGGTTCATTTCATCGACAGGGTCATTTCGTCGTCAAGTCATTTCATCGACAGGGTCGTATCTTCACCTAGTTTATTACATCATCGACAGGGTAGTTTTGTCAGCTGGGTCATTTCGTCGACTGGGTCATTTTGTCGACAGGGTCATTTCATCAACATGATCGTTTCATCGACAGGGTCATTTCATCGACAAATCATTTCGTCAGCAGGCCGTTTCGTCAACAGGTCATTTCGTCGACAAGTCATTTCGTCGACATGATCGTTTCCTCGACAGGGTTATTTTGTCGACAGGGTCATTTTGTCGACAGGTTCATTTTGTCGACAGGGTCATTTTGTCGACAGGGGTCATTTCGTCGACAATATTAAGAGAAGATTATTTTGTAGGCAAAGTCATGCGTAATTTTGAAACTACTCTTATGATTCTTTTACAATAGACGTTATGCCCCTTGCACTTTTTTGTAATTTAGTATATTTCTGATGAAATTTTTTAAGCCTAGCCTGATGAAAAATCTTAATAGTATGTTGAAGTTGCCGGAAAAAAGTATTTCATTTAAAAATTGCCTATTCCTCTATTCATATCACGTTGCAAAAACGAAACATTAATTGTATTTTACACATTTAAGTTGTATATTACACAATTTTTTTCTAATCATATTTAACACATTTGTTTCTAAGATTAATTTTTAATGTACATTATTATAGATTATCATCGCAAAAGCAATTGCAACAACTATTGTGAATGATTCTTGATGTAGGGAGTGAATGACGGGTGAAATTAGGAAGGAAAAAAAGACGGTATAGAATGAATCTGTGAGATAATGAAACCATGTGGTCGATAGATAATTTCAATGACAAGGCTTTTTCGTTAACAGGCCATTTCAGCTGCAAAAATTTTCGGTCGATAAAAAAGAAAACTATACTTATATAACGTTCCCCCGCAATGAGTAAAACGCATTAATACAGTTTAAAATCTTGTCCAAAAAAAAAGAGAAGGAAAAGGAATTAACTTTTGCAATGATAACAATGTTTACAAAGAATTTAATCCGAAAAACACAAACCTTTTAGATAGTTAGCTAGTAAGATTACTTCTTGTTTTATCAAAAATTTATATATTCCCTGTGTTTAGATATTTTTTTTTTCAAGCTCAGTTGATTTTTTTTTATATGCAAGTAATCGTTAATTTTGTTACTATTGACATATTAATAAAATTTTCTTACATGAAATTTCAATATTTATATATTTTCTCTTTAAAAGAAAGATCGATATAGGAAAAAAACAAACTAAGTTGTATGAGTGACTATTACGAAGGTTGGCGAGCGAAGTGAGCAACGGGCTGAACTTCCTAGTATTATAAAAATCTTGGGGAAAAAATGCATGAGGGGAAAAATAAGATGAAAATCCAACTTGGAAAACATATTGGGAAATAATGTTGATAAATTTTTTGTTCTAATCCTCTTCCTCACGTCTTTGTAAGCTATTCTGCTGAACAGGGAAGCTTCTGACAATTCTTGTGAAATTTAAATGAAATATTATTTGAAACAAAAATCTTGTTCTCGCATTTCCAGTTTATTTCATTTCTTATTTAATTAATTATTTATAACGTTGTGGCATTTAATATGTATTTTATCCTATATGTTCCCTAAACATTTATAAGTTCTTTTACCTTATAAAATAAACTTCGTTAAAGTAAAAAAGAAAAAACTCACAATGACTCCACATCCTCGGTATGCGATGCAATCGAAATGATATAAAAAATGGTTCTAAATCAGAGGAGGGGAGGAAACCTGTCTAATTGGTTTTTATGATCTAAAACATTTGGGGGAAAAACGCAATTTACTACGATATAACAAATAAATTGACTTTTGAGTTTATAATTGAGGAGAGTTATCTATATGCATCTGATTTTATTCCCATTAATGTTTTATTAAAATAAGTTTAGCAAACTTGTTTTTTTACTCAAATATCAAAATGTTTTTCTTTTCGATTTGCAAGAGAATAAAAATTTATTTAAATTAATAAAATTTGCAGGGAGAGTATATATTTTAAAGGCGAGCAATAAGTCCTTTAAAAGGTGTAAATGGAAATGTTTTTAAATATCATGTTTGATATGTGTCCTGATAAAGAAATGTGAATTTTTGTTACCAAAACGAAAAAAGTGGAATTTTGAATGTTGATAGAATATTTTGTGAAATTTTGCCCTTGTGGTTTTTGTTTTGCGTGAAAATTTTTATAAATTGTTTTTCTCATTTGTAGTCTATTGAACAAACTTGATATTTTAAATACATATGCATTTTTTATTTTCATTTTTTCTACATTTTAGTTGAGAGTCTCCTGGCTTGTTCAGGCAGAAAATAATCAAAATTTTGATTGGCGATAAGTCGTGCTAATAGTGGTCAGTAAGTGTTTGAAAATTGTGTTTTCATCCTGTGTAGAAAATCAGTTAAAAATTTCAGCAATTATACTAGTAAAAAATTCGTCAAATTTTAATTGCAAGATTTTTTTTTCTTTTTTGTAGAGTAGGAGTTATTTATTCTTACATTTAAATTCCAAGCTTGACTTTTTGTTAATTTTCTTTTAAGCAAAATATGTCTAATTTAAATCCTGCAAATAAAAAATGAATTAATTCATCATTTACTTACTACTATTATTATTCTTATTAAATTATACTATTATTATTTAATTATAATAATAGTATAATTCAAAAATAGTATAATTTGATAGTATTAGATTAGAATTGAATAATTAATACTATTATTAAATTCACTATTCATAGAAAAAACATATTTTGTGAAGACCAAACACTAACAGGCTTGCAACGTTACGCCCGTGCTTCTAAACAATTTTGGTAAGGTGAGTAGCACTTTAAATATTGTGGGAATCTACAACCGCCTCGGTAAATACCTAAACATCAAGTTTGTGTTCCTATTGCTCTTCGAAATCTCTAATAGTAGTAACGAAACTAAGACTCAATTCGATTGTTCGAATACCCATATTCCTGTCCTAATGTTAAAGATGCTGAGCAAAAAGTTTAAAATTGCAATTAAAGTGAACATTAAGAAATTACTTTTCCATCATAAAAAACCTAGATTTTTTTTTCTACTTATGCAGATATAATAATTAGGTCTATGATTATTTTCATTTCTGTGAGAATTCGACTGATATCTATGTTTTTGTTAAAAGTTATGTAAAAATATTGAAAATTTTTACAGCAATAAATTTAGCTTTCCTCTCTTTGAAATAGTGTCTAAATTTTCATTGTAATATATTTTTATTACTTTTAATTCTAAAAATATATTTTATTAATTTGATTTGATATTAAAAACAATTTGATTGTTAACGTCACACTATATTAACTGTAACCACGGTCCGGATATCATGCTTGGTAATGTTCTGAAGACAATCCTTACCTATTCTAAAAATAAGTGTCGAGCTATTACGATTTAGATATAGAAATGTAGATTTCGATACATCAACCGTTTAAACGCTTCTCAACTACCTATTAATTAATTTAAAAAGCGAACTTCTTTTAGTGCAATTGGAACAATAAACCGCCATAAAGAATTTTACTTTAGTATAAAATTAAATAAGTGCATTTTTCTAATTAATAATAGAAATATTTAGAATAAATCTCAAAAATAGTTTCAGAATTACGCATGACACTATCAACGAAATGACCCTGTTGACGAAATGACCCTGTCAACGAAAAGACCCTGTCGACGAAATGACTTGTCGACGAAATGACTTGTCGACGAAATGACCCTGTCGACGAAATGACCCTGTCGACGAAATCACTTGTCGACGAAATGACCCTGTCGACGAAATGACCCTGTAAATGAAAAGATCCTGTCAACGAAATGACTTGTCGACGAAATAACCCTGTCGACGAAATGACCTTGTCGACGAAACGACCCTGTCGACGAAATGACCACGTCGACGAAATGACTTGTCGACGAAATGACCCTGTCGACGAAATGACCCTGTAAATGAAAAGATCCTGTCAACGAAATGACTTGTCGACGAAATAACCCTGTCGACGAAATGACCTTGTCGACGAAACGACCCTGTCGACGAAATGACCCTGTCGACGAAATGACTTGTCGACGAAATGACCCTGTCGACGAAATCACTTGTCGACGAAATGACCCTGTCGATGAAATGACTTGTCGACGAAATGACCCTGTCGACGAAATGACCCTGTCGACGAAATGACCCTGTCGACGAAATGACTTGTCGACGAAATGACCCTGTCGACGAAATGACTTGTCGACGAAATGACCCTGTCGACGAAATGACTTGTCGACGAAATGACTTGTCGACGAAATGACCCTGTCGACGAAATGGCCTGTCGACGAAACAACCCTGTCGAGGAAACGGCCTGTCGACGAAATGACCTAGTCGATGAAATGGCCTGTCGATGAAGTGGTGTCGATGAAATGGTCTGTCGATGAAGTGATTGTCGATGAAATGAACCAGACCCGTTTAAAATACCAATAGTGCGAAGAAAAGCAAAGATGTTAGGATGATAGTTTTCATCTAACAAGTCTTATATGCATAAAATAGAGCTACCAAAAAAGGTGAGGCAAAGCTGGTTAAAACATGGACAAAGTATTAAAATGTGATGAATCGTAAGTAAAACGTTGCATTTGGGAGGAGGTTCTCCAAATAGCATATGAAGGTAAGTAAGTCAAGTATGCCCTACTCGCAAGCAGGTGAGTTTGACATCTGCCCTGCGCATGTGCAGAGCAGGCCAAGGCTCCAAAGTAGGTTTAACAGAATGTAATTTGTTTTCGCCTTGCAGGTTCCAGTGTTGCAGCCATAAACACTGAACAAGTTTGCGAATGTGGTTTTTTAAATCAGAAAATGGGACAGATAATGTTATTGGAGAAGAGGCAGATCGTTCAGCAGAATCAGCTTTGCCATTTCCTTTAATACCTACATGACTGGAAATCCAGCAAAATAAAATTTTAAAAAAATTGGATGAGCTTCGTTTCTCACATGTTCTAACTGTCTTAAAACACTCAAACTATCCGAGTATATACAAAATTTTCTAGCCGAATGCGAAGAAATGAGTCAAAGCTAAAAGGATCACAAATGCTTCCGCTGTAAAAACAGATCAAATTGCAGGAATGTCGTAGCTGTAAGTAACATCAGCCACAACAATCCCACAACCAACATGTCCAGGGAACTTAGATCCATCTGTAAAAACTACTATGTATTGTATATACTGATGATGATGGAAAGTGAACAGCTGTTGAAAAATTCTAGGTGAGACATTAGACTTACTGTATGACACAAATGAACAATCAAGATAATATGATGAAATAGTCCATGGTTGGATGAGAAATTAATTTACAGATTGCGATGGTATATCACAAAAATCAAATGTCTGAATGAGTGATCGCATGCGAGAGTTAAAAGGTGGTATATATGAGGGTCGTTCATCATATAATCGTTGTTCTCTTAAAGGCCCACCTCTATAGCAGGTTTAGGAGTTCCTCTTTTATCGTTTTGCAATTGGAACTTGTTCTCTCATTCATTAAGTTCAAGTCTTTTAGTCTAGCGTTGTATACATTCTAATACTCTTTTTAAAATGAAGGTCTAAAATTATGCAATATATACATCTTATAAATTGTTTGATCCATAAACATTTCATTCAATTTATAAATTCATTATTCATTCATTCATTTATTTTACATACACAAAATTATAAATTTAAGTATTTGGAGACAATTTTAGTCTTGCTTAAACTTGTATGTTAAATAAAAAAACCGAAGGAAAAGTTAAAAATAAAATTTTAAAAAAACAAAAAACATAGCTGATTGAACTTAATTGAGAAAACACATCTATGGTAATTATGAAGCATTATTAAAACTAAAATATAACTCTGAATTGTAATAATTCTTGTACAAATAATGTAATTAAAACTAAAATAGAGCATATTTTAGTATGTTTATATGCTCAATTTGTTTCAGCTTTTCGCTTCATATGTGAGAAAAGAATTTTCATTCAGAAATTTATAAACATGCCAGTTTAAGTGTTGATGCTTATGATGACTCACTAGCTCGATATTTCAGTTTTCAATTCTTTATTGCCAACATAAAATATAAATGACATTGGTTTCTTAACAATATATGCTTTAGTGCTTTATATAATATAGATACAAAACATTTAAAATCTTTTCTTGTCATATTTCCACCAGCTACAATTAGAGTAATGCTTTTAAATCATCCCAAATATTTATACCTCCCTAAATTAACACTAAAACTAATTAAATTTTTTTATAAACACAATAAGAAAAATGTTCATGTTTAATATAGTTACTTGTTTTTTAGTTTCTTCTTTCCATGCTTTTTCTTTTGCATCATCCCACCAGCCTTGGTTCTCCATGTATTTTCTCAAACGAGTTATTGGATGATCTTTCTGATGCCAAAATCTAACTTCATCCACAGATCTATATGCACTGCTGTCATCTGATGTGCTATGGTGTCCTATTCTGCATAATAGGAAGCGCCAAAATTAATATTTTAAAATTGATATACAGATTATATAGCCCAGAATCAGAACTATTAAACATGCACCACATAGCTTAAACCTACTTTTTTAAAAAAAAGCTGTAATTGCATAAAATATAGGGAAACCGAAAGCTCAAGCATCTTAAGAAGATCCTTTAATCAACAAAATCTCAGTTCCATTAATATAATACAAAATTACTGAAAATTATCAGAGAAACTTTGACTAAAATTATCTTCTAAAAAATAGATTAACTAAATACATACATTGCTTGCAATTGCAATATATAAAATTTAACTATTCTATAATTGCGTTGTTTCATTCGTAATCAATAGTAAGTTTTTTTTATATTATACTATGCACTTTTTTTTATGGTTTTATTATGCTTTTCCTTCATTTTTCATCCACTGATTCATGAACAATATAATTTAGCCATTGAATTTTTTATAATTTGTTGCATTGCCTTGTGTGAAAATGATATTATTCAAAGAGCAAAATAATATTCATTTCCCTTAAACTTGTTCCAGAATATTTTGTAAATTTTTAATTTAATTATTTATCAAGTTTTAGCTACTTATATGACAGCTATGGAATGACTCTTTTATATGTTTTATTTATTTATTTTTGCACCCTAATTTTTTTTTCAAATGTTTTTAATGCATAATATTAAATATTATGTATACAAAATCTCTATTTACAAAAAGAAATACATCAAGTGTTTCTTATCCAAGAGTGAGCATAAAATATAAGTAACAAATAAATCCTTAGTTCAGTGTATATATATATATATATATACATATATATACATATATATACATATATATATATACATATATATATATACATATATATATATACATATATACATATATATATACATATATATATACATAAATACATATATAGTATATATATATATATATATATATATATATATATATATATATATATATATATATATATATATATATATATATATATATATATATATATATATATATATATATATACAGGGTGATTCTAAAAAGATGGGAAATTTTTTAGGAAGTGATAGTACACACCCAGACAAACAATTTTTATCAAAGGTTTAAAAACAATTTTTTTCATGGTCGAAAATAAAACGCAAAGGTGCTGGCGTATTTGGAAAGTTTTTTCATGCAAACAAGAAAGCTCCATTCCTATTGCGAGTTACTGCGCTACGTTATTTGTCGCCAAGCTTTCAGCCGCTGCAGGGAAAGTTTGCCTATCTTTTCTTCGCCGTTGTACCAGCATAGCCGCTGCCGGCCACTGTTTTGAACACTTATTGTAATCCCATGCCATTAAATTTGCTTTTAAAACATAACTTCATCGTTCTTTGTGTGTTTTTGCCTCATATAAGAACATAAACTTCGACGCCCTCTTGCGGTTTTGGGTTTTGTTTTCGACCATGCATTCTTTGATAAAAATCGTTTGTCTGGGTGTGTACTATCACTTCCTAAAATTTTTCCCATCTTTTTAGAATCACCCTGTATATATATATATATATATATATATATATATATAGAGAGAGAGAGAGAGAGAGAGATTGGTTATTCAACATAAGCTGTCATTTATGTTTTATGATACTATAACTTAATCTATGATAATTGCTATTGAAATCAATAAAATTTTAATGAACAAATAAATTTCATAATTAAACTTTTTCTAAAAAAAAACATTTTACTCTTTTAATATCCTATGACAAGTGATTAATTAAAAACTTTTATCCTATTCAAGCGGAACAGAAGTTAAAATGTTATTTAAAAAAATATTTGTTTTAATGCATAAGATAAACAAATTAATATGAAAATATTTTACAGGAATTTTTTATACTAAAATAGTGGATCATTATAATTAGCAATATTTACCTATAAGTCATAGCTTCAATGAGAACAGGTTTTGATTCTTCAATAACCAACTGTCTGGCAGATTTAACTACATTATATACTGCAAGAATATCATTTCCATCAACTCTTATTGAAGGTATACCATAAGCAGGGCCTCTTGCAGCTACAGATACCAAAAAAGAAAAGAAAAATACAAAAATGCATTTTTATTTAATCTAAATGAATATTAATATACTAAGAACTGGACTTTAAGTTTGGCAACCCAATCTGACAATTAACTGATTGATCTAAAAAAGTACTATTAAAGCATTGGTTTAAATAGTGAAAAAACTGCAAGATTTTAGAAATGGATATAAGAAATATTTTCCAATAAATAGATTTGAAATTTGCTCAAATAAAGTTAATAAATAAAGTTTAAAACATAAAATTGTACCAAAAATAAAAGGTTACCCTTACCTACTCCATCACCTTTATATTGCTCATGAGTTGGAGTTGATATAGCATAACCATTATTACGGCTAAAAAATGAAAATTTCATATGTTTTTAAATAATCAGTGAGAATTTCATATGTTTTTAAATAATCAGTGAAAATTTCGGATTTTATGCTTTATATCTATATTGTAATGCACTAAAAAAAATAGACCACCCTGAATAACTTTTGATCTCATAAATGGATTTTCACGTTCTAAGACTAAATCTTAATGGTTTGATGACCTCAAATATTCTCTGAATAAACACACCTTTTTTCTGACAGATTCGAATTTCTGACCCCGAAATATAGGGGGCAGCCCCAACCTGAGAAATATGGCCCCAATAGATTGGTCAGGAGAGCGTTCCAAAGTTTACTTTACTTAATGTTAATTTTACTTTCTGCGTATTTCACGATATCTCAAAAAATTTTAAGCGAAATATAAATTATCACACAGAATTATAAAATTTGTTAGTTTAATCTAAATATAATCCCATGAAAAAATTAAATTTCAATAAATATTTATTATTTTGTTAGTAATAGTCGAAAAAATTTTAAATTGTAAGTTATACAATTGTTTACATCATTCTAAAGTATGTCATTTTACATGGCAAAATACAAAATTTGAGCAAAAAATTGGTCGAATAGTTTTTGAGTAATCGAATTTTACCGAGGTATACTTTAAAGTAATGTAAAAAATAATAAATATTTGCTAAATTTTCTTTTTTGCATGAAATTATCTTTGGATAAACAAATTTTATAGTTGTGTGCAAAAGTTTTTCAATTTTCAAAGTAAAATTAACAATAAGGGGTTCAAACTTTGGATCACTCTCCTGACCAAACTATGAGTACCATATTTCTCAAAATATGGCTCTCCCTTATATTTTAAGGTCAGAAATTCGAATATGTAAAAAAAAAGGTATGTTTATTAAGAGAAGTACGTTTTTGTGTCTGATTTTGTAACTTAGAATATCCTCTGTACTTATTAATTAGCATACTTGAGGTCACCTTCTCGAACTATTGAGGTTGAGATATACGATCATTAGATCAAAAGTTACGCTGCAGGGTGAACTGTTTTTTTTTTTTTTTTTTTTTGCGCACTTTGAATATAACATATTAAAATCAGCACTGATACATTTATTTAGAAAATTTTAGACAGCACACAGTGATGAAATTAATATTTTTATGCAATCTGTGACAGCAAGTTTTATAATTTTGAAGCAGTTTTAAAAACTTTTGGAGAAAAGCCCACAGTTGATTTCAAATTTTATAATTTTGCTTTAATATCAATTTAACTAAATGTTTCTAATTTAAAAAAAAAAACAAAAAATAAATAAATAAAAATAAAAACAATTTAATGCAATTTGAAGCAAAATTCCTGTTCGAAGTTGGTTATAATAGAAACTATTTAAAACTTGGTGGTTGTGGAAAAATTTATTTAAGACAATTATAAGTACAAATGTACTTATAACTCTCTTAAATAAATTTTTAAATGACTGTCTTAAATACATTAGGATGAATTAAAACAGATATGGCGTATTTTTTGCTTGTTAAAAAACAAGCTGAAGCATTGTAATATTTTGATAACTGTTTAATATTAAATGAAGTTATAGCAAAAAGGATAACTGATTTCATTAATATAATATTAAATTAAAGATTGTTGTTGGTGACAATTATTTTGTTACTGAAAAGATGAGAAGAACCACTATTTCTTAGATATTTATTGATTTATTTAAATTTTAGTTTCTAATGGAAAAATGATGGAAGAATCAAAGGATGAGCAAAGCCTTTCTCTCTCCCCTCTCTCAATAAAATTTGGGAAAAATTACTAAGATAGTCACCACTCATCATTGGGACACATCCATTATTTGAGCTTATTAAAAATGAAACCAATTACAATGATCAATTACAAATTTAAAATTATTAGGTAAAAGATAAAACATTATAAAATATATCATAAACATATAATGATCTTCAATATTTATGTTAATCAGAGATGGGCATTTGTCATTCAGAATAATGAATAATTATTCAAAATCTGAATAATGAATGATGAATAAAGATTTATTCATTAGTCAGAAATATTTTGAATAAAGAATAAATCATTCATTATTCGTCATTCAGTATCCTTTATTCATTAGTCAAAAATAACTGAATAATTTTACTGGTCAACAAAAATGGGCATGCAATACTCTAATTGATTATGACAACTACAAATAAAACGTGAATCCTTTTCAAGTATATTTATATAATGTTTGAGAAAATTTACTTTAGTCTAACGTAATGCATACTTTTGAGAAATGGTTACATGGCAAAAAAGCGTTTAATTTTTTAAGTTCAAATTTTGTTTAAAAATTTAAAATAATATTATCGTTTGCTTTCAAAAACTATAAAAAATTGCGTTTTATAGTTTTTAGAACAAAATTTTAAAATGAACTTAAGTAACTAAACTGTTATAAACCTACTTTTTAGCACAACTAAGTATGTTACGCAGGAGTAAGTTAAAATAACATAAAAATAAATAAACATACTTGTCTTAGTTTTATAGTTTAATTCCTAAAATAAGAAGTTTAAGAGCAAACAATGTTTTGCATCTCGTTATAGACAAAGACATATCGATTGCATTTTTTGCTGGTTATTCAAAATTTTATTCAGAAAAATTATTCATGACTAATGAGTTTATTCATCAATCATTATTCAAAAATTTTTATACATTTGCATAATGAATGATTAATAATGACTAAATTTTCGTATGAATAATCATTCAGAATAAATTTATTCTGAATAAATTTAGTCATGAATAAAATTTTCGTGAATGATGCCCATCACTGATGTTAATATTATTGAAGCTCATAATCCCAAATGGGTGATTGAGTGGTTTTAGTTCTTCTAGAGAAAGGTATTCAAGTTAATAACAATAAAAAGGTTTTAATAAAAAACAATTAACATCATGGAATAAATTTAATATCATGGAATTAATTTTATAGCATGGAATTAGTATCGTGGAACTAGTTTTGATGTAATTGTTGAAAGTTTCAGTTTTAATCAGTCTATAGTTCTAATATAATCGAATCGAATAATCAGAAATCAAAATTTTCAGTTTCATTTTGGAAAGGTTGCCAACACCATTTGTAGATTTTACTAACAATCAAGAAAAGGTTCCTCTTTAACTATGCAAGTAAACTAAAAAAAAAAAAAAAACAAACAATATCTATTTATAGAATTGGATTTTCATTACAAGTGTTTCCAGTGAGTAAGATTTAATAGATATTTTTAAAGAGAAAATAATTTGAGAATTAATTATAAATTTAAGAATTAAACAAAATTAAAAAGCTAGAAAATATGCAATGCTCAATATTTCATAACAATTCAAAGATCATAATCAAGTTTTAGCTGACCCCTACCAAAGAACTTTTTCAGATTTATGACAATTTTAGTTTGTAATATCTTTTACCATTCACTGCAGAGAAATTCCATTAAAAAGAAAACATTGGCAACATCTGCAACTCAAGTTAATCTATTATTTTTCTTTCTAGTTTGGAATATGAAAAATGCTCAGTAGCAATACTACTTGTACATTATCAATATTCAAGGTTCTAACAATTATTCTGTACCAGGGTTCGCATTTCGTCTGGAAGAAACTTATTTCTTGTAAGACTCAGAAAAAATGGAAGAAACTAAAAATGACCAATACAATTGTTTAGTAGCTAATATTATAGGAATAGCTTAAATTTAAACAAACTAAATTTAATACAGTACAATAGGGTTTGCAATAAATTTAATTCATTGGGTTTGTAATAAATTTAATACAGTTGGGTTTGTAAAGTTTTTCCTCTCAATTTTTTTTTAAATTTATTTTTAAATTATTTTAATTTTATTGAGATTTTAAAATCTCTATCTTTCATATAAGAGTAAATTGGAGTATTCGTATTTAACAGTACTTGATTATAAAATTTAGTAGGTTAGTCTTTGATTATTTAAAAATGAAATATTAAATAACATGGAAATTAATACTATTATTTAGACTAGATTAAAATTAAAAATGTGTAAAAAAATTTTTTAATATTTGATGTTTCCTTTTGACAAAGAGTTTCTTCTATTTGGGTTTGAAGAAACCTGTTTCTTCCAGAGACGTTTTTTTCTGCTGGAGAAGAAAGTTGCAATCCTTAATTTTGTGACTTATGTTGCTTAAGTCCAATTATAATAAAAAATATAAGCAGAAAAAAAATTAATGTTTTAGACTGACACTTTTTGAACTATATCGTTGTTTTTTATTTTATTTAGTAAGTTCTTGCTTACCAAAAAAATATGATGGGGCAGTTAAGAGTAGCAGCAAAATTAAAAGCAGCATGAGCATCCCCTTCACTAGAAGCTCCTTCACCAAAATAAGTGATAACACACAACCCTGATTGAGATCTCTTGAATGCATACGCAGCTCCAACAGCTAAAAATAATATAATTTACCTATTAATCAAATTTGTAGCAGAAAATTATGAGAAAAAATTCATATCTATAGTAAATTACGATGAAAAAAACATTGGAAAAAACAAACTTCAAAAACAACTTGAATTTTTAAGCCCAAACAATTAAAAGAAATCAGTAATTGAATTTCATGTAGTTGAAAGGTACATGACTTAGATATGGAAATGCCACAAACTGGATGTAAAAAAATATGTATTCATAAAGGGGAATTATTTAAATAATTTTAAAAAATTTCATACAAAAGTTTACTTATTATCAATTTGAACATATTTTGTATATCTTAATTAAAATTTTAACTATTACTTTCATTTTGAATGATTACTATAGATGTGGGCAATTCCATGATGTTAGATTTTAATAAACTTTCTCATTTTTAAATGTTTATTAGTATTTTTTTTTTTAAATTATATGAGTTGTTTTTCAATAGCCTAATATTATTATACCTAAAAAAAGGAAGAAAATTATAAATGTTTTACATAGAATAAAAATATTAAATGTAACTGATGTTACATAGAAAGGACATTGAGTAAAATATATTTTAATTCTGAAATTTTCTTTCTTTTATAAGCAATGTAGGAATTATCTTTTTGAAACTTATTTTAAAAAAATTCAAACAAACAGGAAACACTAAAAGTACATATGAAATTAAATATAAAAAATTGTTAACAGAGAAAAAGCTTTTTTGACTGATATTACAGTTTTTATGTGACTTATGTTACAAATACAAACTAGATTAAAATTTGAATAAACATTTTCTTATTAACATTACAAAATATTTAACTACAATTTTTGATTTTATATCTAAAATAGTTAATAAAAAAGCTAAACAATTTGTTAATGATTAAATGTTCAGTTTTTGTTAGGTTATCCCTTGTTCATGGAATTGCCTATGTATACATTATTAAGCTTTTTCAATTAAAAAACAAAAAAGGAAAAAGAAGAAGAAAGAAATATGTTTTTGGCCTCACCAGTTTATATGGGGTTAGTGTAAATAATTAATAATATCGATAATTTAAATCTATTTTAATTTATGTTCCTCATACCTAAAATAAAACTGTTTTAAAGACAAGCTATTACATTAGAAATTTATGTTTAATGTTTTATTTATTAGAAGAATTTAATTTAATTAAGTTGAATTCAGTTTTTATTTTATAAAGTAATTAGACAAATCAATATTAAGTAACAGGAGAGAGGTAGAAGCCTTTACTGAATTTGGAACATATTTTACAACTGCTAAAAATAATAAAATCCCATACTATATAGGCGATAAGAATTTTAAATTAACAAAAAAAAATACTTGAAATTTGTCTTAGTTTTTTCCAAATTTACTAAACGAAATTTAATCGAATTTATTAAATAATAGCCTTTAATGTGGATAAAATTTTTAAACATATAAATATTTCTAAAATTACTCTAATTTATTGAATAATTATGCTAATAAAATATGTGTTAGCAATTAACTCCCAGACAGATAGCTCAATTAGATTAAATTGAGTTATTTATTTGTTAAAGTATGCTACTGAACAATTAGAAAAGGCATTAACAATAAAATACGTAAGAATTTTAGGCTGATTAAATGTAAATGAATGATTTGGTTAAAATTAGTATAAAGTAAGAGTAATAATTATTCCAATTAAAGCTGTGTCAGTAATTAACCAATATTATTAGCACACACGCAGATAGCTTAATTTTGATTTCTCCTCGTTAACTCCATCAAGTCATTTGTTCGTTTAAACTCATGATTGGTTAATTAGAAAAGGCAGTAACAATAAAAATATGAAATTATCATAATCATTCATAGTATAATGTCTCTGATTATTAAAAGCAATGATTAAAAATTAAATAAGAGGCATTAAAACAAAGAGATTTAAAATTTACTTTACCACCACAAAAATCTTATTTTTTAATTTGCTGCTAAGAATCAAGAATGCTGTCATGAAATGCAAATGAAAGTTTAACAGAAATGAAAGTGTAAGTTTGAGTGATAAATAACAAAATTATTGCAACTCTTCCAATTAACTCTGTCCCTTTACCCTATGCATGATATTGTCAGCTTTCAAGTGAAATATTTTAAGTCAAGATATTCTAGTTGTTAGTTGTTTGGTTTTGTAGTCTAAAATGATATAATCTTTAGACTGGTGAAATTTATTAAGTAATATTTTCATTAAGTACAAATATTTTTCTTTAATATTTCTCGAACATTACAGTGAAACTTCTAGGAAAGAACACCTCCATGTAAGGACCTCTATTTGTGATCACTTTTAGGAGGCACGGAATTTTTTCTGTATACTTTGTGTTGAAGAAAACCTTTAGGAAAGTCCATCAAAACCTCTTCCAGCGATCAGGCAATCCTTTGCAGCAAATGCAGTTAATTAAATAATTAAGAAAAGGTTAATTAAGTAAACACGAAAAAATATCTAACAAAAAATGTTAAGAAAACAAATAAGAAAATTAAAATGTATACCAAATATCTGTTTGAGGCTCTTATTTATAAAGCTCTTTTTGACGATTTCTGAAAGAGATCTACAACCTCATGTTGTAGTCAGAGTGCACTAAAAACAATGCTATCAATGATTTATTTTGAGAGTTGAAAGTTAAATTAGAAGGAAAAAAAAAGAGAATCTCAAATAAACAAGCTTTAAAGCTAATTTTTATGATATAAAATTAAATGCAAATTTAAAAACATAATTGTTTACTTATTTAAAATAGTTCTATCTTTCATAATTGGAAAATTTGTTTTTAAACATAATTTTATCGGTAGGAGTCCTTTTTGATGACATTAAATTTCATTCATCGATCCGGTTTTCATGACACCAACTCAAGTTGCATTTCTGCACTAAGAAAGTGACACTGAGTAAAATTAAAATTGCTTGCGAAAAATCATGTAACTTAGACAACATTTCGAAGTCAATGAAGGTAGTCCCTAAGAATAACCAACCGCCATTAACAATCATTTTACTGTGGAAGAGAGAGCGGTCTCACCCGAGAGGTTTCACTGTATTTTTATCATGTAATATTTCAAAACTGCAATCATCAGTCTGCATGTTTCATTTACAAATCAATGATATATAATAAAAAATAATAATAAAACAGTGTGAGATACTAAGGTTGCTGTAAAAAAACAAAATAATAATAATAAACAGTCACTACAGCACCTAAGAATTCTCACATTTATTTAAAATGGAAAAACTCAGTGGAAAAACTTCAATTTTGTTTTTTAGAAAGACTATAAATTTTGCTTAAAAAAATCTATGGTCAGCTGTAAATGCAATGCATTAATTTATACTGCAAATTCTTTAAGTTAAAGAGTTTTCAATCATATTAATAAGATTTATAAATAGCTTTTTAAATTTTTTATGACCTTCTCAAATTTGCTAATTATCAAGTAATTTCACAAAACTCTTTAATTTCGGAAAGTAAAACTGATTGCTAAGATACAGTCCCGTAGAAAATTTATTATAATTAAATTTACTATTAAAATTTAATTGATATAAAGCAATGTAATAAACATAATTTATAGCTTGTTAAAAGAAATTACTGTAAATATACTTTCCTTAAAAAGGCAAAAATATAAATCAATGTGCATTTTTCCACATAAAAATTATATTAATAATAATTTCAGCAGAAGAATTTATGATACACATTATATTTAAATACCTACTTATGGATATAAAACTAAGAAAAAAAAGAAGTTTAAAGTTAGGTAGGCAAAATCTAATTTTAAGCCAGAGTATTTTTTATAAAATTTTATAACCAAAATATACCATGTGGCATCTGAGTTGCTAATGGTGATGATATTGAAACAAAATTTAGAGATTTCATTCCATAATGAACAGGCATTTGGCGACCTTTAGCAATATCATTTTTATTCCCATAGCACTGATTCACAAACTGGTCTAAGGTAAAACCACGATACATCAGTACACCTAAAAAAGCCAGTAAAAATTATGATACAATAAATTAGAACGGTTACAAAATCTTAAATCAATGACATTAAATAATTATACATGCTATAAATGAACAGCAAAATATAAATACTTTTCATAATTAAAGAGGATGTTTATTAATTTTAAAAGAGAGAATGTTATTAAATAATTTAAGCTCTTATCAAATATCAATTTATTTTTGTTTTCTAACTTCAGTCAGGCATAATATACAAATATTTCATATTTGGCGCAATAACCAATTTCTTATTTAATATATTTTTCTCTTACTTTAATTAAAAATTTCTCATTTAATTGAAATAAAAAAAATAGTAAACACAGAAGGTGAGTTCAAAATTGTAATCTCCCCTTTTTCTTTTAAAAAAAATTTTAAAAAGTAAAGATTGAAACAAAATTTTAAAATTATTTGAAAAGTAATTTTTAGAATAAACTTTTAATTTATTCTAAAAAATATTATCTGAATAATAAAGATTGATTAATCACATGTCAACCTTCTTAATTCTGATCATTTTTTTTTTAAATTAATAATGAACAGTTTCTTTTTACCCTAGGTACAGTAGCCATTTAACAACACAAAAAGAAATTGTTTAGTTCATGCTGTAGATTTAAATTTACAATAACAACTCAATGTCTCTGTCATATTTTTATTAACTTTTGTCTATTTCATTCACTTTTTTAAAAAAATTAATTCTGTTATGTATACTATAATGAAGAAAACTAAAATCTGCATTGATAATTCATCACGAAACATTTCTATAGTAAATATAAGAAATTACATTCACCAGTATTATTCACTAGTACCTATTAGATCAAAAAAATATTTTTTGTGCTTTTACATGTAAATATATATTATATTCACAGAGATAACTGAAAACCATAAATACAAACAGAAGTAAAAATATTTAAATCAAAATTGTGATAAATTTTGGGTGGAAAACAAGCCTTGTTTTTATAAACTCTTGAGCTTCCTAAAGACAAACATCCTTGACTTTCATAGAATTAAAATATCTGGATGTTTTTGTGTTTAGCATATGAAGTATCAGTGAGCTCTAGAACATAAAATTTGATCCTACTCTGCTTTAACAGTAATTCTATCCAATAAATAACCAAATAATTTTATAAATTTAATTAAAAATCAGGAAAACAATAAACTCATGGTCTAATTACTAGTTAACATAATTGCCATATTAAGGCAGCGCATAGGTAAAATCGAAAAATATAGTTTTTATATTGTGCTTTGAAAAAAAAATTTTTTTTTTACAGTCATTAATTAACATTAAATTACAAATTCTTCAAACACTTTTCTGTAATATTAATACACAGCATTTAAATAATAAATTTTATTTACATTGTTCAGAATAATTATTTTCACAATCATAAATTAATAGTTCCACTTAAAAATCATACTTATATTAATAAAATATAGTTTGTAACATTTTTTTGGGAGAAGGAAAACACACATTCATTGAAGAAGACTTAGTGCTTGTTGTTAATAAATGTCATTGCATGCAAAAACAAAAAAAAAATTATTAGTTTATAAACCAAAACACAGATAAATAATATAATAGTTTTGACAGTAAAAATACCTTGCGATTCTAAAAATAATTCAGAAAAAGTAGTACCTGCTTCCCTGTATTGTCCAAATATCATGTCTTGAGGATCCAAAGCAGCTGCACTACCAAAGTGGGTACCTTCTTCTCCAAAACTTGTCATATAAAAAGAAATCCTACCCTGCCTCTGAGATTCATACAGAATACGATCCATAGTATTCAGTAATGTCATTCCTTTATAAAGCTTTGTTATAGTCTCTTCGCCAAGCTGTTTATTTAAAATAAAATGCAAATGTTAAAAAATAATACTTAAGCAGATAATAAATAATTGAATATTAATAAGCAATTTATTAATAACAACATCGTTAATATGAAAATTTTCTGGATACAAATGCCAAAGCCTTAGCACCTTAACAGTTAACTTATTTATAAAAGGGGAAAAAAAGAAATAAAAACAGTATATTTGTGTTCTTTTTTAATAATATCCACTTCAAATATTTACGGAATTTTTTTCTCTCTTTGCAGTTATAACTATACCCTTTTTCCAAAATTATAATTGCTAAAAATTCTTAAAATAAATATACTATAATTATCATTTTTATTTTAAGAAATCAATGATTTTCAGCTTTAAATTAAATTATAGCACTTTGGATCAGTTTTAACTTTGATCACAAATCAGTATTATTTGGATTATATACAAAATATATTAATAAAATGTAAAACAATTAAAAAGAGAATATAAAAATTAAAAATAATTAATTTGATCAATAATTGTAAACATTGAATAGCTGACATTAGCAATTTATCCATACAACATACAAGAAGAAGCATAGAAACATAAGTTTAAAAGTGGATTCAAGATGCAAAAGTATTAAATTTATTATTCACTTAAGTAAATATAATGAACATGAATTTAAAAATAAAAACAACAATAAAATCAATATTTAAATTTTTCAAAACCTATTGATCAAGAAACCAAAAATTATTTTGTTTCACTTTATCAGCTATCTTTTATTAACCTTGTGACATAAGTAAGAAATGAATGAAATATTGAAGAAATATTTCAGAGGATATGGTTAAAATATCTACAATCAAATATAATTTTTCAAAATGAAATAATGTTTAACAAATTTTCAAAAAAATTAGTTAGATAAAGATAAATTACCTTAGGGTCATGAGAAGGATCAATAATATTTCCATCACGGTTCATAACTCTGTATACAGGAATTCCATCATAAACATCTGATCTAACAAATTCTAATTTTTCAGTCCATTGTGATTGTGAACCAGGAAATTGTGGTTTATCAAACTCTTCCAATTTTGGAATATTTTGAGATGTGCACAAAAGCTATAAGAAATACATAAAATATTTAAACATAAAAGAAAAAGTTACAAAACATGTTAAATCAGACAATTATGAATTTCATCATAAACAACTGAACAAACAAATTCTAAATTTTCAGCCAATTGTGAATGTGAACCAAGAAACTGCAGTTTTACAAACTATCCAATTGCGGAATATTTTGAGATGTGCACAAAAGCTACAATAAATACATAAAATAATTAAATGTGTAATAAAAAGTTTCACAATTTGTTTCATCAGATGTTTATGAATCTCATTATAAACATCTGATCTAACAAATTCTAATTTTTTGGCCCATTGTGGTTATGAACCAAGAAAGTTGGGTTTATTACAATCCTCCAATTTTATTTTGAAATATTTTGAGGTGTACAAAGAATAATAGAGAAGATTTTCACATCGGCACTTATGCCAAAATAATAGCCAACTTTGTATGACTTCTAGGAAATGACCCATGAGAAATCAAATAAAAACAAAAGTTAAAAAATCCTTTGGCGCCATAGCAAGAGTGGGGATATTTCCGTATCTTGATCTGTGGCAGAATAATCGCCAAGTCTTGGCAACTTCCGGGCAGCAGCCCGCGAGAAACAAAAAAAAATTTAAAGAGGACAACTCGAAGTGTATAGCTCGTAGCCACTCCGGGGCAAACATCTACATGTTTTTTTTTTTAAAAACTTGCAAATTTAAAACCTATTTGGCACCTTGGCGATTGTAGTTAGTGCAACAGATCAGGATACGGAAAACACTTTGGCGCCATAGCAAGGGTATTAGTTGTGTACAATATTCTTGAATGATAACATAATAAAAGGTTTTAACATTTTATTAAAGTGCATATTTATGAAACTCATCACAAAATCCATTAGAGTTTTAAAAATTGATTTTAAAAATTGAAGTTTATCGAATTTCGATACCTTTGCAAAAGCATCAAAGAATACTTGCATAATATGAAGTAAATAATGAAGATTGTTAAGCAGTTAAAATAGCAATAATTCATTACACCATAACAAATTTAAAAAACATTAGGGTCTTCTATAAAGCAAATAAATCGTTGTCAGCACGTTATATCTGGTGCTTTTTAGAAATGGTAAATATTCTTAACAACCATATTATTTCTGTATTTATTTTAATCAGTCCTCTATACTTCATAATATTGAAATACTAAGTTAGCTTTGTAGACATATACACTATACTATCTTTAAAATTGAATCAGTAAAACTGTTTCATACTCGTTTGCCATAATTTTGCCCAAATTTCAAAGTATTTGGTAAATAAGTTGAAGTCTTCAGTAACTGTAATTTGAAGCTGATAAAACCACACGATTTTAAAGCATTCAGTGTAGCCATTAATATAGTAAAATTAATTTAAAAAAGAACAATTAAAAAATGTAGCTGGATTCTGCGTCACAGCAACTAAACAACTACAATAAAAGTCTCAAATCATTAATTTGATCTATTTGGTTATTTCTTATTTACTTGTTTTGATAGGAAACGTTTTTGGTACCTTAATTTTGCCCAACTACTGCACTAGAGAAAATTAAAAAATAAAATCTTGAGTGGCCGAGAGTTTTTGTATCTGCACTGAGATCCACATCCATCTAGCCGCAGAAAGGGAACCGAATTTTGAGTTTACGACTACTAACTATCTTTTAAGGAATTGGTAACTAATTTTAAACCATAGTTTCTACTACAGAATGGCAACAAGGAAATGATAACGTCGGATCAATGGGCTTTTCGCATTGTGATTGGCTGTTGACTATCACTCATGGTTGCAAGAATTTGGGAAGTTATCGCGTTTATTGTGAATTAAAATAAAAATTTCAATAATTTTGTGCACGCCTGTCTGTGTTCTCGCGTAATCTCGTATTTGGTGTGATAAAACAATTGATTCATTGATGGATTGTGTTTACATTTATTTCGTAAACAGACACTGGAAAAGAGGAGATTTGTGTTTAAAAAAGAAATTAGGCGAAAATGTTTTCGAATTTTTAGATATTTATAAATGTAACAATAAAAATGAATGTTTTCTTTGCTATGTTTATTATTTGTTTTTAAATAAAAGTATGTCATTTTGATATTAAGAGTATGTTAACGGGTGCTCTTAAATACTTTTAAATTAAGTATTCTCTTATAAAAGCTTAGCTGCAATATTTATATAATTTTCTTACGTTCTGTTGTAAGGAAAAGAAAATTCGGATCTAAATTAAAAGAATAATTATGCCATGTAATGTCTAATCATCCTATGCATATTTCCTAACATTTGTACTTAATTATTAAGCATTATAATTGTAACATAAAAAATAATTCTGGAGTAAAGTTCAAATTGATGTTTAAGTGTTTATATATTATGTTTATTCGACATTAAAAGTGTTTCTACTTCTAACATTTTATAAATGAATTTGTAACCCGCAGTTTTAATAAAATAAAATTATCGCTAGTTAATAAAACTATGGCAAGAGAAAAATTAATCGGTAAAATTTTTATGTGGTTATCAATTATTATATATTTATTTGGAAGTAATGAAAAGTAATAATATATTTGTGAATCTAAGCACATCATGATAAGCAATAATATTGAAATGATAAAAATTCTGTGGAAATAACAATAATATTGGAAATGAAAAAAATTCATGTTACATGAAATTTATTTTCGAATAGTTGCCTACTTACTTTTATGATGATATATTAAATTTTTGATTACATATTATTTACTGCTGTGTATTAAGAGTTAGGTCAAATGTGCATCAAGTGGCTAGTATAAAAATGTTGCTTTTTTTAAACTTACCACTGCTTTATTAGAAAAACAATTTTGTAACAATCAAATAATAAATATATAAAAATCTATATTTGAAGCATATAAGAGTAAAATTTTTGATTTAGAAACTATCAATCATAAAGATCCTTTAAAATTTGAATTATATTTATATAATAAGTAGAAAGAAATATTAGTAAAGGAAAAATTTCATAATGAGTCATTGAACAATATATCAATCACTTTTGAACTGACCCCCCTACTATTTTAATGAAATTTGGTGGAACATGCACACATGATAAAGTAAACAATTCGAACAGTTTTTAATTTGAAATTTGTCCAAGTTATAAACACTTGAAAAAATAAAATTTTCACTGAAAAAACCACTAACTTGCATACATATAAATAACTGTATTTTTTTTTTACTTAAAAAAAGTTACTTTAAGAACTTTTATTTTATAAGTTACTTTTTTTTTACTTTAGAGGAAAGTAAATGGTGTTTAAAAAAAGATTTGAAACACCATTGCAATAAACCTTTCATTTGATACCTTATATGACTTTCTGAGGCTAGGTCAACTTTCAAAGCAACCTGATTTGACCTGTGATATGTGGTCTCAAAGAATTATGAAAGAAATATTTTTTTTTAACTACAACATTCTTCTACACCTTTCAAATTTGTAGCATAGAAATTGAAATTTAAAAAAAAAAAACATTAATTATTGCAAACCAAAATTTTTATTAATTGAAAGTGGTATGCTGTACAACTTTTTTCCCCTTTAAGACATTTCATACAATATACATGGAAAACTGAGTAAAAAGCCTAAAATTCTTAAACCAATATATAAATCAATGATCATTCATATCAAAAGTAGTATTTATCCCATACTTTTGTCTCCTAAAATGAAATCGAAAATAACATTTTTATTTTTAGCAAGTGTATTATATTTTTCTTATTAAAAAATGGTTTACCTTTTGATATGCAAAAAATATGTGAAATAGTTACAAGATAGGAATAACATTTATTTCATTGAAAATATTTTTTAAAATTATGATTATTAACTCTGTTACAATATGTTATGAACAGAATTAGTAATTTTTTAAACATATAAGCATTATAAAATTTTATGAAATAGTTAGGAATGATGTAGTGCTATTTTTTTGTTAATTATTTTTATCTCATTAGACGGTTTGAAAAAATCTTAACCTGTTGTTGTTAGTACTTCAACCTTCTAAATGATCTGTGATTTATTTACTTTCAATATCAAAGGCTTCTGTGGGTACGAGTATGACAGTGAGGGTCCATGAGGCTGTAGAAAACGTATCTTAACTTCTTCGTAGTTTATAGTTACATCTAAAATACATCGTATCCACCATTGGCTGTACTGCAAAATTACAACATACCCTCTAATATCTTCTAAGAGCAGTTCTAAAGGATGTAACACCACTGACTGGATCTTACTTTCAGATGAATTTTAATACATTTTCGTTTTAATTGATGTGTGGCTTTCGTGTCTGTTTTCATATATTTTTTTGTGTACCGGAGATTGTATGGCTTTTCAAAAAGTGTCTCTATTTCTCACAATCATAATATGATTTTATAATACACAAAATTTGTTTATTGAACACAATATTAAAAAGTGTAAATAATTTACTCTAATTTTTATTTCATCAAAGTTTTTTTTAAAATTTTTTATAGGATTGTTTTGTGTTGAATGAATATCTAATTTAAATTGGTCTAAATGTTGCAAGCATATATATATATATATATAGATTTTTTTTTCTGAAAAAGTTATGTATGAATGCTGAAACATGAAGGAAGACATTTTTTTTACAGTACAACTATCATTTTATGTTAAAAGGGCATTTATTTTTTATGCTTTGTTTAGAAACATAAAGAGACCAAAGAACATCTTAAGGGATTGTGGATCTCATTTCAAATCAGCTTAAGTAAATAGAATTAAATTGTTTTTTATTATTTGAATTAACAGTATTTGTTTATGCTTACATGGTTACTGCTACTTTATAGCCTAAAATAATAATTTCTTGTTTTGTAATCAAATGGAGAAGTGTATTATTTCTTCTTAGTCTAAATCAACTACAGTTTAAATGGTCATAAAAAGTATATTAAATTCTTAATTTATTTACCATTTGTATCAATGTTAATGTACTCTAAGTTTGGTATGAAATAAAACCTAATATAAAAAAGAAGCTGCTTTTGTACATAGTCTTAAAAAAAAGCTACAAGTAAAGTAAAGTTTCATTTTTTCATAGCATGTTACACATATATAATTTTTTTTCTTCATTTTTCTATCATGGCTAAAATAAATTTTCATAAATTTAATACAGAAAATGAGATTTGTTAAATATTTAGTTAATTTTTTACTCATGAAAAAAAAATATATATATATATATAATTTTTATTTTATTTGCATGTATAGAATTTGCATTTTATGTATAATCTGCACTAAGGCTCTTTCTCATACTGTTTAGCAGTTTTGGAATTTTGACATTTTTTTTCAAAAAAATTATTGAATATAGCTTTTTTTATTTTATTTATTTTTGTCATTTCTTAGATGACCCTTTGACTATCCTTGGGCTGCAACCCGCAAACAGTAAGCCTATACTTATCTTCATGATTCTTGCATAGAATAAAAAGGCATACCCCATTAATTTAACAGTACTTTTTATTATTTATTTTTAATTGTTTATTTGTAAAATCGCTGTTTGAACTCTAATGCACCATTGAAAAAGATTTTCCTTAGAGCATGAGTGGTGAGTTTTCATTGCTTACTACTAAGGAAAATAGTGAGGTTAACTGGTAATCAATAAATAATGTTTCAATTTTGATTTGCTACGTTTTATATATGAATTAATTGTATTTGAAGAGAAGTGTGATTAGGATAAAGCTCAAACTGGACTGACTCTTTCTAGATGAAATTTCAGTTATAGTTTAATGACAGCATTACCAGAATCGACTACACTGTTCCAAACATCAATGATATTAAAGAAAGCTCATCAATATTTGCAACATGCCTGATAAACCTAGTATGAAACACAAGGATAAAAGCAGCAGAATTTTATTTATTCACTTTTTTTTTTCTTTCCAGAGTGCCTTCGACATTCTAAATGCTCCTCAATATCGTTTGAACACTAAGTTGTTCTTTTTTTCGTAAAATCTATGCAACTTTTTACAATAGCTCATTCTAAAGAGCGGTCGAAAATATGAGCACAAATGCTATGACAATTCGCATTTCCGTCGTATCTATGAAGTTAAATTCAAGAATTTAAAAATATTTTCACATTACAGTAAAATTTATTTGTCCAAAACTAATGTTAAATGTTAACCTTTAAGAATTAAATATTATTTGTATTTTATTCATTAATGATTATAAAAAGATGTGTATTTTAAAAGGTATGAAACATTTTATATCATTCTTAACATCATAATTTTTCAACATAATTTTGAAGAGACGTAGTAATTACAAGAAGTTAAAAAATGATATTTTTAAATTTTAGGTATTAGAAAAGCTATTTATCTTATTAAAATTTAAATTTGATTGTGAAATTTACCTAATTAATAATCACGTAAAATACTGTATATCATACAGGGTGTTCTGTAATTACATCTAACACGTTGTTAAAGCTGCAAATTGATATTTCATAGAGGAGAAAAAATGACAACTTCATCGTATCAGTTAAATTAATTGGTAAATAGGCGGTATGAAAAATAGAAAACCAGTTTGAATGGCCGATGACACACGAACGTGTTAAGTTTTAATCGCCTTCTAAGTTTTGTTTACTCTAGTAATCACAAGTTTTAAGTCAATCCCACCTTCATCAGTCGTGATTCATTAAATTTTGATTTTTTTTTCCTTGCCTAAATATTAATTTATGACCCTTAATGTGTGTACTCGTTTTTTTACTTAAATTTCATCAAGGATTTTAAAAATATACATTAAGGTTGAACTTTATGAAATGCCCTGTTTAAGTTGAAACCTTTTATTGTTTTTAAATGAAATTATTACGACAACCAGTTTCGACAACAATGATTGTAATAGGATGATTTGAATGCAGTCGTCCAACTCCATCCAAACTCAAATATGTTATGCAGTTTAAGTAATGATATTTAAGAGCTTTAAATCTGACTCTCAAAAAAGAAAAAAAAAATCGGGATATTACTGAAAAATATTGTGATTGGAGCGCGTGGTTTTTATTTTATTTCATAATCGTCGTTCAACAGCCGACCCAATTTTGGGTTTACTGTTACCAATGTTCAACAACGTCGCCTTGTAATTTTGTACCCAATCCAGAAGACAAGGGAACTCTTGGATCAAGTGTTGGGAAATTTTTTTTATTGAAACTAACCCGCGTTTGCGTTACACGAAGAAAAAAACCACGAAATCCTATAATCCGTCTACCGTGGAGGATATTTTGCATCAGCACTGTAGTAGGTGCAAGCCGGGTGCGGAATTCGTATCGACCAGCCATTATTGGGATTCGAATCTGGTTCACCTCATTCAGAGGCGAATACTCTTTCCCTTGGTTCCATCTTCACTGAGTATTAACTCTACAGGATGCTCCAATTTTTTTGATTGGTACCAATTTTATTGTTTTGTCTAAATTTAGTCATCTTCAAAATGTAAATAGCAATTCGATCGTAATTTATGGAAATAAACGGTTTTTTTCTCTTAATCCGCAATGATTAATGAGAAGCAACCATGAGGGTTGATCAGCAACGTAAACAAGGGGCGGAACTTTCCAGTTTTTAATTATAAAATTACAAAACTACGGAGTTGAACATTAGTGGTCGTAAACCCAAAAATTGGATCAGCTGTTCTACGACGGATATAAAATAAAATAAAATCTATCTATTATAGGCCTGGATAGTAGGGCACTGAACCCATGCCCAAGAGTTCGTGGGTTCATCCACAGCCGGCCGAAGACTGCCCGTGTAGTAAATGGTGACTGATGCAAGTTAAATCTATCGAGTTGCAAAGTCCTCCATGTTCCTATAACAAATCAATACCTCTGAGGGTACTGAAACAAAAATTTCCTTGTCTTCTGAATTTGTTCAAAATTACAAGGTTACAGAGTTGAACATTAGGAGTCGTAAACCTAAAATTGGGTCGGCTGTTCAACGACGGTTATAAAACAAAATCTATATTTTAAATAAGGCGAGTGAAAAAGTCTTTCTCTCAGTTCAAATAAGGGGAAAAATCAAAACTGTTACTCGAGTAACCAAAAGTAGATTACAAGACAGGATGTGAATATTAAAGTGCAAGAGCGTTTAGTTTAGAATAGTAAATTAAGAAAAAGACTTCGACAAAGGAATAACATAAAAAGATTAGTTGAAGCGCTTTATGTTACACACACACACATATATATAGGGAGGGGGAGAGACTCCCCCCACTCTATAGGTACTGCCGCGGTCATAATTTTACTTCTTATAATCTTAGCTTAACTAAATTACGCCGAAGGAAAAAAATGTAGCTTTAACTTAAACTAAACTCAGTGGCGCGACAGCCCCTAGGGGGCCAAGGCCTACTGGGCCCATCTCAGTTTTCTTGACATTGGGCTCTGGGGTACAGGAGCAGATGTTCCAGTTAGGTGGTCAGCCGAACGCGGAACCCCAAGTGTTTAGTTCCCAAGCATGCTTGGTACTCATTTGTCTACCCACTTAAGGGATGAAAGGCTGAGTCAACCTTGCCCGGCCTGAAGATCGAACCCAGGACCGGTGGCACGGGAGCGCAAAGCACTACCACTCAGCCACCGGGCGTCTAGCTTTAACTTAAGATAATTTAAAATCTGTTCTCCTATTTATATCCAATTATGTTAGAGGCTATGTGTCCTTTTCGCTCGCACTCACTTGTTTTTTCCTATATTTTAAAAACATGAATGTAATTATAAATGGATGCAGAATTTAACAGAGTATTTATAGTTTGTCTAAGCTAAGAACTCCCCCCGCCACATGGTCTGAGGCCGTCTGCTGCTATGGATACAAGAATAGCGTATTCCAGGGAAGGTAGCTAGCCGACCGACCTGTGGAGGGGTTAGGGAACTGCCTTTGCACCAGAAAGGTTCTGGGATCGAATCCCGGGCAAGGCATGGATGTTCTTTTCTTCTCTGTACTATCTGTCCTTACTGTGGGAGCAACGTTGGCCCACCTAATATGGTGCCCTTGTAAGAGAGGCCAACAAATCTGCCCTGTTAATGTCCGAATTGACGAACAATGTTAACACAGGAGGGCATTGGGGGGGAGGGAAGGTAGCTTCTCTTCACTCTAGGGCTAACACAATAGACTGGAAAAAAAGTCCTCTTACTCTCGCTGAATCTTAGCCAAAATCTGTCCTAAGCAATGACCCCACATCCCTTGAAATAGTTAGACCTCGTTACCATAGTCACCGCCAAGGGTCTTGACAAATGGCTAGGCGAGTTTTTACTTTAGACAAACTATACATTAACTAGTTCATTAAACATTTTTTTAGAAAAAATTGCACGTTGAGACATAAAGGTTTGCCACCCCTGGACTAAACCATCCGACAGAGAGCAATGAAATTTGGCATACTAATAGTTCGTCGCACGAAGATTATTGTTCACATTAAAACATTATATTACAAACCGTTCGAGCGAAAAACGGATTGGAACTTTCTTGCGTCATGTCCACTTAATTACATGTCGGATAATCGAATAACAAGCTTACACGAATGGAACCAAATAATTTTGTATGCAACTAATGTTAAACTTCCCCGTTTAAACTGACATTCTTTGTTTTTTGTCCCCGCCTAATTGCATGAAGAAGAGGTACTGAAATGAAAAAAATTTGTTTATTTTGGAGAAATGCTTCACTAACTAAAATGAAATTTTCGTTTTTCAGTTAAGATAAGGATACAATAGGTGGTCACTTCAAAAGGGTCCTGTTCATTAGTTGGTCTAAACAGGTGTTAGGGGTAAAATTGAAAAAAAAAAATCTAATCTTGCTGCTAGTTATACATTGAAGTGAGCGACGAGTGTTTTACCCCTCTTTGAATTATAGTTTGTTTACTGTAAGAACTCCCCCCGCCACTAAATCTGAGGCCGTCTGCTGCTAAGGAAACAAGAATAGCGAATTTCAGGGAGGGTAGCTTCTCTTTACTTTAGGGCAGTGTTTCCCAAACTTATGACTTTTGTGTACCCTTTCTAAATTTTTCGTAATGCTGTGTACCACTAATAAAAAAAATGAGTGTATTTTTTACTATAAAAAAAAATTGCACAAAAGTTAAAAATCACAACTGGCTGTTGACACCACTAATTATTAACTGCAAACTCCGCAAAAAATAGCAAATAGAAAAATACGTAATCGTAAATTTTCATGGCTAGCTTTGTTTTTAAATAAGTTTGTTTGAAATTTTCGTTTATTGCAAGATATTTCGCATAAGGACGCGTACCCTCGCTAAACTGTTCCCGTACCCCTGGGGGTACGCGTACCACACTTTGGGAAACACTTTAGGGCAATATGAAGAAAAATGATTCCCTTTCTCTCCCCCACCCGAGACAAAATATATCCTAAATAGTGACCCACACCCCTATTTGAAATAGTTATACCTTGTTACCATAGTCACCCCCACAGGTCCAGACGAATAGGGGAGTTCTTACTTTAGACAAATTGTACTTACTTACACATCATTTAGAATTTTAAAAAGGTACAGAGTGATTTGTTTTGTAGTCAAGATTTGTGGTCCCCTCCTGGTGCGCTATTAGCTTTCATAAGAAAAAATTTCAAAAACGTAACAAATCAGTATACAGTGTGTCTTTCTCTTAAGTAAGAATAATTATTGCTTAATCCAGAGAATAACTCTGAGAATGATTGCAAGTTCAGCGAGAAAAGGATGGATTTGACTTAATCGAGGGGGGGGGGGCAATGAATCTGGGAAACGATATATTAAAAAAAATTCCAAACTAAAATAGCTCATTAATTTGGAAATTCTCAAGACGAGGTTAGAAAAAAAAATTTAAAATAAATAATCTGACTATGCGTTTGAGAGGAATACGCAATTATTCATGAAAGTCTTAATAGAAACTGAAAGGGAAAATCTAATTTTGATAAATTGACGAATTAAACGGGTATAAAAATAGTCTTCAATTATAGATTTTTTCGGAAGGGATCAAATAATATTTTAGTACCTATATATTATACTATTCACTAATATTGATTTATTTTTATATAACTTTAAATGACATTTATATTTTATGATACTAACACAGATACTATTAATCAAAATTGTTTATTGATCATAAAACTAAGTTTATTTAATCAAAACACTATAATTTGCATTAAATACGATTAAAAATAAAATTTCGCAGAAATTTAGGATAGAATATTGCACTATCCTTTTAATCGAATAACCCGCTCAATTGCATAGATTTGGCTGAAACTGATGATATTCCTTTAAGCGGGATTGACTGGTTAAGCCTTAGCCGTTGTTTCCTCAAAAATCTTAAAGATAACATCATCGATACTTTATAGCTCTATTTAATAACAATAAAAAAGAGTTATTGCTTGTACTTTATTTAGTTTTTTTTTCTCGCTACGTCATAATTTCAATCAACAACAGTTCCGCAATTGACTGATTGTTGTCACGTTCTCAGCAGATCACCGAAGTCGAGCATATCTGGCCGCTGTCAGCGTGCGGGTGAAAAACTACTTGGATCAATCTGTGAAGGGACCGAGGGTGTGAGGTATTGGTTCTCGTTAAAATGTTATACGTAAGTACTTGACTTCACGCGCATGTCGTCGGTCTATCGAAGAGAAGGGAGCCTCACCTCGGCAGAGTTCAAAATTGTGATGGCATGTCTTCAGATGATTGTTAGGAATGTTTACCAGACCGTTACCAATAGCCCATTGAGCAGCTTTAGTGCGACGTAAACAACTACAATGAAAAAAAAATTTACGTGGTAGCAATATGTCACCAAATTATCTCTAAAGTTATCTGAAATCACGTATTTAATTTGTCACGTCTGTCAAAATGTGTTTCGGTATAAGTAAATAATTTAAAAACAGCGGTAATTAAAATTTAAAAAAAATTCTTTTGCAATGAAAGGCAAAATTAATGGGAAAGTGGTACTAATTTGCTTAGGAAAAACGTAGAAAATTACTTCAGTTTTATTAACCGCTGTCCCTCTTTTCTTTTTCTCTGGCCTTTTAATTCCTAGTAAGAATATATATATTTTTTTGGTATTCTCTCTTTAAAAATAAAAAGTCAAACAGCTGATAAAAAATATTTGTTAGATTATGGAATTATATATTTTACTGAAATATAAAATTCAAAAGAATTAGTTTGGAAAAATCTTTTTTTGATTCATATTCGAAAATGTATTAATGATTTTGTAAATTAAAGAAGTTTCAATTATAAATAACTGTTTCGCTAAGATTTAAATAACTGCATATTAGTTAAATTGTTTGGAAGTGAACCGCGTTTGAAATATTTGACTTTTTATGCAGGAAAAGACATGGTGTTTCACGTTATATTTCATCTCACCAAATATTATTAAACTTCTAAATTTATTTCTCACCTATCCTGACATGAATAAATAAAAAGAAATAATGAAAAAAAAATATATTTAATGAAAATTCTGAGTCAAAGTGTTAATGCTGACGCTCAGTTCATTTAAGTAATGTAATAGATGCATATTGAAATACTAAAAAGTAAGCCATTATGTTACAAAAAGCAACATTTATGGAGTTCAGGTACTTATTCGTATAGATTAATCGTAAACAAGCGCCATACTATTATTGTCGCCAATAATGCTTAATTAATATGGGTAATTCCTATTATATAAATTAAAAAAATTACTTATTTACAAAAATTCCAAGTTAATGGTTAATTTCGATAGTATACCTAATAATGTTGAATACAGTTAATCTCAATTTTAATGGGCTGAACAACAAAAAACAGGTTTTGTTATGTTTTTGCTTATTAATTTTGTCAGTATATACCGTTCAGTTTTGTCCACGATTTCATTGGGTTGTTCAGTACCGAGTTATTGTTTTTTTGATTTTATTAATCCTGTTCAAAGAGTGGATATTCAGCTAGTTGAAAATAAAAAAAAGTTGAATTACAGTTCGTTAAAAATAAGTTAACTAACGCTTTCCGTTTCCCGAAACTCTTGTTTTTTTCTCAGGTCAAGAGCTAGCCCTTGTACAATACTTATAAATATTTTAGTCAAATAACTTCTAAACGTACTATTGGACGTATTTTCAAAATTTTAATTAAATATAGTAGCATTAAATTCCAACTTGAGATTCATTTAAACTGAAATAGTTGCAGTGTTATAGTAGTAGCACCTTGGATACATATGTACTATAAAATAGTATCTTTCTCTTGATATACATCTTCAAGAAAGAATAAATAAATGAGATAAATTTTCTTTTGAATATATTTATTTTTAGTGGTAAGAGTACAGCATATGTAAAAAGTATAAAAAAAGGAAGAAAAAAAAATTATTCAAGTTGGATCTGAGAATTTGAAGCACGTATATTTGTTTTTGTTCTTACACAATAGACAGAGTATGGTAGCTAGCTTGACTCTATGAAGGTGCTTGCAGATGCAATCATATAAGGTCTATGACCACTATCAGTGGCATCATCCTGAGAAAAAGAGCAGCTAAGTCTTTCTTTATAACTATTGCATAGCTGCCAACCTTAGGAATCAAAAATGAGGAACACTATATGCGACAAAATTATACGCACTAATTACGAGAGTAAGATAAAAATTTAATTATTAAATCATAACATTAATAGACATATACTTAAATATGTAAATTAGTAAAACAAAACTATAAACACTATCTTTTGTGGGAAACTTATAATATTAATGTTTTATAATTAGGAATACCGGTATAATATATTAAAAACAAACATTACCTATTAATATATAATTATTTATCTCCAAATTATAAAACACTGGTAAATAATAATCTACATCATAAACAAATATTTCTGATGCAAGTGTTTAAATACTACAAAAAAAAAATTTCCAAAAATAATAATTTAGTGAAATAATCAGCTACAGACAGCTATTGGAATAATATTTTCCAATAAAAAGCTACTAAAAATTACTTTAGCACAATAATCACAGGATGCATGCTTGTGGCGATCAGAAAAAAGGATTGGTTTAAAATCAAAAATTTTATGAAAATTCAGAATTTTTATAAAAATATCAGATTGGATTTAAAAATTAGGAACAAATCCGAAAAATTCTGAACAGTTGGCAGCTATGCTATTGTCTGCTTAGCCAGCTGTAAAATAAAAGCATTTTTCTAGATAAAAAAATAGAAATCGTGTTACTTTAAAATTCTACAGTGGATCAGAATCCAATCAAAGACTTCAGTTATATTAATAACTGACAACCGTACCGGAAAATAAAGAGCTTAATTATTTTTATGAATTTAAAAAATATACAATTATATTTAATACATATAGCAAAATCAATGACTGAAATGTTATCTTGTTACGGTACAGAGATATTCTTCAAACTAAATGAGACTCTGCATAAACCATTGTAGAAAATCAAGTCCTGGTAAATATATCTCACAGAAAAGCTTTAAGCAGACAATGCTGTGAGACCATTCCCCGGGACAAACATGAATCATCAGCAGAATCCAGGCAAAAGCTAGAAGAGAACAAGTTGCTTCAAATTAATATTGTAATCAAGATACCTTGTTAAGATTTCAACCAATGGTTAAGTATAGAGATAAAAGCACAACTCTTCAAATTGTGAATCTAATAAAGGATTGCATACATTAGTTTGAATCAATTTGAATTACAGAGTGAAAGAACATTTAGCACAGAAGTATAGGTTTTAAGTTATAAGCACAGATTAACAGAATTTTTTTTATTATTATTAAATCTGGCATATCCATCTTTTTCCACGCATATGGCATACTTGCGACACTTTCAGAGTGGTCTCACAACTCTTTTGGGTGGAAGCATCACTCAAACTCATACTCGGGGATTTGACACATCTGTCACTTTAAAATCAAGACATAAAAAAGGAGTGTAAATTATTGCAACATTAGCTTTGTTACTCGATTTTTTCTTTTTGCAGATCCCCAATTTAGTCAGGTTACTTACATCTGAAAGAGAGGGAAAGTGTATGATTAATATTATTTAATATTTCTATTGCAGCATCAATCAGGGTTTACATATAAAGACTAATGGCTTTAAGAACAAGACAATCACAGGACATTACATCACAGCATTTAATAGTTAGTCACGGCACAGATTTTATTATATTTTCTTTACACAACATAAATGACCCCACAGCCAATTGTTCAGTTGGTGTGTGCACCGTTTACCCTAGAGACAGCCACGTAGGCTTCTTAAAGGCACGAGTCCATGATGGATCATGGAGTGTGCATGTTGTGTTATCCCCATGCTGACTTTTAATGATGAGCCAGTACATGTTGATGTGTTTGTCCATTGTTCAGGTTTGATTGCACTGTTCCCAGTTTTTTAGTATCTAATCATCTAAATTCTGTCGACATCACCAGTTCCTTAATGAATATTATTTTCTAAACCTTTTACAAGAATAAAAAAATAAAATCATAAATTAATTTTCTAAACTTATTAGTATCTAAATCAAACATTATATTAGTTTTTATTTAGAATGCAATAAATGCCACTGATAAAAACAAAAGTAATAAATATTTTTGAAATAATCAAAGTAAAAGAATATATATTATTAATAAAAGAGGAATATACTAACTGGTAGGGCACTGTCTTTTCCTTAACCACGGTGTGATTAAAGACAAATACTGATAAACATTAAAAGATCATTTAATTCATTCTGACTTTAATTATTTTATTAATACTGTAATAATTTATAAACAGTGCTGTACTAACAGTAAACAATCCGTACTATAACAATACAGTTGGGGGAAAAAAACTCACAACGATTAAGGTATAATGCCACTGTTAAAAATAATAAATTCTCCGAATAATCACAACATTATAGTAATAAAAGAGAAAGATACTAACTGAGACACTCATATTAGCTTCTGTTGAGTCTAGATCTCATTTAAGCTAACAAAGAATAGAATTAGATCAATCTCCGTGCAATCTAAAATTTTTTATAATCTCTTTTAGTGTTGAACATATACCCATTGCTATTTAGAAATAGCAACTGGCATTATTCATTAGCGTTATTAGCAATATTCATTTAGTATATTTTACCAAAGGCATTTAAAGTGGAAGAGTATTTATAATTCAGGTACAATGCTCTAAACAATCTTCCCTCTGTCCTTTAAGGGTAGAACCAGAATCATTGAGAGAGAGAACTAGTCATAAAATATTCTATTGCAGCTAAAAAAATTTCTGCATTGTGTAAAGTAGCACAGATAAGAATATTAGAAAAAAACACTCTCTACTGAATATTTTTCTTTACAGCATCATAGTACTAAATCTGTTCAAGTACTGTCAGGGATCTGTCCAGACATTCTGTAAAAGGTCCGTATTTGTAAAATTGGGAAAAAATTACTTGTAATTTGTGAATATAAAATAAACGTTAAGTTACATTCTTTCAACCAGGGTCCTGCTTTTGTGAATTTGTGCAAATAGGGTCTGTTATTGCAAAAAAAAAAAAAAAAAAAAAAAAAAAAAAAACTTTTTCAAGGAGTTTTTAAATTGTAAAGACTTACAAGATTATGCCCAACACTGTAAAATTATAATTAAAAAAATTAAAATTTAAAAAATAAACAGCAATTGCTGCTACTAAATTAGAGATGCAACATGCAAATATTTGGTATTTTGCCTATACTGCTGAACGCAGAATATTCATTTCGGACGAATAAAGGAAGAAGTGTCTGCCGAAGACAGAATTTATTTAGATTACATATGTCGTTCTCCCCCCCCCCCCGGGAAGGGTTTATTCGATTAACAAAACAATAATGAAGATAAACAAATTTGTGAAGGGTCTGAGTAAAGGATAAATTATTTTGTGAAATGTCCGTTTCTATGAAAAGATATTTTGTGAATAGTTCGTTAACGGACCCAAATCTCTTCTAAACAGATATCTGACTGTGACTACTCTTTCTTATTTGTATGGGATGAGTTCTGGTTATCTGGCTAAATGTCAAGTCAAGATACAATATTTTTATATTAGTAGTATATAACGTTGCGTATAAATACACTTCTTTTTTTAGCAACTTTGCTATGCATTCTTCAAAGATGTTTGCTAGTTGAATATGGCCCTGGCAGTTTAAATGTATGTGATCTTAACCAATACATTCATCCACAGATAAAGCTGATTCACAGAACATTAGCCCAAGTAAAATTCACAAAGTTTTAATTACTTCATTGAATCGCTTTATAGTGACGTTTTCAAGATTAACAAAATGTTGATGCATACACTGATCTTTCAGCAAGAGAAATTTCTAAACTCTTTGTTCGAGAAAAACAACTCAGAAATATTTCTGTATTGTGATCTGCCGTGCCAACTACAATCGCCAAGGTGCTAAACAGATTTTAAACTTGCAAATTTAATAACAAAAAAAACAAAACACATGTAGATAGTTGTCTGGGGGTGGTTACGAGTTATACCTTCTGAGTTCCCTTCTCTTTTTATTAGTTCCTGGCGGCTGGCTACCCAGAATTATTCTTCCACAGATAACCAAACAAAATCTCCCCAATAACCCCACAAATTTTATTAGCAACACAAGCCAGTTTTTTAAAGTTGGGCATTGTACCCAATTGCACATCATTAGTTCCTTTATTTTTAAGAAAAGCAAAATAAATTATTATTTTATAGCACAACCATAAGTAATATTAATAAAAAAATAAATAAGTATCTGAATTAGAATAGTTACACAAGATACTAACAATGCCAACAAATGGTTTAGATACATAATCATTAAATATGTAAATAAATTACATTTCAACTTACCAACATGAATTAAGACAAAAACACAATCGTCCCTTCACAACTGCACACTTAATTTGTCCACACCGATTCCAGGGTGTGCAAACATCGATATCCCATTTTCATTCAGCATTTAAGTAATTAGTCAAATACTTCGCCAGGGAATCACCTAGTAAAAAAGTATTTTATGAAGAGAAAGAAGAAATATGAAAAGTTTGCTTTACATTGTCTACATAAACTGTCAAAAATCTTAGGGTAATGAAAAAAATACAATTATAGATATAGTTTGAGAAGTTAAATAATTGAAAAAATTCAATTTCATATTAATATCCAATAAAGATAACTTAAATTTAAGATAACTTGCTAATCTGAATTATCTTCTAATTTATTATAGTATTTGCATCATGTATTTTAAATAAAACAAAATATTGAGTACAAATTGTTTTGCACATAAATGTGATACACCTATAAAATAAAATTTTTTTTTGAAAGTATGCATGCTCATAATTTATTCAATAGTTAAGACAACCTAAAAGAATAATAATGAATGCAGTAACTGTGAATGAAAATGATAAATATTATCTAAATTTGTTCCATTTCTCTCAGAATTTTTTTTTTAGATTAGTTTACAATAAAATTGAAACAAATTATTTTAGACATGATCAAAACCCTCTTCACTATTTTTAAGAAAATTCAATATTAATCTTTCTATATAAAATAAATTTTAATTAGCAATATATTTCATAGAAAAAAAAGATACCTCTGTATTATGTCACTAAAATAAACATAAATCAAGTAATTTAACTAAATGAAATTTCATTACTAAACTGCTTCACAAAATTTCGGCAGATCAAACAAAGGATTTCTAAGGAAGCAGAGAAAAACTTTGATAAATGAATTTTTATAACGATTTTCTTAACACTCCATCGGGCGCGTTGATCTGACAGATACAGGCGTGTCAATATCTCTGCTTTTGTCCCCTAAAACATTTTCTTACGACCTTGACCTTATCAGTATCTGTCCATCTGGCCCCCTGCTACTTTGGAATGCAGTAGTGACCAGTTCGGTGTAGGAGTATTTCCTGTTTCTAAGCTTGTTTGAAATTTTGTATCTGTTAGATACACGCGCCCGATAACGTTTGTCTCGTGAAGCTACATGGAAGTATCGAGATTCCCTGAGCGTTTTTGATTTATCTTTTTCCTACGATGAGTGCTAAACGCTTTTTAGATTTGAAAAATCAGAAAGACCTAGAGCTAGTTCATAGTATTTTATTTAGTGACGGAAATGAGGAATTAAATGCCGAAGAATTTGATGAAAGTGATGCTGACGAAGAAGATATTTTAGAAACACGTGAAGTTGATTGTCATGGCAGTAAAAGTGTTTATAATGAATCAGAACTCGATGATGATGTTAATAATGATGATTTTTATGTAGGAAAGGACAATAATACTTAAATGGGCAAAACAGATCGGAAGAAAAAATTTGACTTAAATTTAGAATCGGATTCAATTATAATAATTGATTTGTCACTTTTATATTATGTATTATTTGTGCATAACTGTCCTTTTTATACTTTTTCAACAGTTTAACATGTTTAATTAAATGTTTTTTACAGCATTTAACTTTTGTAATAGCGTTTGTGATTAATAAATAAAAATTATTATTGAAAATATTAAAAAATATATGAAAATTAAATAAAAATTAAAAATATACATAAAAAACTAATAAAAGGTCCGGGTGTAAAAGCCTGGACCTAAAAAGAGTAAAAATAGGAGATTTAAAGTAATACATATTAACAGAAAACACACAAAACAGAGATGTATCTGACAGACACATCGCGCCCGATGCCGTAAGTTTCGAGACGCGCCCGACGGAGTGTTAAAATACATACATTTTACAAACTATTTACTTTAAAATCTAACGCGTGGTATTCACAGATATTTAATAAAATTCATTAATCTTTTTAAAAATTTCATGCAATTTTTTTACATACTGCTATGAAACGTACACTAATATTATAAATCTTTAATTAATAAGAATTACCTGTAATTAAAACTTTCATGATGATGAAATAGGAAATCCCGCGCAGCCAAATACAGAAAATGGCTTCCTCTAACAATAGCTTTTGTTTAAACAACGCCAATTGCTTTGGCGAAAAAGTTTGGTCACACAATCAATATAGGGTTATAAGAAGATTGATGGATAAAAGCTAGCGTCAAGCTCACTCCGCCCAGTTACCAATTCCTAAATTGACCAAATATCACTAATGTTTAACTCCGTAGCTTTGTAATTTTAAACCAATCCAGAAAACAAGGAAACTCCTCCTGGATCAGTACTCCCAAAGGTACAATTATGAATATTAATCACTTTCATCAGTTATTATTAATAATTGCCAATGAAGGTTGGTGGGAGCTGCGTTGGCACAGGGGCTAGAGCGTTCGCCTTCCAATGAGGGGAACCGGGGTTCGATCCCGGCGATGGCAGGTCGATACGAATTCCGCTACCAGCTTGCACCGACCACAGTGCTGACGTGAAATATCATCATTAGTCGACGGATCATATGGGGTTAAAGTTCTCTAGTTGCCATTTTAACCATGCGAGGTTCTCATGGTTTTCTCTCTCCATGTAACGCAAATGCAGCTTAATTCCATCAAAAAGACCTCCACGAAGACAAAATTCTCACAATACTTGATCCAGGAGATCCTTTGACTTCTGTATTGGGTTCAAAATCGCAAAGCTTCGGCGTTGAACATTAGTAGTCGTAAACCCTAAAATTGGGTCGGCCGTTCAATAACGGTTATAAAATAAAATGAAGGTTGGTGAGCCGCGATGGCTCAGGGGATGTGCGTTAGCCTTCCAATGAGGTAAGTCGGATGCCGGTGTCGAATCCCAGCGATGGCAGGTCGATACGAATTCCGCATCTGGCTTGCACCGATAGCAACGCTGACGAGAAATATCCTCAGTGGTAGACGGATCATTAGTTAGATTCCCCTTACCATCAAGCTAACCGTGAGAGGTTCTCGGTCTGCCTTTCCATGTAACGCAAATGTGGGTTAGTACCACCAGAAAGCCCTCCTCGAAGTCAAATTTCTTCCAATATTTGATCTCGGAGTTCCCTTGTCTTCTGGATTGGGATCAAAACTACAAGGCTACGTAGTTGAACTTTCGTTGTCGTAAACCCGAAAAATTGGGTTGGCTTTTCAAGATGGTTATAAAATAAAGGTTTGTTAAGCCGTGATTGCTCAGGCGGCAGAATATTCGTCTTCCAATGAGGTAAACCGGGTTCGAATTCCAGCTACGGCTGGTCTATACAAATTCCGCATCCGGCTTGCATCGACTATAGAGTTGAAGTAAAATATTCTCTGTGGTAGACGAATCATGGGTTAGAGTCCCTTTACCGTCAGGTTAACAGTTTGTGGTTTTCCTCTCCATGCAAGGCAAATGCGGCTTAATTCAATCAAAAAGTCCTCCACAAAGGCAATTTCATACAATACTTGAACCAGGAGTTCCCTGGTCTTCTGGATAGGGCTCAAAATTGCAAGGCTACGGAGATGGACTTCAGTAGTTTTAAACCCAAAAATTGTGTTAGCTGTTCCACGACGGTTATAAAATAAAATGAAGTTTGGTTGAGTCGCTCAGGCGCTCGTCTTCCGAAGTGATGACCTGATGGTTTGAATTCCAGTGATGGCTGAATGAAACGAATTCCACACCCGGCTCACACCGACCACAGTGCTGACATAAAATATCCTCAGTGGTAGACGGATCATGGGTTAGAGTCCCATTGCTGTCAGGCTAACCATTGGAAGTTTTCCTCTCCATGTAACGTAAATGCAGGTTGGTTATATCAAAAAGTTATCAACAATTCGAATGTTCGTGCTTAAGTTGGGCATATTTAAATCTGTGATTAACTGTGCGAGTTTTATGATCAAAGATGTCTTTTAAATAGCTGCAGTAAGCATCTCCATATTTCAAAAATGTTTTTTCTTTTTGAAAAAAAATTCTTAAAAAGCACTGAATTCTTTAGGTGCAATGGAAAAAAATTATAGTAATTTCTCTTAAATAGCTTCTATTATACCCCAAAAATTCAAAACAAGTTTTCGTCAAATGCAGAGATGCCAACTGTTCCGGACCCAACAAAACAATTTAAAAAATGGTAAATAACTTCTAACTAACTAAAATTCGCATTTATTTGGCTAAACTTGTTTATTTTTTTAAATGTTTAACATGTTTCAATTATAAGAAGTAGCAAATTATATAAGCTTTTGAATTATTTAGAAATACTGGTGGATTTAAATGTAATAAATAGAATTTATTAAACCATGAATCATACAGAAAAATTCTACCAGTCAAAAATATTTATCTGCTGTCCGGAGCAAGTTTGCATCTCTGAAAATGGCATTATTATTATTATCATCATAAATCGAGTCAGGGCAATGGAATGTAACACAGTTTGTTGGGCCTAGAAAGTTTAAAATGCGAAAAAAAGTTTTTTATTTTAAATACTTGAAAATCCTTCAAAATTGTATTTTTATCAATTCTACCCATCTATATAAAATTTAAGAGTTTAAAAGATTAAAATGTGGGTGTAAAAAGGAATAGTAAAAAATATATATACATTAAAAAATAATTAAAACCAAATATTTAAAAAAAAACAATACAAATTAAATTACACTTAAATGAAGAGTTATGTGCAATAATAATAGTTACATGCAATAGACATTTTAATTATAAGATATAATTTAAAAAAAGAAAAACTTTTCAGATTAAAAAAGAAGTCAAAATAAAGGGCCAGCTTCACTTTCTATTCGAAAACGAGAAATACAGTAAAGAATCCTACAGTAAAATCAAATCTTGAACAAACATCATCCCAAGAAATAGAAGAGGAAAGTGTTAAAGTTGTAAATAAAAAATAAAAAAAATGAGTGGCATCCTTAACAGTTCCACTGATACTCAATCAGAACTGCTAATAAACATTAATTGGAATAAAATTTGATATCATTTTTCAAATCGATTCCCAGAAAGTGAACATTTTATGAGAAAAATGAAAATTCAAACGATGGAAGTCTTTACAATAACACCAAAAATAGTCTTGAGCTAACATCCCCCAATAAATAGAAGTGACGAGTATAATCGAATCAACAAGTGACATTTTTAATAGTTTCACAATTGAAACAGAAACATCCTACTTAATTCTTTTTTTTTCCCATTTATATTTCAAGATTGTTGCCAAAGTGAGACAGGTTGATGCAGAATTAAAAAAAAGGGAAATCCAAAGGGAATTTTGAGAAAGTAACATCTGGTTTGTGAAAACATTATTGGGTTTGGAGAGTGTAATATCAGATTTTTAGAAGGTTTAGAGAAAGAACACTAGATTTAGAGAAAGAAACAGGTTTTGAATAAGTAACATCAGGTTTGGTGGACCAAAACATTCAGTTTGGAGAAAGTAGTAGCAGGTTTTGAGAAAGTAATATCAAGTTCGGTGGAAGAAACATTAGGTTTGGAGAAAGTAACATCAGGTTTGAGTAAGAAACATCAGTTTAGGAACATCCAGAGCTATATAAATCGAGGACATTATGAAAGATCACGAAGAAGTCGCTGAAGTGAAGAGAAAGACAAGGCGAGATACTTAAAGATGAAAATTTGTTCTGCACACTCTTATAAACTATCAAGAAAAAAAATCATAGCATGAAAAAACTTCAAAATTTTTTTAAGAATAACGGTTTTTTGTGATAAAATTTGTTAATGGTCTCTGTAAAAAGAAATAAGAAAAGGATTTTTATAAAAGACGAAAAACATTTTAGCCGAGATCAGATAATTCCATATGATTATTTATGTAAGATGTGATTTCATGTTAATTCATTAATTTAATTTTTGTGACATAAATAAACTAATTAAAAATTTCCTGGTGAATAAGTTCAATTAAATATTGTTTCAGTCATTGAATTACGCACTATATTAAAATTTTCTTACAGGAATAAAACTGTTCAGTTGAACCTGCTACTTGATATATGTTGAGCTTGAACTTAGTGCAGAATTTCACTAACTGCAGTGCATTGGTTAATTACATGTCACACATCAGTTAGTTCTGATTGTAAAATAATCTACTGTTCTTTTTTTTGGTTTCATTAACTTTATTTCATTTCTTTTTCTAAATCATTGTTTCACAATAATTTTACAGATCGAGGTCATTGGATAAAAATGATGTAAATGAAATTCATTTAGATAGTAGTAAGTAAATATTTTCCTCCCACTACCATGTTTCTGGTCGTTTTCTTGGATTTTTTTATGTAATAAATTTCCAGTGATTATCAGTTCCTTCAACTGTATGACCAACATAGAGCTATTTATTTTCTAGAAAACAAATTCAAATCTCAATTTAGAAATTCCTTACTTTTTTTTTTTTTTTTTGAATTCTTTGAAAATAGTGTATTATAAAGATAAGGAATTTTTTAAAAAAAAGTTTTTCTGCGAATTTTGAAAATTTAAAAAAATGGCAGTAACTGTATGTTAATTCTAATAAGAATATTCATTTTTAAGACATCACTTCAAAGTTGTTTTTCGTAGCTTGGCAGTCACATGAAATGCAAGAGTGGCGCTAGACTTACCCCGACAGGGGGTCAGCAATGCCCCGACAGGGGGGCTAAGATAATTTTGAAAATAAGCAATAATTTTTAATATACGAAAAATAATTAATATGACATAGGCATATTTGTTCTGATAAAAAATTTATCATGATTCAAATATTAACAAAGAAAAAATATAAAAGTGATATCTGAATAAATAAACAATATATGCACATCCATCTTAAGATTCTACAGTGTTCTCAATTAAATATTCTACTCAAACAATGCAACTCAAACAATAAAAAATTTATGCACAACTAGAAAAAATTTCAAAAATTCGAGCTTACTACTACTAATGTTTAATTCCGTAGCCTTGTAATTTTGAACCTAATCCAGCAGACAAGAGAACTCCAGGATCAAGTAGTGGAAGAAATTTTTGCATTCGTGGAGGACGTTTTGATAGCCCGCATTTGAGTTACATGGAGAGGAAAACCACGAAATCCTCCTACGGTTAGTCTGATACCAAGGGAACTCTAAGAAATGATCCGCTCACCACTGAGGATATTTCACGTCAGCACTGTGGTCGGTAAAAGCCGGGTGTGGAATTCATATCACTCAGCCATCACTGGGATTCGAACTCGGTGCACCTCATTCGGAGGAGAATGCTCTATCCCTTGAGTCCAACTTTATTGAGTAATAACTCTGCGGCAGGTACCTATTTTCCAATTTTATTGATTGGTACCAATTTTATTGATTTACTTAAATTTAATCACCTTCAAAATGTAAATGGTAATTCAATCGTAATTTTTGTTGAAAAAAAGGGAAATAAACCGTTTTTCCTCTAAACCTGCAATGAATGCAGAAGCAACCACGAGGGTTAGTGAGCAAAATGAACAGGTAGCGGAACCTTCCAGTTCTTTAAATAATTGTTAAATTACTAGTTATTAACATGCATACTTAAAAAAATACGAAAAACATTTTTCAGTATTAAGAAATAATAATTAAAAACTGCCATCAGCTGGAATAGAGCCCCCGATCTCACAGTTTTGTGTTAGATTTCATAATCATCAGCCCCAAATATACAAACCTGCCTTGCGGATATTTTTAAATTTTTTTTTAAAAATTTAATAAATTAAGTCATTTGGATACTTAACATTCTTGAAAAATACTTTCCAAATTGATCAGTTCATTTAGAAGTAAACCATAATTCGGCTTATCTTATTCATTTTCAGCTTATGTTTATACACCAAAAATTATTCAAAACTAGATTAGATATAACTCAAGGACTGCAAACTTAACTGTCGGATATAAAACCTTATTTAAGATTGAAAATGGTAAAACGAGGAAAAATCTACATTCCTCGAATTAAATATTTTAAAAATAGTCTGTTTTTAGGTTATAATATTCGTAATTACCTTAATAAACTTTAATCGTAATGTCGGGGTTCCGCCGATGGAAGACATTTAATATATACACACTAACGCTTTATATCAATTAGCAATTAGTTTTAGAATTACAATTATAGAATAATTATTATAAGATTATTATAGAATTAATATAGAATTAATAATTATTATAGAGTGAAAGGTTTTAAAAGACAAATATTTGTTAATGTTTAATATTTAATCTATGAAAAAACATAACACATATTGAAATCTAACGAATAGCCCCTGATAAATTTCGTGACAAAAAAAAAAGAAAAAAAAATTGAAGCTTGATTGATTTTCGGATTTTAGAAACACCTTCTAGTTTTACTATTCAATCAAATTGGTTTCGATGTCGTTCATCCCACCTGTCTCACTAGTGATTCAGCATATATTGATATCATTTTTGTTTCGTTCTTACTTAATATTAATTTGCTTGCGACAATTATTTTTTTTACGTATTAATTGTTTAAATATTAATTGATTTTTGAATTGACAATTTCAATCATCTCTTAGGTATTTAAAACTGCAGCATATCACATGAAAATATTAAGTATATATCATTTTTACAATGAAGTAAAATGAAAAAGAATTCTGATCCTTAGGAACAGATATTAAATAGTCTCATGATCGAATGATGTAGCATAATTACCTTTTAAACAAATCAAATTTTTTTTTTACCTTTTAAACTAAAAATTTGCTTATTTTTACATAACTTATTAATACTCAAATTATTCAAAAGATGATATGACAACGAAGTTTTTTTTTTATTCAGTCATTTATTTACATTTTTTCCACTTCTTTATTTATTTTTATTTCATTAAATTAAATGCACACAGTTAAAATAAAAACAAAGCTGTCAAATTTTTATATATAGTTTCGATTTATAACTTTAAGAAATTGCTTCGACTTTGATTAGGAAATTTAAAAGCCTTATTAATGAAAAAAATTGAGAAGCCTTATTAACTTTAAACACATAATAACAACAAAAAGGAGTTAAAAATAGAATGATCAATAAACAATAAAATCGTAAGCTAACTAAATTAATTAATTTCGTGTACGAACTATAATATTACAAATTAAACATATTTTTTATTTAGGGGAAACATGGAAAATTTGATCATACAGGAGTTTTAGACAATTATTTTCTCATGTTGTAAAAATTTTTTAGCTGATGATCATTTAATTTCAATGCTCTATTAAACAAAATCATATGTTGTTTCTGTCTATTAGCAGTAAGTAAAATTAAAATTAAATTACATTTGTTATATCAATTTTATCCGGAACAGACCAAATCAAGAGTTTTGGCAAACAGACCAGTCAAAGAGGGAATTGAATAGTGGCCCGCCATTTAAATAAATAAACAAAACAAAAAAATCTCAATGTATATATAAAAAACAGCTCAAATCTTTCACGTTTTGATTGATTTACCAAAATTGATTTAATAGAAACATTTGCTTACCTCCATGTGAAAGATTTATGTCTTCTTAATATCCTACAAAAAGTTGATATAGAAATTCCTATTTCATTCTCTTACGATTGATTTGAAAAATAACAGAATTAAATCAACTACAATAATTAAATAAAGTAAACAATTATGCTAGTTGAAACATTTAGGATGATTAAAGGAAAGAAAAGCTTTTATAATAAATTAGAAAAAATATCTTCTAAATTTTGTAAGAGAGAAAAATTCGAATTGAACGAGTCCCAATTTAAGGACAGTATGGAAATCTCAAGACAGATTCTAACAAGACCCACCCCCTATCTACAGCCCTAGAAATGTTTTCTTCTTAGAAATTTATGACCAGAAATCAAACAAAAGGGTGTTTCTGTGGATATCTGATATTTCCGAAGTTAGGAGAAAAGAGCCCCTAGGCAATATCAAGAAGCTAAAAACATATTCTCACAGTGTAAAGTGAGGAGGCTATTTAACAACTCTGTGGGTGGTAGCTACGAAAGTGGGGATATTTTCATCAGTAGAAAAAGCGTTTTATAGCTCTTTTGGTTAGAAAAGTGAAGAATAACAATTATTTTATGTTTGTAAGCACTTCAATAAGATTTTGAAAAGCATCCAACTATGTAAAAAAGAAAAAAATAATCTGAATAAATCTCTGAATAAAACTTTAAAAAAAGAAGAAAAAAGTGGGATCTGGTGGCCCTCTTGAGTTATAAATAATAAATAAGTAAGAATTTAAAAAAAAAAAAATTAATGCAATGAGATTTTAGACTTTTCGGGGGCCCCATCAGAACTCGGGGCCCTGGGCCAGGGCCCAATGAGCCCATCCTTAAAAATGGCTCTGGTTCAAAATTACAAGGCTACGGAGTTAAACTTTAGTAGCCGTAAACCCGAAAATTAGGTCAGCTGTTCAACGACGGATAGAAAAAAATAAAATAGCAAGATATACAAATTTTTATATTATTTTGTGGAAAGTAATTTTAAATTGTAAAATACAAAATTTGAATAAAATTGATTGAATAATTAAAGATAAATGAAATTTAAACAAACCGACGTTTTTAAAATTTGAACTCAGAAACTAATCGATCGATTGCTCTGAAAGTTTGTGTTTTGAAATTAAAAGGATGTAAAAATATGTAGAACATGCAATTCAATATATTTTATTATTATTTAATAAACTAGTAAAAAATAACAAATAATTATTTAAAATTATTTTTGCTTAAAAATTTGTGCATAATTTTTTTTCTTCTTTTTTTTTGTAATTTAATGTATACATTTTTCAATACACTCAAGAAGTTCTCGAGATAATGCGCAATAATCGAAGTATGAAGTTAAAATTAAAGGACCCAAACTTTCCATCTCTCTTTTTGCCATAACTTTGGATACTATCATCTTCCAGATTGCGGCTGTTTCCGCATTTTGAAAATTAAAAACCTAAAACCAAACTTTTGACAAACTTGCATGTTTTTCCTGAACAAAATGCGCTTTAGTGCTCTTTTTCGTAAGAATATGGTATTGACTCTTTATACGTGAATATACGATTAAATCAAAAGTTAATCAAGGTGTTCCATTTTTCCATTTCATACACTGTACATAAAATAAGTCAATGAGAATCTATTATGTTGATTAATATATATTTTAAGATATTGAATACGGACAGTTTAATTGTTTCTCTGTTCAACAATCTTTTTACTACTAAGAAAATGATAAAAAAAAATAATAAATTAAATCTGCCAAAAAAATTTAAATAAATTACAAATATTTTGTTACTGTTTGTTTTTCTTTTTTTTCCGACTACTTATTTAATGCGTTGATTAAAATATAAACCTTGAATCCGAATAAGTAAATGATTTTCCTCATTTAAAAGTATTAAAAAAATGAAAAAATTAAAACTGAATTTTTTTTATTTTATTCTTTTACTTTAATTTTGCTTGAAAATTTCACAAAGCAATTATGTGATCTCATAAACCATTAATAAACATGTTACATAAAAAAGAATTTGTAAAGAGGACCTGCCTCTCTCTCTCTCTCTGTCCCTCAGGCTTTTGTCAGTTATTCTCTCCCAGTAAAGAGGGGTGATTATCTATCCCCTCCTCAGTTCTCGAGAAAAAAGAATAGCAGTTTGAAAGATAAGTTTCCAAGAAAATCAAGATGTGTTTGAGGGGAAAGGATTTCTATGGGTCTTCGAAAAGTCTTCAATTTCAACCATGTCTAATCGCATCCGGACTCTAGTTTAACAATATATGAGCAAAGTTAGGAGTAGTGCAGTGAAACTACAATTACATAGAATTTACAATATATTTTACTAAATTTTGTTACTAATTCTTAAAAATAAATAAATAAAAAGTCAACTACAAAAATTTTTATTAGGCATTTGTAAATGAATTTTTGACATTTTTTAGAAAAAAAAATGTGACCAGGCTATTTTCCCGACGAGACTTTAAATTTTTCCCGATGGGGGGGGGGGCTGGCCATGTCCGACGGGGGTGCTCCTGCCCCCCCTGACCCCCTACTGGCGCCGCCCTTGATGAAATGGTGCTTTTTAGCAAATAATATACTAGTTACAACTGTTGCATGTTTGTAAAATTGTTCTCCACGATTAAATTACGTTTTGTTGATTATATCCTCTATGTTAATTATAAAAATGGTGCAAAATGTCAATATAAAGAAAAGCCATAGTTCGGTTAAAATATAAAAAACATTATTGATCTAGTGTAATCTTTAATAAGTTACTCCAACACTACTACTGTGAGAAAATCTAGCCAAATTGGCAATTTTTAAGAATATTTGCCAATTATTAAAATTCTTTGATTGTTTTAAAGCAGGGGTGTCAAACTCAAAAGCTAACTTGGGCCAAATAAACAATGCTTAACTTTAGGTGGGCCGCAAAAAAAAAAAAATCAATGTTCATAGAAAACAAATATTTTTATTTTGAATTGTAATAAACATATATAAAGTTAAATTATTGTTTACGTCCTGATACTTGACATCTCTTCTCTGCTACTATCTTTTTTATTTCGGGAGAAATTTTATTACCCGAGACTACTTCCAAAATTGACCCAACGTGAGCTTTATTAATACGGTTTCGGATAGGAGATTTATTTCCATTCATAACAGAAAACAATTACTCTCACTAAGTACTTCCAAACATGGAAATAATTTCATACGCGAATTTTCGAGTATTCTCAAACCTTGCCGGTAAATATTCATGAAATTCAGGTACACCCACTTCAGTGAATTTTGCCTATAAATTTGATTCCCACTGAATCTCAATCACTTCCATTTGCATATAACTGGTTACTGAGTCTATGTTTATTGAGAAAATCAAAGAAAACAAACAAAATTTGTCTTCCAAAGAATTAAAATCTATAAACCTTGTTTCAAATTCTGTTCTAAGATTTGAAATTTTTTTCTGCATATTTTTGATACGATGCAGTATCATCTAAACTAGATTTGTTCCTGTTGCACGTTGGGAAGTGCACTAAATCTTCCTTTTTCAGTTGCCTTTCCCAAAGAAATAGTTTACATTTCAATACTTTAATTATGTCAAACATTTTCGTAATGATTTGATTCTCAACTTGTAACAATAAATTTAAATCGGCTAAGTGTTTGGTTACATCAACCATAAAAGATAAATCTTGCAACCATATTTGATCGGAGAGCAAGCTTGAATCTTGATTTATAGTTTGTAAAAACTTACATATTTTTTCTTTCAAATCCCAGAATTGTTTGAGAACCTTGGAGCAAGATAACCAACTTACCTCGCTATAGTAGGATAAACCTGATTATGTATTATCTAATTGATAGCTTAGTGTGAAACGTACTCCATTTTAAGATAATTAGAATTTTACATTTTCGCATACAATTTAAAATGATCCGTATAGTTTATAAATAAAGTATATTATAATTTTATATGCTGGTTTCGTTTCTATTTCACATTTCTATTTTATTTTTAATTTGCTTTGGATATATTGCTTGGGCCACAAAAATGTTCATCTCGGGCCACGAGTTTGACACCCCTGTTTTAAAGCTTATTATACTTCTTTACGGTAATATGGTATATAGTTTAAAATTATAGCTTAAGCTAATTAGCATCGAGTTCATGGTACTTAAATCATGGCTATTTTATTTTCCTCGGTGAAGGAGCTTTGGAAAACTCCTTTATTGTTTGGAGATCTGACAGCTTGGAATTCGCATAAAGACACATTTTCTTTAAAAGATAACATAAAGTTGCAGTCACAAATGCCAATCATAACTTTTCACAATGACGTCCTTGAGGTGTATCAAGGTGCCCTTGCAAATATTACAAATGCTATACAATTACAGCAGCAACTGGAAATTTTTTTTAATTGGCTAAAGAGGTAGTCAAGTAATATTTTAATAAATTATAAATAATAATAATTAAAGAATCAGAAAACAACAAATAAACATTGTAAATGTATGTATAAAAGGTCGATAAAAAATAAGCTGCGTTCTTAAATGATAGTTTCCACTCTTTTATCAAAGCACGGTTCCTACTCTTTCATCAAAGCAAAAAATAAGAACTTTTATCGAAAAAATTTGACTTTTTTTTGAAAAAGTAAAGACCTTAAAAAAGCATATTTCAGTTTCATAATTTTTTTTTCTTTAAGAATAAAATATAATTTTTTTTTTCCTTTTGAAATTTGAAAGTTTGCTTAAAATATGAGTTGAGTAAAAATTATTTGAACAATAAGCCTTTAAAAGGTATATCTTTTTTAAGGGGATGCTATCCCACAGGTGAAAGTTCTCATGGCAAACTCTGTTCCACCTTCATTGGTATTTTAAAATTGTAAGTAAAGTGAAAAGTGCATTTAGGTAAAGCTAAGTATTCCATGAAGTTTGAAATGCTGGAAAATATTTTCAAAATATCAAAATGAAAACAAACTATTTCAGGATTACTTCTCCACTACATAATCCAAAGTCATCCTGCTATAATTTGTTAGCATTTTAATATATTTTTAAAAAAATTTGTTAGCAATTGAAACTTTATGATTTACTTTAGGATTACTTAAAAAAACACTTTTCTCTAAACGTAAAATTTCAAACATAGGTGATAGAGAATTTGCAACGAAGGGTTTCTCTCACAGTATAGAATACTCTTGAGGTAATTAAGAAAAGTTTTGTGATGTAGTTTCTTATGATAAATGAAAATGAAATTTGCATTTGAAACTAAGCATGTTTCTTTGAAAGTGAGTTGTACCTTCTCTATCATCAATTAGAAATTGTATTCAAACCAATTTAATTTACCCGTAGTAATGCAATTATCTTAGTAAAATTTCAAAACAATCAAAACTTTTCCCAAACCTCATAGTTTAATGTATGAAAGATCTTAGATAAAGAAAGTGACAATTGATGAATTAAGTACAATTTAATTATACATGGCTCAACATAAACATGTTTTGAAACTATAATAGATCAACTAGTAAATTTTTGCTTTGGTATTTTTTAAAACGAGCAGAAATAAAAATAGTTTGTTTAAAAATAGTATCACAGAATTGGAATTATAGTCAGAAATATGACAATTGTGTAACATAACGACAAATGGCAGAGGAAATATCGTGTTTGGGGCATCAGTTGGCAGAAATAGTGAGAGTTGAAGTGAAGTTAATTTAAAATATCTACTACAGCTTTGGTCACAAATAAAGAGCTTTTACTCTGTCCCTGATTCCAAAAAATATGTCATGACAAGCTTCCTTTAAAACTGCAGCAATATATTCCTCATTTGTAGTCTCAAATCCATCTTCCTCTATGAAAACAAACAGATAAAGGTAAATAAGTTATGAATTTCAAAATATCATATGGGATAGAAAAAATATGACCAACTTCTAATTTAAATACATGATATTCTTAATCTTATTTACAAATTTCCTAGTTTGAGAGGACCACCTAACATAACAAATGAAATATTGGCTTACATAAAGTGAAATAAAAGAGTACAGTGCAATTACATTAATCCAGAATTAGGTCTAATCAATAAAATATATGCAAAAATTTATACAGAAGATTACAGACATTCAGAGTCTGCTGCTATGACACAAGTTAAATTAATGATTATAAAAGCAATTCCAGCTTTTTAATGTAACTAACAGATAAATAAAAATTCAGAAATGGGCATGCTATAGTTTTGGTTTTATAAACAAAAGCCTTTCTCAGTGTCTCAACACTGAATGATAGTAGAGAAATAAATAGACAAAAAAAAAAAAAAAAAAAAAAAAAAAAAAAAAAAAAGCAAAGTAGATAAACCAATAGAGACAGAGGAGCAAGTTTGAACAAGATAATGAAAGAAGGGAGATAAGAAACACGTGTGAGAGGGTTTGGGGAGAACTCAAGAGTGCAAAAGATTAAATTAGAACAATAGATTTCCAAAATTTATACCGCAGATGTTACACTCTGGTTTGAATTAGTATTAAGTTAATATTCACTTTCCTTCCAATTTCTATGTGATCGAACAACAAGAGTTCTAAATTTAGTTATTTTAATAAATTCAGGAGCCAAATCTTGCAAAATAAGAAGGTAAATAAAATTTTATGAAGACAGTTTCTATAATTTATCTAATGCATATGACTTTGAGATATAGAATATTACTTTTCTACTTTCAACCATATTTTTATTGTTTAGTTGAATTTATAATCCTTGAATTTTCTTACAATAAAATATTTGTAAAACATTGATTTTTTAAAGAATTTTTTTTTATCAGTCATTAAGAAAATTTCAGTTCAAGCATAGGGTTCAGTTTGTTAAGTATAGGGTAAACATTTTGTCTGCAAGAAACTGGAAAAAAGCTGGACAAAATGGAAGAAACCAGAAATTACCAATATGATTGTTTAGCAATGATGATTATAGAAATATCTTCAATTACAGAGAATCAAGTAAATAATGCAGTGTGTGCCTTAATATATTTTGCTTTACTTATTACATAATACCTCAAAATATCACTCGTATTTTTAGTTTTATCTTGATAATCAAGCAATTTAGTTACAACCAATTCAATCTCTGTCTAATATAGGGGAAAAGAAACAGACTTACCTTTAACAATAATATGACCAGCTAATTCACAAACAGCAGCATTAAAAGTATAATCATTTTTTGAGCCTACGAAGAAAATAACATAGTAGCGTAATTGAAAAAATAAAATCACTCTGAAACAAAATATTTAATCAATAAAACTACTGCGTCTTGAATGAAGGGCAAAAGTAAATCAAGATACAAGTATTTGAAGTACAAACAATTTTCTGCCTTACATGACAGAAATCAGATAAGAAACTAAAATAAAATAATTTTTAAAAATCAAAAAAAAAAAAAAAAAAAAAAAAATCCCAACTATGCTCTACTATTTTCATTACGAATCACACAACAAATATATTTTGTTTGGTACCTTTAAAAAATAGCCCTAATTACCCTATATCAGAAGTACTAATTACCAAAATTAATTAGTATCATGGGTATCAATAATATATGGCAATTTGATAACAATTCCTCTCAATCAGTATCTTTTCTCGATTAATTTTGTTTTTTAGTATGTAATAAATTTTTTTATTTTATTTCAATAAGTGTTAATTTTAAACTATTTAGCTCCATAAATATGTTTTAAATACTATTAACAAAGGAAACAAGTGGTTTCAGATAACTTCAAAAATACAGTTTTAGTGGTCATAGCACCTATCCACATACCATTATTCACATTAATGATTAGCTTGCAAAAGATGATTGTGTATAAAATGACATACAATAAAATGTTAAACAGATTGATTTACAATGTATAACAATAGTTAATGCTAAACTAATGTTAGAAAATGATTTTTCAAACATCTCTCTCAAACAGTCTCATTAAAATTTCAAAATGATTTTTGAGGTTAAGGGGAGTTTTAGGATTGTTCAGTGCAGTTAATGTTCAAATTTCAGAACAATCATCAATGGTTCTAGAGTTATATGTTGCACAAAATAGCGTTTGAAGATAAGAACAGACAAAAATATTGAGTAAAAATAAAATAAAAGTTGACAAAAAAAGAACCATATTTATGTTTGGAAAAAGCCAGCAACCAAACCAAAATAAATAAAATAACTATAAATTAGATTTTACCATAAATAGCTGTTCGGGCCCATACAAAAATTCTGACAACACTGCAAACATTTTCATCAGTAAAACTCCTTCCTCTAGAGAAAAACAGGTTATGTGGAATTTCCTCTTTTATTAAAAAATCAATCAACTTCATAACGGATCTGAAAAAAGGATATAAAATATAATTAAAAAGCGACGAGAAATTTTACAATAGTATATAATGAATGCATAATTTTTGTTTGTTGAAAACCAAAAGAACAATGCATTCATCTTATAACAAAAATTCGAAAAAAAATGATCAAGAATTAAAAGATCTAAAAAAAGGGGTTACAAAAGGGTTATTGTACTAATTAAAGTTTCAAGCAAAAATTAAAATCTCAGCATGAGAGATAAAGGTGTTGGAAAGCCCAATGAATAATGCTAAAATATGTTCAATATCATTTATATATCAAAGACAAATTTATATCACATGCCAATGCACAGTTTCTCTCAAAGATTTCGGATGCTATGGTAATTTTGCCAACACCAACAATTCTCACAATGAAATCGTCAGCGGAGTCCACAAGCATTTTGTACACTTAAAGATTTCATGCGCCCACGAAGAAAAAACTCCAGTGAGCAAGGATGCCAACCACAAGTTTGATACGATGTAACTTTTCCTTGTATTTTAAAGGGAATGTAACCCTAAAATTCAAGGTCATTGCTAGTCTGAATGGGTACTATCATCCCTTTCATTGTGAAAAAACAATTTAGATTCACCATGCATATATGAGGGTTAAAATAGTGTGATTTAGTTTCAACTTAAATGAAAGAAGATATGGTAAGTATAGATAAAATCTACATTAATGCAAGAAGGTGAAATAATTTCATTGCATTATGAATGCAGAAATTGAAATAATACATTGTCATTTGTCAACTCGAGTAGTCTTCACATTTTAAAGAAAAACTCCACTCATTGCAAAAAAGCTAGCAGCACTATATCTAACAATATATAAAAATCAATCGAAGGTGTCACAGCAACCAATGAAAAGTGCTAAAAATGTGCAGCTGGTATTGTAATAACCAATAAGAATTGTTGAAAACTTATGAAGTATGAAGCACTCACGTTGTGTACTTCAACAACAATACTTCACCATACTTCAACTAGCTGAATACATACTTCAACTAGCTGAACAATGCTTCATACTTCTAGAATCATACGTAACAGCAAATCTGAAACATTAACCACATTTGCTTTTAATATAACAATTTGAATGGCATATATTAATGTCTTTGATACATTTCATAATAGATTAATAGAGCGAAGCATCAGTGCATTAGATATTAGGCATATGTTACCAGATGAAGCCCTCTACAGGAAATGCATGAAGCTTCCATGGTTTGTGAAGCTAACTATAAGAATTACATAGGTTGCCTGGGGGTTAGGTAGCATAGAGATCATGGAGTGTAGCCTGCTAGTGTATAATAATTACAACTGATGTTTCAGACTGGTTCAGTCCTAAAGAAGCATTTAAATAACTTACTTCATAGTTTCTACCACTTCAGATGCATCTTGTACCTGGAATGTAAAACCTTCTGCAGGATATTGGACAAGTTCATAGCAGTTTCCAATTAAATGGTTTACAGGCTGAAAAAAATATATACTTTGATTGAAGATATACAAGTAAAGGGGATTTCTTAATGAAAAGTGATTATTTGCATTGTGCAGTGTCAGAAATGCAGTCGTGATAACAGTACCACTATTCAGAGTGTTGAAGGAAAGTAAGAAGAAAGCAGAAGACTGAGTGTAACTGATTAGCTAAATTACATGAGAACACTTAAAGTGAATGTAAAGTTGCTGTAAGATGGATGTGTTCAGAAGAAAACAAAATGAAGAAATATGATTTTTAATGGCAGAAACTCATCTCACTATTTCTTTACCTAGACAAAGTGTTGCACAGATGTCATGACTTGTAACTCCTCAAATAGCTCTCACCATTTCCTTATTTGCAGAACAGATTCATGGCAGATCCTAGCGTTTGCTTCGACCCTGCGCTTTGGTTGATCCAATGTTGGTGCTTGACTCTCCCCCCCCCCCATTTTTTTTTGTTGAACAATTTGTTTACAGTTGTTTGCGCTGCTAATGTCTGCCATTTGACAATGAATACTTGGATTATGCTTATCTTCTACCACTAAAATTTTTCTATTGTAATTTGTTTTGTTCCACATGCATGCATCTTAATACAATTTTATATTCACTTTAATTGCTCTCATGTTAACTTGTTAATAAATTATTTGGTGCTGTGATTGTTTCTGAATGTCTGACACTGTTACACGCACCCACTTTTCCTTTAATGAAGTCCTTACATTTTCAAATTCTTAAAAATACCATTCAAATAAAAAATAAATATGAACACTGGCTATGAAAATTGACTATGAACATTGAATATGACATTTGCTATGATCCTTTACTAGCTTATTCAACAAAGTATAAAAGATTTATTTTAGTTTGAAACAAAATCCAAAGAAAAAATTGATTAATCACATCTGCAAACATAAAATCATTTTAGTTAAAACAGTATCGATGATTGTGCATCAAATAATTAAAACTTGGTGGTGTTCATAATGTCAGTGGTCACAGTTTATAATTAAAATATGGTAATAAAAGTTGTCAGTATTTTTTCACAAAATTAGAATAATAATTGAACAATAGCACAGAGTGAAGCATAACCATACTACATTATACTTTATTAACTACAATAACACAATTAATCATAAGTTATGCATAAAATTAATTTTAAATTTTAATAGTCTGCAGCAGGTTAAAAAATTAAAGGTAATAAAAAAGAAAGTAAAACAGGGATATAATTTCAAACAATCACATCTGGCTTTGAAGTTGCAGTGTGTGGTTAAAAATGTTGTCGGAAGACTTAAAAACAATTCGTTGATTCAGTTATGACTAACATTTAATAAACTAATTATGTTTAATAATTTCAAAAGTTCAATGATCTAAGTTAAATAAAGGCTCTTAATTAGCTCAAATTACCAATTATTTGTAATTCTGAAAATATATAATGTAATATTGATACATATTAAAAATATTAATCGATCATATTAAATTCAAAAGGATAAGTACTAAGTGTAAACAAGTCTTTACTTACGGCATTTTCAAGATAAAGATTATATCTTAAATAATATAGGTGAAAGTGAAGATGGTTGACAGATGCATACGCTCCTAAACTGTTAAAACCAACTCTTAAGTACCTGAAATCAAAGGCATCATTACAAAAATATCAAGAAATCATAAAAAGAAATCAAATTAACATAAGAAATAAACCATCAGTACCTGTCATTACTAATTAATAAAGATTCCACTGCAAGTCTCAAGCTATTTATATTAAGCACCTAAAGTAAAAATTCTCTATGCAGAAAACAGACATAATACATTAAAAACATGCAATTCATACTGCTGCTCTTATGATAATAGAACTTATATTGTCTCAAGTTTTGATTTTTTAAAATTGAAAAGAAAATTATCGAATACGTACGATAAAAATTTTTATGTCATTTAGTTTACACAAAAATTAAAGCAAAAAACTCAGATTATGTTTAAAAATTGTGAATTTTTCATCGATACAAAAATGTACAGTATAAGGTTTTGCATCTAATTGCATATGGGGTAAATGGTTGCCAAAATATGAATGAATTTTGTTAACACAAAACTCAATTTTTACTTTCAAAGTTTGAGTGATTATGCATATTTTGGCATAAACCTCAGACTCAATTCAAAGCATCAAATTTAAAAGCAAGCATAACATCTCTAAAGATGTAAAATATACGAATACACATTTAAAAAACCTATCAGAGAGTTTAAGAATTTTTATATTGCCTCTCAAGAAAATATAATACAAAGTATTACTTTATAATTAAAGATAAAAAAAAGTTGATAAAGATTATTACATAAGATTATTATTACAAAGATTATTACATAATCTCTACAAGAGAAAGAGCTTCAAATTTTTTCTTCACATTAGACAAAATTATACATTCATATTTTACATTGATATTTGTAACATTTTTGATATAATCGATTTGCTGAAACTGAAAGTTAGAATGTAACCATAACTCATTTTTTTTAATGAGGTCCTCATTCTTTTGTCTTTAATAGCCTGTTAATATTTCTTTATTACTTGATTTTTTACTCTATTTAACTTGATTTTCTTCAAAAGATGGCTCAACTCTTAACAACTAAATAAAGTTTAAATAAAATTAAACAATGAGTTAACAATTTTCTACTTTTTCTCTTATAATCTCTGCACATTAGACCTAATTGGTTAAAACTAGTTCAATTAAAGTGCTAAAAAAAAAAAAAAGAAGATTAACACACATAGGAAATAGGGCGGGTAAGACTTTGACAATTGACTGTTTCTTCCGAATTCAACCATGGTTTTAATCGTCATGTCGAAAAACCCTTTTTGACATAATTTTTTTAAATTGTCAACCCAAAATTTTGTTGAAAAAAATAAGTATTAGTTATTATATATATGAAGAAAATATAGATAAAAGAATATATAAAACTACAAGTAATCAATCTACAGCAGAGTTTTGAAAATTCGAGGTGGACAGGGACTGAGCCAATTTCGAACTTTCAAAAACTCTAATTATAGAAAACTTAGAAACTCGAACTTTCAAGAACTCCAATTATAGAAAACTTAGAAACTCGAACAAATGAGACTCGAACTATCCAGACTCTACTATATTGTGTTCCATTGGCACTAAACTACCTTTTTGTTTTGAATTACTGCTAAAAATCTAAAATTTTGGTGCAAAAGTAAATCCATTATAAATATTATTTGCCTTGCATAATTAAAGTAAAACTATTATAACATACAAAAATTAACATGCATTGGAAATATTATTTTAACAGTACTAAATATTGAAAATAATTTTATAAAACACTTGAATTCATTGGTTGAAAAAATTAATGATTTTATTTTAAACAAACATTTATATATAAATTTTTGTAAATTATAAACAATTTACTTAGCAGGGTATATATTTTAAACATAATTTGTAAATAATGTTAATCCAATAAGCATTATAATAATAGCATTAACTATAAATTATGAGAATCAGTAAGGAATTTCACAAATTGAGATCTGACTAGTATTGGCAACTTAAGTTTGACTTAAGCTAAAAACTCAGCCAAAATTATTACATAAAAGAATTAAAATGAATATTCCGATTTATAACAATTAACAACTGACAGTTATTATCTGTAATATAAACTGAATAGTTATATAATTATATATAAAATAATAATGATTATAAAGTATAAATCATAACATGTTTCTTGAGGAAAAAAAACAAAACAGTTAACAGATTCAAAGATTTGGGTTATGTTTTTTTATATATGATATTGTATGAATCATGATTATAATAATAATTATAATGCAAATATTGTGCAAGATTTAAACAGCTAAGTAGCTTGACTTTTAATAAAATGCATCCAATGACAGGAAAGGAATTTGTCCCAGATTTTTTATAGTTATTGTCAAATTTTGGCAGTTTTTCACATTTTTCGACTTATTTTGTCAATAACCAGTTTACTGACATCTAAAACCCAACACTCGTGGGAACTAAGTAAACTTATTTTCTTTCATCCATTTTGTTTGCATTCGATACAACAGTCGAGCATCAATATTGGGCTGTATAGCCTCAGAATTCAGAAAAATAAGAATAAATTTTTTCTTCTTCTAAAATTCTAATGGCAGATTACAAAGACAACTAGACAAAACAATGAGAAGACAACTAGACAAAACAATGAGAAGACAACTAGACAAAACAATGAGAAGACAACTAGACAAAACAATGAAAAGGCAACTAGAGAAACAGGAATGAGTTCCTTAAATGCACATATTATTAATAAGCATATTTAAATTTGAATTATTTGAATTAATTAATAAGCATATTTATATTTAATTATTAATAAGCATATTTAAACTGAAAAAAAGAAAAAAAATACCAGTGAAGAAAATCATGAATTAGCAGAAATTCTAAACTATGTTGTTAAAAATTTATTTGCCTACATGACAAGTTTTTATCAATTTAGTTAGCAAAGAACCGCTGTAACAAGAACTAAGTGTTGAAAAACTAATGCTAAAGAATTGACTGCAATGAGATTTGCATCGCTTCTTATCATACAACACGAAAAATTTTAGAACCTCTAAAAAGGTTGATGTGTAAGACAAAGAAAAATAGTATAATGTGAGTTTTTTTTTTTTTTTTTTTTTTTTTTTTTTTTTTTTTTTAAATATGAATGTTACTTACTTGAGGTAAACCATTTTCAAGGCCTGGAACTAATAAACAGTGACATTCCTCAATTGGACTAACATTTATAATAAAAGTTCCTTTATCTGTCTCCTGAAAATCAAACAAGTATTAGCTGAAGTTAAACAACATTCAACAACATAAAATAAAAGTTATTATTTTTAATCTTTGTTTTATAATTTGTTGTTGCTTATGAATATCAATAAAAACCATCATATAGAAATATTCCTATGTTTATCCCACCATAAATTAATTTTAATTTTATATAATATTTAATAAATCATGAAAAACATCAGAATAATTCTACAACTTTGAAAACATAATATGGTTTATAGAAAAAGTTATACATTTAAAAATAAATTAAGTACATTTTTACAAAGTTAAATCATATTTTAGGTAAAATTGTTATGATATTGTTATTGTGAAATTAATCTAAAATAATCAGATTATATTTTAATAGGAGATTTTTATTACATAAGTATCCAAATTTATTTCAACCTTAGACTATGAAGCTGTTTACATAAAAAAAAAATTGCGAGCTTAAAAATAATTATGAGGTAAAGGTAAATAATTAGTATGTTAAATAATTAGACTCTCACTCAATTTCAGAAATACTATTCCTTGACATGTCCAAAAATATCAACAAAAAAATATCACATTATATTTTTGCCCTACAAAACATTGTTTGATTACATATATACCATTCCTTATTTACAAAGCAAAAACTATTTTGGATAGAGATATGTTGAAGATTAAATTTTGAAACAGTATCTGTATGTTTTTTAAATAACAAAATATGAATATGCACTAGAACTGGAAATATTAAAAGACTCACAATACAATAGTTTATTAATAAAGTCACCTAAGTTAAATAGCCATATTATATCCAACTTGTGCTTAAAAAAGATAACTAATTAATACAAAATGCCTGATTTTTAAAAAAATATTATTATAGCCAGTAATTATTGAAGCACAAATTTGCAGTTCAACAAGCATATAAGAAATTGAATAATTAGAGAACTACATAAAGATAAAAAAAATTAATGAAAAATATTAAGGCTATAAAATCAGATAGATTGGAATATGATAATTTAAAAAAATAAGTAAATAAAAATGTGATACCTCTTTATTAAGTAGATTTTTTTCCCAATGCTTAGGTGTCAAAGTAAAAATGATCTATGTAGAGAAAAATAAAAATTAGAATCAGCTAAGAAAACAAATCTTATTATTCTGAGTAGTAAAAATATACCAACTTCCTTTTCTGACACTTTGCCAAAATGAAACAAGTTTGGATCAAATGGCATAACAATACTCGATATAAATTGAGGTTTACGTCGATCAACAGCTCTTTTGACATTTAACTAGAAAATTAAAAGGATTAAGCATTTTTAAAATAATAAAAAACAGGTAAAATGGAGAAATTAGTTTATTTAAACTCTACAAGCTCACATAAATTGATTAAAATTAGTTTAGTTTTCTGATAGACTTTTTTATGTCACCAAAAAACATCATTATTTAAAATTTTTTACTTGATTAAATAGAAATTAAATTTTGTTAAAAAAATCATTTTATCATACAGTTGACAATAAACAGTCCCTCTCATTCAAGAGAAAATGGACATTTTAATATGATGTCATAACATCATGAATGCATAAAAATAACTATAAATATTTACTTTAAACTGAGAGTTACATGACTAATTTTAAAAAACAATATTTCCCATTAAAAAGAATTAGAAAGCTGATTGATAAAAAATGTGATTGCCTTAAAAATATGTAAATAAAAATACCATTTGAAATAATGCATTTTAGGCAAAAGTAATACACTAAGGGCAACCATTTCTGATAAATAACACTGGTCCAGATAACTGTAAAAACCTTGTATTTTACTTTTAAAAATATACTCCTAAGGAAATTTCACAATTAACTCATTTAACCAATTTACAATTAACACATCACACAAAAAACGTGACTAAAATTTACAAAAGAGATAATAATAACATAATAGATAATAACATAATAGATAATAACATAATAGATAATAAGATAAACTTATTGTAAAATATGAAAAGAAGTTTAAAAAGATTGTGAATGCATCTTTTAAATCATTAAAAGAAACCACATGCCAGACAATATGCCATTTTGCACATGACATTGCAATATACTCAAAAGATTATGAAAGTAAAATAATCCGTGTTTCACCAATTTTTTTCACAATAAGTTATGGTCTCCTAGAATAAGAATCTTAGGGGTTGAGTCACCTTTTCTTTATTCAAAAGATAATGAAGGAGGATTATATTTACTGTAAGGTAACATAAAAAATAGAAAAAATAGTTACAAAAATAACTACTTTGTAACTGTTACAATCCTAAATGACTTTGAAAATGGAATAATTTTGTTTAGAAAGTTTGCAAATGTTTGACACTTATTTTTGAAATGATCTTGTTTTGAGGATAAAAAAATTAAATAAAATTTCAGTCATCATATTGGAACAAATGGTTTATTATACACATGAGAGTATTAAAGAGAGTATTAAAATAACATTGCTTTTATGGAATAGCAAATGACATTTCATGACATTTGCTGACATTTTATGGCATTGCATTTTATGACATTAAATGACATTTTCATCCTAAAGAGTATTAAAATAACATTGCTTTTATGGAATAGCAAATGACATTTTATGTATCGTTATAATAGGACCCGCCTATTATGGAAAAAGGATCTCTCTAAAAATTATAGATTATATTATTTTGAACAATTTTATGTCATTAAAATATTTATGGTAATTAATATTATTTAAAAGTAAAAATAATTTCTCATAAATTTTACCTGAGCAACAAAATTATAACTCCCTGGCAAGTACTTTGTTTTTAAGTCTCCTAATTTGTAGCGAAAACAATTAGTCTGCATTTTATTATCCCATAGGTTATGAAGCTTCCCATCGAACTGAAATAATAAGACAAAAACTATGCACATAAATCACAACTGTAGGATACATAAATGCTGTATATTAAAAAAAAAAAATAATTATACAGTAATATTCCAAGTTAAAATAAACTTTATATCATGAAATATTAAGAAGTAATGATTTTGTAGAAAAGTAAAGCTCACAGAAGAAAGTTCACCTTTCACAGAAAACTACCTTTAAAGTGCACCTCTATATTACAGTAAGCTTCAGAGAAGGAACACATATTTATGAATAATAATTTTATATTACATTGTTCTAAGGGATTCACAGAAGAGTTAAATTTTATTACCAATTCTATTTTAAAAAAACAATCACTCCCAGGGTCTCTTTTACAAAAAAAATTTTAAAAAAATTTTTTGTTTAAGAAAACAGACATTTTTGTTTAAAACATGGGCGTCATTGGTGGAAGGGATTGAAGGCATATTTTCTCCTCAAATAATTAGAAATTTCTTTAAGTCTCCCTAATACTATTTCAGGCAAATAAAGAAAATTTTCATGAATTATCAAGTTGAACTCATGAAAGGTACAATCAAGAAAGAGATTAATCTTTTTGTAGATGTTTAGCAGATTAAAAATTTTTTTTTTTAGAGAATTAAAATGACTGTGTATTTTAATTTTATGAATCATTTCTGAGATGCTCATGGTTTGAAATATTTTTTTTTCTCGTGGACCACTGCACAGAAGTTGAGAAGACTTTGCGATTATTCTGCCACAGTTTACGATACAGAAATCTCCCCAGTTTACTACCAAGGACATATGAAAAAATTATTACATTTACTGTAAAGTTTAAGATTCATACTAATCTTTGATTAAATTTTAAATTTAAGATACAACTAATGAAAATACATAAATAAAACAAAAAAATTGCTGCAAAATTTTTGAATTTTTACATTACAAAAATACAAACAGATTCTAGTATTTGCGAAGTTTTAACCATGCTGAGAACATTTCCATATTTGTAATTGCAGCAAAAAAGATCACCAAATTTTGTTAAAACAGCTGACAAGAGAGAGAGAATCCTAGAATGGTACCAACTAGTAGCCACTGTTGGGTTAATTAGAGGTAAAGTCCTCTATTTAAATAAAATTTTGCACTATAGAGGAAATAAAAAAAAAAGTGCTAAGAAAACAAAAACTTCCAAATAGTGACATCATATATTTATTAGCAAAAGTGTTTTTTTTTTTTTTAAGGTATAAACCGGGGCTGATATATATTTGTATATTATGCTTGTGTCCAAAAGAACTTCCAACTACACATCACTGAACTTTGGAAATCAAAAAATATGAGTAGATAATTAATCTATGCATAATAACATACAATTTTAAATTTTGAGCATTGCGATTCTCATTGGGATTTTCATCCGTACTATTTTTCTAAGAAAATGTGAAATACAAAAATTATAATATTAAACCATTATCCCTATAAAACACGTATAAATCTATACTTTAATGGAATAATTCAGGTAAATAAAACCTAATGCTCTTACTCTAGCCTTCAAGTTGGGATCTAAGGAAAAAATAAAATCTTTATCCGAATAATCAAAGACAGGAATATCTTTTGTGTCCATGCTTTCTTTAACAAAGAGTTCTTTGAATGAAAGACAATTATTGAAAAGTTTAAAGATGAAATCTTTGATAATGAAATCTTGAGATGAAATCTTATGAAACACACTAGTTTGTTTATTTACATTGCAAGCACTTGAGAGCTGCCAAATTGAATGATGTTAAATTATACAAAAATGATATTTCTTGAGTTTTGTTGTTTTTCAAGCCGGGAGATAAAGATTTTAGAGCCTGTTGTGCTAAAGTTATCTTTTTAATAATTGGCAATACAAAATAATTTTTAGAATATTTCGAGATTATGCATCAAAAAGTATAAGCGTTTTAAGTTCGTAAAGTGTTAAAATTGTTTACCTATTTACAGAAGTGTGGATAAATTTCAGAAGTTGAAAAAATGTAGTGCGTTACAGTCACATAAAAAAAAACCTTATTGCTCTTGAGTGTGCTGATGTGCTGATTGAATATTATTATTTTGGTAGTGATTTCGTTCGACAAACATTTATTAATTGTTAACTTTAAATATTAGTTCCAATTAAGTTTCAGAATTTGATTAATTTGTGCTGTAAATTTAAAATTATTCTGCATGAAATCTTTGTTGTTACATTTACTGGAAGAACTCTTTTTCTTTCGGCCGGTGCCAAGTTAAATTTAGTATGATTGGTGACTCTTTTTCATGTAAGGAAATGTGTGTCTGACATATTTTATCTGTTGTAGTGCTTTGAAAACTTATGTGAAATAGGCTGTTTTGTTTTAGATTATGAAGCCGAGTTCCAAAATTTACTTTAATTTACTTTATCTCATCTGAGAAATACCATTCTATTTGTTTAATAAGTCTGGTAAGTTGAATAACATTTCAACCTTACATTTTGTTTTTAGATATATCAATTTTCTGAATTCAGCTCTTATATTTATTGTAATAATTACTATATTTTTCTAAGAATTTAGACATTAACTCGTTATAAGTCATTTGAATTTCTTGTTAATCAATTATAATAGTACTGTAACAGCCCATTGTAGATCAGGGGTCATGACTGCACAGTTTCATGACAAATGATATTATGCACCAACCGCCTTTTCTTTCCAGACAAGCTATTAACCATTCATCTAAAGCTGACGTAAAACAATTAAATGTTAACTAAAGTACAATTTACATATACTATTATTATTACCATTCAAAATCAAATATTGCAATGAGTGCACCCTGCAAAAGTCTATACCTCAAGAAAGAAAAGTTTTTTACATTTTTAAATCAGTGAATCTTACCAATTATATTCTTATATACAGCAAAGATTAAGACTGTTTTAGTGTTTACATGATTGGTTTGTTACTTTTGCCATTCAAATAACAACTAGGGAAGAAAAAAAAATCTAAAAACAAAATTAGTGAAAAGGGCTTTATGTTGAAAGTTAAATGGTAAATTTTTGAATTTGAGTGTTTAATATGATAAAAAACTAACAATTTGTTAATATTAGATTTAATTATTATTTTACTTAAAGTAAATATTTGATATATTTACTAAAAACTGAAAAGTTTGTTGCAGTTATAAGAATAGTAGTTCTGCTTATGCTCTAATAGTGGTTTCCAACTTACATGTGGCTGGGGGTCGCAATTAAAAGTACCAGTCAAAGAGCGGGTCGCAACTTTTTCATTATTTTATTTAGGACTCTTTTTATGTATGAAGAAACATTAAATATTACTGTCAGATTTTTATCATAGTTTTTTTAATATCAAAAAGTAAAATAACAAGCATTACAAGTAATGCTTGTTATTTTGCTTTTAACAGTTTTTTTTTTTTTTTTTTTACTTATTAGGAATTATAGCAAAAAAAATAAAAATACACGAGCATCTGAAATTATTTTTTTTCTTTTCTGCTTATGCGATCTTCAATTCAGGGAATTTAAATAAAACATGATATTTATTCCCTGTTTTATGCATTTTAAAATTTACAAATGTTAATAATTTCGTCCAAAATGTGTAGTTTCAAAAAGTTAAATGGGAGAATTTCTCAGAGAAAATTTCTGATAAAACAAAAGCAACATACACGATTATTTTTGTATTTGAATAAATATTTTCATGGGTGCAAAACCTGAGAGATAAATTTTTTTGCATCGTTGGTTTGTTAAATTTTACAGAAACGAAGAAATTAGGTTTTCTTAAACAAATGAAAAGTATTTTAAATCCATTTAGATTTTTTACGAAAATTGTCCGAAAAAAAAAGACAACTAAAATCGGTTTTTTACTTCACGGGCCGTCAGTTGGAAACCCCTGATCTATAACATGTCAAATGTGCAAAAAATCATAGACGGAATGCTGAAAGAGAAGATAGAACATATAATTTTCCATTTTGGTTATGGCACAATAAGGACAAGACAGAATTAGGGCATGCTAATTTTGCCATTGTAGGCAAAATTATAAAATCAAATTAATATTTTAAAAAAAATCGAACTATCCTTTTTTCCTCTTTTATTAATAGCAAAGAAAGATAATCAAATTGCCATGTCGCCTTCTCTTGGCACAGGTGTTTGATCAACTGTAATCAAGAGTTTTGATTCCTCTGAATATAACTTCTTTCTTATTTTAAATATATTTGTTTTGCCTATCAATAAATAATAAAAATATAATGTTTTAAATTCGCATATCATTAGATGGATGAAGTGGAAAATTTACACCTCTATTACAGGGTTGGGTTTTTGCCGTCAAAAACTAGTTTTTTGACATGACAGTGGTAAAAACCGTGTTTTTACCGGTAAAAACCATGAAAAACCTACTGTTTTCTTTAATTTATGGCATATAGCGGACAATATATTATTTTTACATAATTGCCTTTATAAATGAATGTTGTAAATGATTGCTATTGATTTTGCAACTATATACATGTATTCTTATAGAAGGATATACATTCACATAGAAATATTGTAATGCATATACTTATTGAAAATAGTGATACTTACTTCTATCATTATAGCTTGATTTGCAAAGGATTAAAAATTTTGCACTTCTTAATTGTTAGAAATAAGCAAATAAACAAAAAAGCTTGGAACTATTAATAAATTCAAGAACTAAAAAGGATTTAAAATTTGGCATTTCTTAAATATTAGAAATAAGCTAAACAAAACTTTCAAAACTTGTAACTACGAACAAACTCTAAGTCAAGAATAACTTGACATTCTTCAGTAATGTAATATGCCAAACAAAATGATGCTTGGAAATGTTGAAAATTTTGTTTAGTATCCTAATATTTTACTTCAAATAGTATGTTTTGATATAATCGTGTTGGGAAAATGCAAGAATCTATTCTTAAATATCTTTTAACAACTTTTTTTTTCTAATTTTATTGCCTAAAAATGAATTAATTTTAGATTATAAACAGTTAAACTCAAATAAAAATACAGTTTTACCAAAACTATGGGTTTTTGACATGACGGTAAAAACCATGGTAAAAATCGTCAAGTGTCAAAAACTTGCCAACCCTGCCTATTATATCACAGAACTTTTTCTCTCTCTTATTTTCCAACTTGAAGATCTTTTCTTTTCCCTCTCTTTATATCTTGTTTAAATCTTTTAAACGTAGTTTGAAGTGCAAAATAATTTTATTTCACCTTGAATTTTGGAATTTCTTAAAATTTTACATAACCCAGTATAAATCAAAATGTGTAATGTTTGGACACATTTGGGCATGATAACCTGTCTTTTTACAGTTTAGTTTAATCATGATTTTTTCTATTATTTATTAATAATGTGAATAAAAAAATTATTTATTAGAGACTCACATGTAGCCCTTCATCTAACAACCTATAACTTATTGAAAACTGATAATAAGTCAAAAGTTATTGTTTCTTAAATTTGTGTTTTTTACCTTTAAAATGTCACCTTTTCCTGAAAATATGAATTTTAGAATTTTGGTCATCTGATTGACCTTACTGTAAATTGCCCTAGTTTCGGCCAGCAAAAAGCAAACACTGGTGCAGACCCTTTTATATATAATATGGTGTATTTGTTTGAATAATTATGATAGTATCAATAGTACAAGGCTTGTTGGGTTCACAAAAATTTGTCTCACATTGCCATGAAAGAATATCAGTTGTTTTCCAGACCAGAAATCAGTGTAAGAGTAAAATAAGTTGTATTGATTTTTGCTTTTGTGTTTTTTCACAAAACAGTACCTTTCATAACAATAGTAAATATTATACATTTTCATGTTGAATTTATCTATTTGAATTCCATTCATTAATTTAAATGTGAAATGAAATGCCAATGAAAATGTATGCAGACTAATAATCTCTTTTGAATAATTCTCTACTTTGGATAAAATGATATTTAAGTTTTTTCTTTAGAAAAATAAATAAGTTATATGTTCAGTTAATAACTTGAAGATCTTTGTTACATTATCTCGTAAGTTTGAAGTATTATTTGAAATAAATATTTTTTATTAATTTTTAAACATATGCAGGGGTCTGTTCAGAAGAAATTTGGGTCCATTAACGGACCCTTTGCAAAATATCCTTTCATAAAAACGGACCCTTCACAAAAGGATTTTTCTTTCAATCGGACCCTTCAAAAATTTTTTTATCTTCATTGTTGTTTTGTTAATCGAATAAACCCTTCCCAGGGGGGAAAACAAGAAAGATGGATGTAAACGAATTAAGTTTTGTCTTCGGCACACGCTTCTTCCATTATTCGTCCGAAATGAATACTCTGCGTTCAGCAGTAGGTATTAGGCTTAATACCAAATATTTGTATGTTGCATCTCTAATTTAGAAGCAGTAATTGCTGTTTATTTTTGAAAATTTATTTTTTATTAATCATAATTTTGCAGTGCTGAGCATAATCTTGTATCTATTTACAATTTAAAAACTCCTTGAAAAAGTTCTTTGCAATAACCGGAGTCTATTTGCAAAAATTCATAAAAGCAGGACCATGGTTGAAAGAATGTGACTTAGCGTTTATTTTATATTCACAAATTACGAGTAATTTTTTCACAATTTTACAAAAACAAGACCTTTTACAAAATGTCTGGACAGACCCCTGATATGAAAATCTCATTTTCTCCTAACTTACAAAAAGAAAAAGAAAAAAAGAATTCAAATGCCTGTAATTTGCATTGAAATGTCAGTAATGAAATGCCAAATTTTGCATTGAAATGCCAGTACTTTTCTCAATCCTTTAAAATTTAAATTTGTAATGTTATTTCTATGCATTAAGTTAATATTTTGGTCTTTAAATGGTTTTTTTTATTTAGAAAACAAGTTTAAAACTCTGTTTATATAATTCCCTCTCTCATAGTGATTCAGAATGTTTCAGATCACAGGCATTATTATTTTTGTAGAAGCAGTGCACATGTTCTGATAAAACTGCAAAACAAATTTTAATAAAAATTTAGAGAAGTTCTTCAGATTGTAAAAAGAAAGAAACTGAGCAAATATTATTAACATAACTATTCGCTCTCATTCCCTCATTTAAATTTCTGAAATTAATTTATTTTTGAAAAATGCTTTAATTTTCTCTAATAGTATGATGGTTAAAGGATATATATTGCTTTAAAGCAGGGTTGGCAGGTTTTTGACACATGACGGTTTTTACCGGTTTATACCATGGTTTTTACCGTCATGTCAAAAACCCATAGTTTTGGTAAAACTTTATTTTTATTTGAGTTTAACTGCTTGTAATTTAAAATTAATTCATTTAAGGCAGTAAAATTAGAAAAAAAGTTGTTAAAAGATATTTAAGAACAGATTCTTGCATTTTTCCAACATGATTATATTAAAGCATACTATTTGAAGTAAAATAATATTAGGATACTAAACAAAATTTTCAACATTTCCGGGCATCATTTTGTTTGGTATATTACATTACTGAAGAATGTCAAGTCATTCTTGACTTAGAGTTTGTTAGTAGCTACAAGTTTTGAAAGTTTTGTTTAGGCTTATTTCTAATATTTAAGAAATGCCAAATTTTAAATTCTTTTTAGTTCTTGAATTTATTAATAGCTCCAAGCTTTTTTGTTTGTTTGTTTATTTCTAACAATTAAGAAGTGCAAAATTTTGAATCCTTTGCAAATCAAGCTATAATGATAAAAATAAGATCACTATTTTCAATAAGTATATTACAATATTTCAATATGAATGTATATCCTTCTATAGGAATACATGTATATAGTTACAAAATCAATAACAATCATTTACAACATTCATTTATAAAGGCAATTATGTGAAAATAATATATTGTCCTCTATATGCCATAAATTAAAGAAAACAGTAGGTTTTTGATGGTTTTTACCGGTAAAAACACGGTTTTTACCACTGTCATGTCAAAAACCAGTTTTTGACTGCAAAAACCCAACCCTGCTTTAAAGGATATATATTTTTTAATTTTATTTAAGGGGTTCTAGTTTACACTTATGGAATAGTTATATTGTTATTTTAGTTATAAACTTCAAAAGCAAACTCTGTATATTTTCTCATTCACGTAAGAAAATCACCTTTAATGTTGGATTGATTCCTAGTCTATTGTTGGATTAACTAGTCTTTAAGACTAGTTAAAAAAAGTTTATTTTTGTTTTACTGTTATTTTTAAAAGCAGTTAAGGACTGACGTATATGCTTTGCATTCGGTTAAATACATTTTTAAATATGAAAACTAAAGTTATTATTCCCCTCTATGTTATCATCCCCTCACTTTAATAAAAAACTTGATATAATTTTCGTATTTTTTAATATTACACGTGATTGCTTTGTTTTTCTAGTCTAATCTCTATAGGCTCTCTTGTCTATCTCTTTTTTATCAACTATTCTGACAGATTTCATGGATTGAATAAAATTTATTAATAGGAAACCTGCACATAGTGATGATTTGTGAAAGAGGCAAAATACCTCTAGTGCAGAAGAACTAATTTCAAATAGAATATATTAGAGGAAAGTAAAATGTTAAGTCTGTTATCTCCATAAGTTAATTTGTTTTGCAATAATAAAGTAGTTAATTTTTCGTTTCAGAAAGTAGTAAATTTTTTAAATTCTTCAGTAGAGAATCATAGGAATTAGTATATAAAAATTTGAAATTTAGTTTTAGATAATGTCTTAGACAGGGAATGATTTTATTTTTCGAAATCAGAAGCAAAATTGATTGTGCTAAGAAATATTGTACTATCAAAATCAAGATTCATACAAACATTTTTTTTTTTTTAAGCAATATCTCAATACATTTTGTAATGCAGAAAATTCAACACAATCATTGCTGTGTTATTTATTGTATTAAAATGATCCCTAAATGATAAATATTAAATATTTGTACTTGTGTGAAAGTTTATGTACTCAAATGCACAATTCTTAATACTTTTTTAGTACTTTATATCGTAGTTAAAATATAGAAATTTTAAAAATGATGTGGAAATTGTTGTGCCAGAAGCAGGGTTGGGTTTTTGACGTCAAAAAGTGGTTTTTGACATGACAAGGGTATAATACTGGTTTAAACCGTCAAAAACCCGTCAAAAATGTCAAAAACTAAAGTTTTCCAAAAAAATATATAAACTTCAAAACTACCAACAGTTGCCATGCATTATATTGAAATTTAATTATACTATAGGTAATCGCAGGTTTTAAGATATTTTTTAATTAAAATTAAGGTAAAATAACAGATTTAAAATCTCAGAAATTTATATTCAAATGCATGTGCAGAAAAATTTTGCACAAAATTTTTTTAAATATTTATATTTTGAAAAAAAAAAGTTTTTTTTTGATACTTAAGAAAATTAAAAGTTTATTACTATGCATTTTTGACATATAAGGAACATATAACTAATATTTATAAGGAACTTACAAGTTATGTTGTATAAATACAAACTTGATACAAGTGTATGAAAAAAAAATTTAATGTTATACCGAATATCTTTATTATCCAGTATGTTAATTTGAATTTAAAAGTAGTTATATTTGGGAATAATGATAAATATAATTCATATTGTTTATTATATTTATTTATAATTATTACACTTACCATTTTAAAACAATTTTTACCTCTTAATTTGTTTCCCCCACTTGTATTAAGAATACAAATAATGCATATCTTGAAAGCAAGAACTCTGTGAACTAACTACTCTGTGTATTTAACAGAAAGCACTTAAATTTGTATTGTCTTATGTTAAAAAGATTATTAAGAAGATTTAAAAGAATATTAAAAAGATTTTTCTTTAAAAGATGTACAAAACTGCTAATGTTTATCTTTAAAAATGTCTAATTTTTAGTATAATCTATACTATACACTAAATTTGGTTATAAATAAATTTCTTAATAATATCACTGCAGATTTTCAATAACACATGAAAATGAATACATAATATTACAAAAGATGTGAGCTTTCAAAAGTACAAGATTTTGGTTACTATTCAAAATATAAGTGTTTCTTCAAAATTTTAAATTTGTTTTTTCTAGAACATATTTAGAAACACTATCCTTTATAAAAAATATATAAATTTTATGTATTAATTAAATTTCACATATGAATATAGGTTTTTGACATTTTCGACATTTTTGACAGTGAGGTTTTTGACGTGACGGTTTAAACTGTCAAAAACTGTCACATGTCAGAAACCTGCCAACCCTGGCCAGAAGCAAGATAATTAACCATAATAACTGTTGAGAAAATGAGGTTGCATTACAACAACATAGTCTGGAATTGAGCCTGTCAGAAAGTGATTAGTCAAATTTGAAATTCACGTTTAATAATAATATATTAAAAATATTGTTACAGTACAGAACCCGTTATTCGGAAATCAGAAAACCAAAAAACCGGAACGAAATTCGATACATTTTCCCGCCATTTTTTAAGAAAAATATTTTTTTCCTCATAAGATTTTAGGATTTTCTTTCTTTTTTGAAAGATGTTTACCTTACCATCATTTTAGAAATAATCATTAGTGTATTAATCCATCGTTTTTTCTTCTTTTTAAGATTATTTCCAAAAAAATTTTTTTTTTAGTTTGGTTTAACAATAAAAAAAAACGGCTTTTTGCAGCGATTCAGAAAACCGGAAAAATCAATCATTAAAAGAAATTCACTCATTTTGCTTTCTAGAAGCTTATTATCCTTTTTAGGCTTATAATTTCACACCATATTTATATTAGGCCAGGGTTGGCAAGTTTTTGACACATGACGGTTTTTACCGTCATGTCAAAAAAACCTCTGTCAAAAACTCTCAAAAACCCATAGTTTTGATAGAACTGTATTTTAATTTGAGTTTAACTGCTTATGATTTAAAATTAATTCATTTTTGGGCACTAAAATTAGAAAAAAAGTTGTTAAAATATATTTAAGAACAGATTTTTGCATTTTCCCAACATGATTATATCAAATCATACTATTTGAAGTAAAATATTAGGATACTAAACAAAATTTTCAACATTTCCAAGCATCATTTTGTTTGGCATATTACATTACTGAAGAATGTTTAGTCATTCCTGACTTAGAGTTTGTTAGTAGTTACAAGTTTTGAAAGTTTTGTTTAGCTTATTTCTAATATTTAAGAAATGCCAAATTTTAAATTCTTCTTTTTAGTTCTTGAATTTATTAATAGTTCCAAGTTTTTTTGTTTGTTTGTTTATTTTTAACAATTTAGATGTGCAAAATTTTGAATCCTTTGCAAATAAAGCTATAATGATAAAAGTTAAGTATCACTATTTTCAATAAGTATGTTACAATATTTTTGTATGAATGTATATCCTTCTATAAGAATACATGTATATAGTTGCAAAATCAATAGCAATCGTTTACAACATTCATTTATAAAGGCAATTAAGCAGGGTTCGTTGATTTAAATCAGCTTGATTTAAATCACGATTTAAATCATGATTTAAATCAAATGATTTTTTTAAAAAAATCATTGATTTAAATCAACTAATTTTTTTTATCTATATATATTGATTTTAAAAGTTAAACAGTGTTTTAAATTTTTGATACTTTTATTGTTTTCTTTTCTTAGTATTAAAATTTAATTTAAATAAATTGCTGCATTAATTAATTTTAGTTAACGAAATCACTTTCTTGGTGTGTGTTAAATTCCAACACATTTGAAATTACATTTTTAAAAATCTTTTGATTCTTGAGATTGAAAGTACAGATTAAAGTAAACATTTAATGCTGTCTTAATATAGACTTGCATAGCTGTAGAAAGTAATCAATAAACATGAATTTCTTTCAAAAAATAATACAAATAATGTTAATTAAAATTCTACCTTTTGAATGAAAAAGCGTGAATTAAAATATACATCATATTTTATTGGTGGAAAATGTATATTTCTGAAGCTTGAGGTTATATGAAAAAGAAATTACCCTAATATGCCAAAAACAGAAAAAGAAAGAAAAATAGGCTGATGAATTCAGATGTTTTTTTCCTAATATAGTGTCATTCTTCCTTTTCAAAGTCTATTTGACGCAGTAGGGTTATTAATTGGTATTTTTTTCTCATAATATGTTTACAATATCTTTGACATTATCTGATTTTCTATAAAGAAATTTTGTGAAAAAAAATTCTTCAAAATTTCTAATTTTTTTTTAGCTGAACTTATCTATTTTGATATAGAATTAAAATTGAATATTTTAATATAAAAATATATAGATTAAATATTTATTTATTTTTTGATGAATAACTACATTTATAAACACAGTCTGCTACATTTATGAACACAGTCTGCTACATTTATTTTGTCATTTTAAAAATCAAGAGAAAAAAAAAAGGAAATCACAATTTTAAATAAAGTTATGGTTTGCTAATTGAAACTTTGTTTTAATAGTTAAAGTACAAGGGTCTGCCCAAGCCAAATTTACTACCATTTAACGGTACCTTTACAAATTCAACTTTAGGAAAAATAATCACACAAAATACTTTTTCTTAAAATTTTATTTTTGTGTCTCGTAAGAAACAATAAATCCATATCTTTACTATATTTGTGTTGATTTTTTAATATAATTTTTAATTTTCACAAAATAGGTAACTCTTAGAAAAACCCAGACAGACCCCTGAAGTATTTTTTAAATTCTCTATTTCATCTAGTCTTTAATCATGCATTTGTTTCAAAATGATTGCTATGCATTCAAAGCCATGTGTTATAATGAAAAATTATTTTAGTTTGAGCTTCTAAAATATTGTTACAATATAGTTTTAATATTAAGTTAATTTGATTCAACATTTATAATTTTTTTAAATCATAAATTAAAGTTCTTACAGTGTATTTGAATAAAAATCAAAAAAATCTGATTTAAATAAAAAAAATCCGATTTAAATAAAAAAAATCTGATTCTTCTGATTTTTTTTAAAAAAATCAAAAAAATCACGAACTCTGCAATTAAGTGAAAATAATATCTTGTCCACTATATGCCATAAATGAAAGAAAAACAGTAGGTTTTTTACAGTTTTTACCGGTAAAAACACGGTTTTTACCATTGTCATGACAAAAAACCATTTTTTGGCGGCAAAAACCCAACCCTGTATTAGGCTAATTTATAAACTTAAAAATTATTCTAACAATGTTTACTCATAAAATTAAGAAGCAAGGTAAGACAAACCAGAAATGGTGCAAATCAGAACACATTTATCTTGTATACAGTTAAAAACAAATTTTGTGATTACAAAATATATTTTATAGTTGTTCCACTTAATAAATATGAACTGTTATCTAAGAAAAGACAATTAGCTATTTCTTAGCTATTTTTAATACAATTTATAAAAAGAAATGACAATGATCAGGAATTACCCCAGTGATCAATAATTACCCCATCTGTAGGGGGCAACATTTGATATAGTTTCCTATGATCTTTGCAGAAATGTGCACATTTTGAAACCCATCTTTGAAATGGAAAATACAGAGAGCAGTTTAAAAGATACTTATTTAGTTGAATGAAACAAAAACTATTATTAAGTAAATGTAGTTATGCTTTAGTAAAGTGTACCAGCATTCTTGTGCATGTCTCAAATTAAAATTATTATTTTTTTTTTTCAAATAAAACTTAGGTGATCATTATTTACCCCAGAAACAGAGTGATCGTGAATTACTTCGGGTCACCCTACATTAAAATATTTTTACTCAAATTTGAAATTCTTGTGTCAAAATAACGTTTGAAAAATATCGAAATTTGGATAACTATGCAAAAATGCCAAAAAAAAGCAAGCGAGAAAAATAGTTTAAATAACTACAGAGAAATAATAAAAAACAACATGAATTAACAACAAAATAGTCTTGAATCTCAAAGTTGTTATTTAAATTCAAGCTTCAGGAGTTGCAATATTATCGTATTAAAAATACCAAAATTGAAAAATCATATGGAGATAGCTGGGGGGAAAAAAACGTGAATAATTATCGGAAACAAGCCGTGATAACTCTAATTTGAAATTTGTGTGTAGTAATCACATCATAATAAAAATATTGTGAAAAAAAGACTAAAAAAGGATTGAAAATCCAGACTATGAAATGCTACTGGCTAATTTTGACTGGCTATTATTTTCAATCTGAAATTTCATTCCCTGGGATAATGTGATAATCATTAAACTATTATTAAAAAATCAGCAATTTTTTTTAAAAAAATGTTCTAAATTTTAAGTGTTAATGAATTTCAATTTTACAAAAGTCAATCAGAAAGATAAGCAGTCAAAAAACTTAGAAAAATAAATCAGGGAAAGTGGTTAACTACCGGTAATAGACTATTTGTAGAAACTGATAGATAAGCCATTTGACAATTTTGTGCAGATTGTTGTTTACGCTGTTAAAGTCTTTTGTATGGTTTTGGGTTTGCGTTTGGACCTGAAACGTATCAAAAATTTGCCACAGCTTCTTTAATGTTTGGGGAAAATGTACCACAGTCGGACTAAGTATGTGGGTGACTATTGACCTGCAACCACTTGTTCGTGGTGAATTATTTCCGAAAATTGCTTTAAGCAATCAGAAATAAGCAAAGAGCTACAAAATGCGTTCTAGTAGCTGACTAAAAAATATATTTTGTACAAAAATATCCAGAGCATTAATTTTTAAACAATGAAATGTAACGTGTGATTTTTTAAACTATATTTACGAGGCTTTTAAGATTGAAGTACGGATAAAACAATAATAATCTAAATTCATTTATATCTTTATGCAAGGAAGGCCGATTGGCAGCTGGAGAAATTGTTGTATTGAGCTAAATAATTTTATTGGAGTCGTGTGGTCAAATATCCACAATAACTTCAAGCGAAATTTGTAAACAATTTTTTTTTTATTGACTGAACATTTTGACTAGTTTTAAAAGTATGTAATTTTTTACATATCTTTAATAAATGTGTATCTATAATAAATGTGGGATAAAGTGTGCTTTAAGCTATTTTTTAGGAAATTTTTTTTTTTCAGACAATTTATTAACTGATATTATGATATTAAATATGAAGATAGAAATGAATTTTTCATTTTGAGCCATGATTACAGATTGACACCTTTTTATTATTGATGATATTTATGAATAAGGCTTTACAAATACACTTATTTGTCTAGCATGGGATTTTTTTCCCTTTATCTAACTGATTGTGGATTGTATATTTCCTGAAAAAATTTTAATGACTGAAATCACTTATTATTTTTAAGAATTTTTTTGTAAATGTGTCTTGTTAAAGTCACATTAGAGGCTGTGGCATATCTACCCTTTAAAAAAAAAATAAGTTTAAGTGTTAAATTGTACAAATATACTATAATCTAAATTTTAACTTTACATAACTTTTTGAAGGTTTTTAAAATGTTAACTTATTGTTGCTTAATTTGTAGCATTAGAAATTAAAATTTTAAATTCATTTAAAACTTTATGAAAAATAATTGTTACTTCCTTTTATTACTTTGAGAATCAAGGATAAATTTAGAGGAATTTCTAGTTTATCTTTGACACTCAAATATGGTGTTTACAAATACACCTGGTCTGTTATTTATATTTTTTTGTTATTTATATGCTTTATTTCTTTCAAAACTTCAGAAAAAAAATGTCTTAACATTCAGTCAAAAAAAAAAAAAAAAAAAAAAAAAAATTTTTTTTTACATTTTATTTTTAAGCCTATATTTTTTAAAATATTTATTTTATAAAAATAATGATGTAGTAATAAAGGCAATAATGAATGGTTTTGACATGTTTTTATATTTGTCCTGGTTTTTATCTGTCCTTGCCTAGTAAAAAAAAAAAAAACTGATTTATAATCTTAAGTTTTAAAATCTGGTTTTATAATCAAGCAATTTTATAAGTGGCAGTCACTATAATTGAAAAGCTTTATGTGCTAGTAGTTTTTTCCTTAGGCAGTTTTAAAGTGTGAAAGTTTTTTTAAATTTTATTATTCAAATGTTGTTTTATAGAATGGGGTATTGGGTAGATAGTTCATAAATTTTTGAATTGAAGACATTTTTTGTTTTTAGTATTTATTTAATTAAATTTTCTTCTCTGATTTCTAACTTCTAAAATTCTATGATTTTAGTTATGTGATCACATCTTCCTCCATTTGTAATCTTACTTTATAATTTCAGTTGCTATGACAGTCCTAATGCCTAACTGGTATTATGAGAAGAAAGATTTGAAACGAACTCCTTCCATCGTTGATGGCATCGACGTGGATAAAGAGAACAGATATCGAAGAGAAGGAGCCCGTTTTATTATTAATGTGGGCACTAAAATGGGACTGTATCCTTTTTCTTTATTTGTTATTTTTAATTGCTATTCCATGGTCAAAATTAAATTATTTTTCTAAAATTAATATTGAGAATTGTTTTTGATAATTTTTTTTAATTCCAATCTATATATGTATTGTTAAATTTTATAATTCCAGAAATAGAATGAATTCTTCCTTTTATGTAGGATTATTCCATAGTTATTTTTAAACAATAATAGATTTGGTTATGATTAAAATGCAAATGATTTAGTGAAAACAGTTTAGTTTCTAAATATATATATATATATATATTTACAATTTAAATTAACTAGTTTCCAATTAACTAATGATAATAAAATGTCCTCATCCTTTTGGGAAAGTTTTGTTTTGTTATCTTGCTACAAACACACCAACAGCCGTGCCTATGCCCTCAAAGGGCATTTATCTGTTAATAGTTAGAGTTGTATGATGCGACAGATAATTAAAGCATATAAATACAGGATTAAATAACATCACATTAATCTTGTATATTTTTCTGAGATGTAATCAATAGTATAATAAAATTCGCGGTTCATGAAAAATACTAAATGAAACAATAATTATTTGTGTAAAAGATGAAAAAAGTGAACAAAATGGTAAGGATGTTTAGTTGTACAAGTATACTGGTGAAAAATGTTATTGGTTGTGTAAAAACAAGCGTTATTCTATTAAGGGGAGGATCTCTAATGAAGAAAAAAAACAAACATTTATTCAACTATGCTAGGATCTTATGTTCAGTTATTGTTGAATTAGGGGAATTGTTGGGTTAGGGGCTTGTTTTCACTCTGCTTTGCTATTAGTTCAGGCATGTTTAGGATTTTTACATTGAGTGAGTTTATGGCCTGAGAGAACTTTAGTGTCATACATTGCTGCCATGAGTCAATTGACCCACGTTGAACTCAAAGGAGCTAGAATTGGTGTGTGCTCTCTAGAGAGACATTAATTAGATTAACATGTTGATGTTTGAGCAGTTGTTGCTAAGTAATCGATGGTTGAATTTGCACTAAAGTGATAGGTAGTAAAAAAGAACGGGGATCCCAAGGGGAGAGAATAGACTTTAGTCATGGTATAATGATTAAAATGTTTCCATGGGGAATTGGCCAATTTTAGTAGTGATATGTTTCACCATTGCATATTTTTGTCTTTTTTATTGTATTTACTTAGAGATTTCCAGAGGCAAATTGACTAAAGCAGGGGCATATGGGGCAGTTGCCCTGGACCCCCGCATCAGACGGTGCCCCTAAATTGAATAGAAAGTTAATTTTACGTTTCCTTCCTTAACGAACTTTTTTTTAAAATCAAAATAGCAGTACAGTGTAAAATCTGTTTTATGTTAGCTTCTTCATTATTCTATTGTATGAACACAAAAAATCTATTTTTCCTAAATCTATGGCTTTCTAGGGCAGAATTCAGCTAAATTTTAACAATTACGATGGATAAATTTGGCCAAACAAAAGCCTGTATTTTTGCATATCGCAAAATGGGATGTGTTTACAAAAATACTGGCTACAAAAATACTGACCATTGAAGGGGTGGGGGCTTTATAGCTATTTTAGGTTCTAGTCAATTTTCTAGTTATATATCTACAATGAGGTGAAAAATTTAAATACCTCCATATAGTTTGGTTCCTCATTACAGAAGTAGTGAAGCAGAGGGGGCCCCCAAAGAATTTTTTGCCCTGGGCCTGATTCAGGCTAAGTCGGGGCCCTGGAGATATTATTGTAATCTTCTAGAAAATTAATTGGGTTGGTATCCTTTTGTTTCAATTTGTGGTTCTTGTAAACTGATCTCTTTTAGGCTATAAGGAACTTTTGCTTTGGTTGTTCAGAGTAGTACGATGTGGCGAGCAGTCATTATACTGCAATGCTCACTTTTGCACATGCTGAATTTTCTTTCGCAATGTAATTTGTTTTTTGGGATTAACACACCAGACAGCAGCTGCATGGGAGATCATTCTTTTATGCAGACTTAGTAAATGATTCATTTTTGGAATTTATCCCTCATTTTCCACCAGCTATTCATTGTTAGGCCTGAAATTGCCTAACAGCTTTGTCTTTCTGGATGTTCAGATGGTTTGTCCTGTTGAGGTTCGGTTCTCATCCAAATTGAGTTCTTTTAATTTTTTGCCCATTAAGATGTATTGATGTACCATTTACAAGTTTGCATTTTAGTTGTTAGTTGTTTTATCTATTGAAAAAGTTAGACTGCTCACTGTTGCCCATTTGTTTTATTCATTTATTGCTTTTGTGACCAGGATGTCTGATTAAGTGGAAGCTGCAAGGACGAAGTTGAAATCATCTGTAAAAGCCCTCAGAGTTATTATGGTATAGTTTGGGAGTGTGAGCAGGGAAGATCGCGTTTCAATTCCAATGAAATTTCTAACAAAAACTAAGATTGGAAAAAAAATCACCAGATTTTTTAATGACTATTCTAAAAAATTTTGTGCAAGGACAGGAATTCCAATCTACAATTGTTTTGATAAAAATAATAAAAAAGGTGAAAAAGTATTTCTTAAAACTAATTTAATTTTATCAAATATACAAGAAAAAATAATAAAGTCTTATTTACAATTAATTTGATAAATTTTAATTAAAATTTTCTATGTTGTTTAAAAAATAAGGCTAAATGTATGAGAAACAATAAATTCAGGCTGACTTGTTAATAAATTGTCTTAGAAGTTTATATGTTCACTAAAGAAGGATGTTATATAGACTGTTGAAATGACTTGAGAATGTATAAAATATTTTTATTGCTGGATATGCTATTTGCTTTGATAAGACAAAATTTCAAAAACCTACTTGCAGACTAATGCACATTGTTTCTTTCTCGAAAGAATAATAATCATTGGTTACTCCAGTGAATAACTCTGAGTTGGTTGCACAAAAAAGAACCATTTAAGTTCATAAAAAAAGAAAAAATCTTGGAAGCAATAAATTTTAAAAATTTGAATTTTGGTGACGTAGACAGGAAATGTTAGATTTGTTTCAAGCTCGTCAAGCCAAAGATGCTTTGATCAACAAAGCAATAATTCAACAAAAAGCAATAAAAATCACATAAAATTCGAAAACTATGAAAAGTTTATTGCTTTAAAGGATTGGCTCTGCAGATCGAATTTCAAGATCTGACATGGAGAATCTAGCTCTACAAATGATTCTGTATGTGGAATTTAGAGAGAAAAGGTTTGAGTGCCTTTGTTGAAAGAATATAGTGCTGAGAATGTTTTCAATTTTGATGAAACAATTCTCTTTCATCTTCCAATACTACTAGGAACATTGGCAAGATGAAGAGAAATAAATAAGAAATAATAAAAATAAGAAATAAAGATAAATCAACTTATTTATTTTTTTAAAATCAAGCAGGGTACAGAAAAGCTTGAGCCCTCAGTAATTGGAAACATGGCCTATTCTGTATACATGTTCTCGAAATAAAACAATTTTTAAAATTGTTGGCTTATTTCGATATTTTAAATAGTCGAATAAAAAATATTTTTATTTTGGACAATATTTCGAGCCATAAAATTGACTCCATCTCCTAATTTACAATTTCTTCTCGCGAATTCAATTAGCAAAATTAAACCTGGATCAAGGAATCTTCTACTCCTTTAAAGCCTGCTATCAACTGCAAGTGATTCAAAAGGTCTTGGGCTTTATAAGAATCTTCAATAGAAGAATCAGTTTATATGCATATAAAAAAAAAACTTCTTGATGGCACTGCATTTTTCAAAAAGAGCATGGAATAGTGTCTCATTGGAAGAGGTTTAAAGCTGCTTTAAAAAAGCACATTTTTGTGAATTCTGAATTTGAAGGGTTGAACTCAACAGATAATGAATGTGCGGAGTTAGCAAATTTGGATGAAGAGAAGGACATCAAATCAGCAGAAGAGATTATCCTGGCAAGTGCCAAAGGAGACCAGCAAGCAGAAGAAAATCGGGACAATCCCCTTCCTCCAACAATTAATGAGATTTGCAATTCCTTAGCCACTTTAAGATGTTATTTTGAGTACAATGGAAGTGACTATAATGTATTGTGCAACTTGGAAAAAGAAGCAGAGAAGTACTCGATATTTATGTGTATCAAAACAGTCTCCAATTACAGATTTTTTCGAAAGGAAATAGTGTTATATTATGTATATTATATTTTTCATAAGCATTGATTTATCTTTAAGAGGTATTTATACTTTATAATGACAGCTTTGATTATAGTTTATTGATGATAAAAATGAGTTTATTTTTAATTGAAACATATTTAAAAGTAAAACTTCGTAAAACATAACATATAGAATAATGCACTCTTCTTTTAATCGATTAACTTGCTTAATTGAATAGAGTTTTGAACCAATAGTATTCCTTTAAGCAGTAATTGACTGTATATTTAAATTACTTATTCCATGTTCCGCCTTAACTTCCTTTAGTCGATATGATACTATGGCAACAGGTGTTGTCTATTTTCACAGATTTTACATGTTTCACAGTTTCAGAACATTTCCAAGATATGTAAGTGATTTCTCTTTATGTTCTCTGATATATTTTTAAATCTATGATTATTAGATGCTTTCATTCAAATTAAAATTTTGAAAATGTTTGATTTCTTTCTATTAAAAATTAAGAATATGAAGGGTGTGACAAGTCAATTTTTAATTTAAAATGTTTAATTAAAAATTGAAATTTACTTAATTGTGCATCATGAGCCAAGGTTAAACTAGTTTTGGACAATATACTTGTGATTTATCTTTATAAAGATTGGAATTTTAAATATTTAATTAAAGAGGAAAAAAGTATTATTAAATTTAGCTTATTTATGTACTAGAAGTCAATAACAATAACACTTGAGAAGTTAAAATCTCACAATTCATTATATTTCTATGATTATATTAACAAATTATGTAGTACAGCAAGACCTGTTTTTAATGAGGTGCCTGGGAAATGAAAAAGGCTCATTAAGTCTAGTCCTTCACTAAATTGGAATTCAATAAAAGAGATTTTAACTAAAAAAGCAACTAATAGGAATTGCTTCCAGATAATCTTTATTGAGAAGTTAAAATTTGAAATTATATTTATTTAACATCAGGGTTGGCAGGTTTTTGACATGTGACAGTTTTTGACGGTTTAAACCATGGTTTAAACCGTCACGTCAAAAACCTCACTGTCGAAAATGTCAAAAACCTATATTCATATGTGAAATTTAATTAATACATAAAATTTATATATTTTTTATAAGGGATAGTGTTTCTAAATATGTTCTAGAAAAAATAAATTGAAAATTTTGAAGAAACACTTATATTTTGAATAGTAACCAAAATCTTGTACTTTTGAAAGCTCACATCTTTTGTAATATTATGTTTTCATTTTCATGTGTTATTGAAAATCTGCAGTGATATTATGAAGAAATTTATTTAAAACCAAATTTAGTGTATAATATAGATTATACTAAAAATTAGACATTTTTAAAGATAAACATTAGCAGTTTTGTACATTAGACATCTTTTAAAGAAAAATCTTTTAAACAGAATGGACACATGCAACATTCTCAATCAGGGAATTTTTGTCTATTTTTAGCTCTTCTAAAGTAAACTGGGGGGAGGGGGATTAGTGAACTGCTTTCAACATACTTTGGTGGTGGAAAAATGTTCAAAACTAGTTATGTGCTACTGTATGCTGCGAGGAGCAAATGAACTAGACTATTGAATTTTGAATTAAATTTCTACTTCCATCATTTTCATTTTGATTATGTAGTGTGATGCATGTTCTAATTTTTAAAATTATGTATTTAATTAGGATAATTAAAAAATTTCCATAATAATTTGTTTAAATATTTCATGGATCAGTGACTGTAATGTTCTTCTGTTTAGTTTGACTTTTGTGATTGGTTGTTAGTTTTTCAGAAAAATCTGTAATTCTGAATTTTAAATCTTCAATTTTTTTTTAATTCATAGTTAACATAAGACAATACAAATTTAAGTGCTTTCTGTTAAATACACAGAGTAGTTAGTGTCGATTTACAGTATATTCAGCCTATTCATTTACTATGCTGAAAATTTAGTTTATCCAAATACTTGTGAATTTCATTTTGCTGAATACTATATAGTTTTGTTGAATATCTAAATATTCAGCTGTTGAATAATTACTTCTTGCTTTCAAGATATACATTATTTGTATTCTTAATACAAGTGGAGAAAAAAATATTAAGAGATAAAAATTGTTTTAAAATGATAAGTGTAATAATTATAAATAAATATAATAAACAATATGAATTATATTTATCATTATTCATAAATATAACTACTTTTAAATTCAAATTGACATACTGGATAGTAAAGATATTCGGTCTAACATTAAATTTTTTTTTATACACTTGTATCAAGTTTGTATTTATACAACATAACTTGTAAGTTCCTTATAAATATAAATATTAGTTATATGTTCCTTATATGTCAAAAATGCATGGTAATAAACTTTTAATTTTCTTAAATATCAAAAAAAAAAAAAAAATTTTTTTTTTTCAAAATATAAATATTTAAACAATTTTTGTGCAAAATTTTTCTGCACATGCATTTGAATATAAATTTCTGAGATTTTAAATCTGTTATTTTACCTTAATTTTAATAAAAAAATATTTTAAAACCTGCTGATTACCTATAGTATAATTAAATTTCCATATAATGCATGGCAACTGTTGGTAGTTTTGAAGTTTATATATTTTCTTGGCAAACTTCAGTTTTTGACGTTTTCAACGGGTTTTTGATGGTTTAAACCAGTATTATACCCTTGTCATGTCAAAAACCACTTTTTGACGTCAAAAACCCAACCCTGTTTAACATAGATTATTTATCTTTTCGAAATTTTGTTTCTTTTAATTTTTGTTATGAAACTTTTAATGCATTAAAAGTGTATTTTCTATAGTTTCATAAAACTATTTAAGGCTCGTAAGTGTTTAAAACTTGTAACTCTATAGCGCTAGTACATGCTTGTGTTTTAAAAATCGCAGTGTTCGAAAAATGTTATTACTTGGAATCTAAAAAAAGTCATTTAACCAAAATTAATTTTCCTCCAAAAGTTCAACCTCTTTTTGGTCATTTTAAATTAATCTGTTTCATAATTTTTCCTTTATCTCTAAACCATAGAATATCTTTTCTACATAGGTCGGTTCTGGTTTGTAATGGTTTCCCCCCTTTAAATATGCATAATCGTAACTAGTGATTATTTACTATTATATCATCCTTGCTAAAAGCAATTTCTAATTTTGATTTTTCCATTACTGCCTTGATAAGCATCAGAATTCTATAATAATATGACCAAAAATTTTCCGAATCCTATTTACTGTCATTAAGTTTATTACAACTTAAATTCCATAATTATTTCCAATTTGCAATTACAGAACTTGAATATTGTTTTAATATAGAAATTAAATAAATATAAAGTACATTTCATAAAAGAAATATACGATACCATTACATCGATATTAAAATCTGTTGGCCTGTTAAAATGAAAAATGAAGCAATTTTAGAAAATATAAAGTTCACTGCAGTAGGAGAAGAAATAAATTAGAAAAAGTACAGATCACATACCAAGATACATGTTTTACTTACCTGAGATCTTAATAACAGAGAAAAAGAAGACTAATAATGACTTGGAAGAGACAAATGCTAACTGATTTTAAGAGAGTGAAATTTAATAAATTAATGGAAACCAAATCCTAAGCCGGGAGCATGGAAAAGGAGGCTGAAAACCTTTTGCTCCAGATGGAATAAAGAGCTTAAGTAAGTAAATTACATTAATATAAGGGGATTTATGGCATAACCTTTTGGTATTTATTGCAATCTGACTACTGTTGAAATTAAAATAAAACAATCATATAGCTTGTTAAAAATAATAAATTATTTTTCTCCAAAAAGTCTAGGAAGAGAAGCTATAAATATAGATTGTTAATTGCATGTTAAATTATGCCTGTAGCATGTTCAAAAAATATTAAATCGAAGTTAGCCCTATGTTAATAATAAAATGCATAAGTTTATTTGTCTTATAAACATGAACATTCTCTATTTAATGTTTTTTTTTTTGTGATTAGTGCAAAATATTTTGAAAAAATATTCAGTATTTTGTTTCTCGTTAACAGGTTACAGCTTGTTGCTGTTTGTTTCTTGCTGGGAAGGTAGAAGAAACCCCTAAGAAGTGTAAAGATATTATAAGAACAGCTAAGAGCTTTCTTGGCGACAATCAATTTTCACAATTCGGAGATGATCCTAAGGTAATATTTTTGTTGGGTTTTGTTGATCAGGTGTGATTTGTAGAATTTATAGCTATATATATATTAAAGGTATATTATATACACTACCTGTACCTGAGATTGATAATTTCCTACTCATTTTTTTAAAATTTTAATATTTATAGATACTTGGAAATTAATTTCCAAAAACATGTCTTATTTACAATTTAATCCTTAAATCATAAATTATGAAAATAGGATGCTATCTTTTTATCAATTAAATTCCTTTTTTTAAATTTTGTTCAAGTAAGCCTAACTTTTTACTGTAATAAGTTTACCGATTAACTTTTCCTTGAAATTGTCATATAATAATACAATAGTGTGTCTGTTAGACAGTGCTTTTCTTATAAAAAACATCACAGGGATCAAAAACAGTACATCTGAAATTATTGAACAGAATTAACTTTTGGTTTTCTAAAATTTATTTTTAAAAAATAAAGAACTAAGTTGTTTTTCTAAAACTTTTATTACTTGTACAGGGGTCTGTCCAGGCCAAATTTACTACAAGTTTAGCGGTACCTTCACAAATTCAACTTTAGAAAAAACGGTAGTCCCACAAAATACTTTCTCTTAAAATTTTATTTTTGTATCCCATAAGAAACGATAAAGCCATATTTTCACCATTTTTTTGTGTTGATTTTTTAACATAATTTTTAATTTTCACAAATTATGTCTAAATTTTCACAAAATATGTATCTCTCAGAAAAACCTAGACAGACCCCTATTGTAGAAAATACTAAAAATAAAAACTGTAACTTTCCAAACTCTGGATCATGCTTTTTGAGCTATTTTCCTTTGCTTTATGAGCTATATTACTTTATGAGCTATGCTTTTTTGAGCTATATTACTTTGCTTTATTTCAAGTTTATTGTTTAATATTACATTTTTTTCTTCTTTGAATTCTTTTATCCTTTATTTTGGATTTATAAAAGGTTATGGCCACTATTCACAAGTTTTTTCATTGCTTTGTATGCATATTTGTCTTCTCCTCTGACAGGTATGGGATTCTGTCATCTATAGGCAGAGAAAAAAAATTATAGAGTGTATGAGCTCAGTTAATTTAAAACCTGTAAATTGAAAAACCTTATTTTTTCTGATATTCTATTCACCTGCTTTACTTAAGTTTTATATTTTTATTGTGTCCACTAATTAAAATGTGCAACAATATGCTAAAAGCAACTAAAGGACCTTGGGAAATGATTTTAAATCATGTCTTTACATTAACTTGAATAAATGTTAATATTGATTTCTTTACATAAAATGATTAATATGTTTTTAATAGAAGCAGGATTTGCTGAATTGTGTCATTTTTTTAAAACAAAGAAACATGCAATTTTTTTGTTTATGCAAATGAATTTCATCAACAAGAAGAAATATTTCATTTTAATAACTCTAAAAAAGCAATGGTTACGAAAGCATAAACTTTTTTAAATGTAGAGACATTTAAAATTGTTTTTCAAAATGCAGTTTTCATTTTTCGATGAATTTTGTGTTGCACGTAAGCACTGTTCACATAACTTTCCTCTTAACAATCCTTCCTTCTTGTCATCCTAAATAAGCAAGTTCCACCTCTCTTAGATACTAATGTAATATTTGAATGGCCCTAGAGAAAAAATATTTTTTGAAGTACTTAAAAGTTAATATTCTAGACCAGGGGTGTCAAACTCGCGGGCCGCATGTGGCCCGATATGAACTTTTTTATGGCCCGGTCAATAGATCCGAAACAAAGTGAAAATAAAATGGAAATGTGAATTAGAAACGAAACCAGTATATAAAATTATAATATACTTTATTTATAAACTATACGGATCATTTTAAATTGTACGTACGAAAATGTAAAATTCTAATTGCCTGAAATGGAGACAGTTTCACACTAAGCTATCAGTTAGTACATATTCAGGTTTATCCTACTATAGCGAGGTACGTTGGTTATCTTGCTTCAAGGTTCTCAAACAATTCTGGGATGCGAAGGAAGAAATATATAAGTTTTTACAAACTAAAAATCAAGATACAAGCTTGTTCTCCGATCAAATATGGTTGCAAGATTTATCTTTTGTGTAACCAAACACTTATCCGATTTAAATTTATTGTTACAAGGCAAGGGTCAGATCATTACAAACATGTTTGACATAATTAATGTATTCTAACGTAAACTATTTTTTGGGGAAAGGCAACTGAAAAATAAAGATTTAACGCACTTCCCAACTCGCAACAAGAAAAAATCTAGTTCAGATGATACTATATCGTATAAAAAATAAGCAGAAAAAAAATTTAAATCTTTGAACAGAATTTGAAACAAGGTTCAAAGATTATAATTCTTTGGAAGACAAATTTTTTTTGTTTTCTTTGATTTTCTCAATAAATATAGACTCAGTACCCAGTTATATGCAAATGGAAGTGATTGAGATTCATTGAGACTCAAAGTTGAAGGCAAAATTCATTGAAGTGGGTGTGCTTGAATTTTACAAATATTTACCGGCAAAGGTTTGAAAATACGCGAAAACTCGCATATGATTTTATTTCCATGTTTGGCAGTACTTTTCAGTGAGAGCAATTATTTTCTGTTATGAATGGAAATAAATCTCCTGTCCGAAACCGTATTAATAACGCTCAGGTTGGGTCAATTTTGAAAGTAGTCTCGGCCTATGAAATTTCTCACGAAATTGAAGAGATAGTAGCAGAGAAGAGATGTGAAGTATCAGAACGTAAACAATAATTTAACTTTATATGGGTCATTCTCACGAAAACTGTCATTTTTCAGTTCATAAAATCCCAAAAAAGTAAAGTGAATAAAAAGCTTTGAAACTTTCTATATTAATAGAAATATGTAATGGCATTATAAAGAAAGTATATATCCTATAAATTATACTTAATATTTAAATTAATTAATTTTTTAAATATTTAATTTATAATTATTAATTTATAATAATTAATAATTAATTAATTAATTTAATAAATAAATTAATTAGTTTAATAAATCAATTTATTAATTTATTTTTCAAATTAATTAATAAGTAAATTAATTATTTTCACTATTTAAAAAGTGAGGGACTGACACTAATAGTGAGGGAATGATATTTTATTTTAATACATGTTTTTATGTAAGTTACATCTACCTAAAGTTTGAAAATGATAACATACTAAGTATATCTAATATTTATTATAATTTAGTCTTATATATTTAATAGTTTTTACAGGTTTGGGAAATAAAATTGGCTGGCACGATTGAACAAAAAAAAATTTAATAATATACTCATCTTGAATCATTCCCTCACTTTATACACTAGTGAGGGAATGACGAATTCAATAAAATTTAAAAATAACAGTTAGGCTTTATTAATTTCTGAAGTCAATCGCATACAAATATATTCATACAAGAAAGCAACATATAATTATCCACTTTCTCGATGAAGTTGTATTTTATTTTACTCTAAAAAACGACATGAGGGAATGACAAATGTAAAAAATTTTACCTGGTTTGATTCATTCAAATTTATTCCACAGCAAAGCTTCTTTAAGTTGAAGATGGAAACATACTGCAATTTTGTTCTATGATGCCAGTTGTTAACTTCTGAAGTTTTTATTGAAATATTTTTATTCTAAGATGATTGCAGGTGATAAGAACATTGTTGTGAGGGAATGACGCGAAACACTGGGGACAAAGTTTAAAATAGTGCTGTGTTAATATTTTTATCAGAAATTAAATTTAAAATTTATTTTCTGAATTCTATATTTCAATATTCTCAAATAAAAAACACAAATTTGTAAAAAAAATTTTTTTATTTCAGAAACAATTTTTTTCTTTTTTTAAATCAGCAGTGGGGACAAGTGAGGGAATGACATATTGGTATATTTTTATTAGCTAAAATTAATAAAAAATAAAAATTGATAATTTTATTTTTATTCTTTTGTTAGCTTGCATTCTGAAGGACACTTTCCCTGAAATTTTTTTTTTCGTAAGTTGTAAAACAAACATAAAATATACTGGGGACATGAAAATGACTATTTTTGTGAGAATGACCCATATATGTTTATTACAATGTACTATTCAAAATAAAAATATTTGTTTTTATGAACATTGATTTTTTTTGCGGCCCACCTAAATTTAAGCATTGTTCATTTGGCCCAAGTTAGCTTTTGAGTTTGGCACTCCTGTTCTAGACTATATTTCACAGAAATTTTTCAAACATCACACTAGTGGTTAATGCAGCTGTCCTTCATACTTTTATCAGGGATGAGATTTTTCCCCTTTTTAGCGGATTTCCGCTTTTTTCACTTTTATCTCTTAAATTTCAGCTTTTGTATCAAGAATTCAGATTTTCTAAAAATTTCATTTTTTTTAACAAGTTATCTGCTTTTTCAGAAAATTCACCGATTTTCAAAGAGAAACAGAAAATTCAAACTACATAGCTACCAATCCTTTCTCATTTTTACTTATTTTACCTATTTTCTCTCCTTTTACACGCAGCAGATAAGATTTTTCGAATTTTTTACCACCCTCCAGATAGATCCGATTTTCGTAGTTCTAACGACGCTGCTTCTGACAAGCCTTTTAGAGGTCCCAAGCCTGGAATCTGCTAATATCTCGATTCTTATTCGCATGATTTTAATATCAAACATAGCTTTTCATATTTGCTTGTTGCGATTCTTATTCACATGATTTGAATTTTGTACGTTGCGTTTCTTATTTACGAGATTTGGAATTCCGATATTGTGATTCGTATTTACGTCTTTTTAAAAACCTATGTAGCGATTCGTATTCACGCAAGTTTAAAATTCAGTGTGTTGATTTGCTAATGCGGTTTATAATATCAAACATTGATCTTCGTATTTATACGTGATTTTAAAATAAGGCATTGGGATTCGCATCATAATTCTTATTTATGCAATCTAAAATTACGCATCATGATTCGTATTTACGCGATCTAAAAATTATGAATTGTGATTTGTATTTACGCATTTTAAAAATTCTATATCCCAGATTGTATTTTCTCATTTTCAAAATCTTATATCTAGTTTCATATTCATGTGATTTCAAAATCCATAATTGTTATTCATATTCACGCAATTTTAAGATCAACTACCGCGATTCTTGTAAGAAGTAAATTTTTTTTTTAATTAGTTACTATAAGGGTGACTGTATTTCTAACGGCGATTATTAGTATATGTAAGTGTTACAACATCAGAGAAACTGGAAGAGAATATATTCAAAACTTACATTCTGTGCTTGCAAAGAAGAAAAAATAGGACTTGTCACAAGATGTTTGAAGATGGACTAACGACTAAATATAGCAAACATAAAAGATATAGCAAACAGAAGCAATCACTTAAAAAGGAATTTAATTAAAAAAAAATTTTTTTTTGGGGGGGGGGGAGAGTTAAAATTTTATTTATAATTGCTGCTATTTATGCTATAAAATGCAAAATTCTTATCAAATAAAAAACAATTATCTAAACAGTTGCTGATTGTCATGTAATTTTTCAAACTAAAATAGCAATTTTTGTATGTTAAGGAGTTACTATATATTTCTACTTCACTGTTATTGATATGTTTCAGAGGACTGTAGTTAGATTAGACTATAATATGAACATAATGATTCGGTCCATTGTTAAAGTTTTTTTTTCCAATATAATTTAAGAAGTAATATTACTTATATATTTGTTATAAATCACATAACATTATTTATTAAAAGAAATGAAATATTAATGTATATTCTCAGTAATTTTAATTTGTTTAACCAGGTAGTTTTTCAAGTAATAATTGTCTCTTATGTAAACTGAGGAAAAATATAATTTTTAGCTTTATTTTTTCAATTGGAAATTTTTTTTCCACTAAATGTTAAGTATCAATGTAATCGTTTTTATAATAATAGATTAGTACACAATTGTATGTCAACACATCATTTATTACCTTAAACTGTGGAATTTGTTATTAAAGGGTTGCGTTTGCGTAAAATTTACTATTGTGGAAATTCAGCTTTTTTGCGTTTTGACTAATCTCATCCCTGTTTTATCAGATCACTTATAGCTTACTGTAGGCAGCAACTTTTTTTTTATTACATACCACAAAAAAAGTTTTCAAAGTTAAAAATAGTTAAGAGAAAAAAGCACCTTGTGTTGCATTCTTTGGTTTTGTTATTTATTATTTTTAAGTAAGTTTTTGAGCATTGTTTTCTTTTGTATTAGTTTGAGTACTATACTTTTGTGTTTGTTTTCATATTTTGTATTCTGTTTTCTCTCTACTTGACAAAACCTTTGGGGTACAGAGAGAGCAACTTAGACATTTTTCGTGCTCTCTAGATAGAAAGGGTTTTACATTTATGACTTCTGGGGCTGGTACGACGTCAGCTTCGGTTGTCATATATTTCTCCATTGTTTAATTTTTTTAATATTCTATTGAGTAAAAAGCACCCTTAACCACATTAAAGTTTTTATTTGATATTGAAAGTGATACTAAGATTTTTTCAAAAATATTAAACACCATCTAATTTTTCTTTTGATATTTCTCACATTTTGTTGAGAGATATCACCATCTTACTATGTATGCCAGCATATTTTCTCAAGTGATAAATTTATAGCAATAATAAATTACAATTAACATCAAACAAGTGTTTAAAGTTTATTTAGGAAAAATATTTTTAATACCTATCATATATACTATATGCAGTCTTACCTGTTTATCTCGAATCTCACGGGAAAGGGGAAGAATTTGGGATAAAGAGGTTTCGAGTTATGCAGGTACTTTAAGGAATTAAATTTAATTAAGAAATCCTATTAAAAGTGTTTTTCAATTAAAGCTTTAATTGTTTTTAATTGAAAAAAGCAGGGTTTTCTGGCAAAAACATTCATACAAATATAACACGCAGTACATAATACACAAATATAATATTCAATTATAATAATGTATCAACCATAATATACTGAATTAATTTTTTTGAACATCATTTTACTATTTTATAGGAAGAAGTGATGACCCTGGAAAGAATATTATTACAAACTATTAAATTTGATTTACAAGTTGATCACCCATATGGACATTTGTTGAGATATGCAAAGTCTCTTAAAGGTATTTTGCTCTAAGTTGACTTTATTTGTTTTTTTGTATAAGCTGTTTATAAAGATTTTTAAACTGTTATTCATTATAAATTTATCTCTATTTTTTTTATAAGTCGCATGAAAAAACAACTGTCCCTTACTATTACTCATTGTGGTAAATTACAAAATTTGACCAACAAGTTCAGAAGGCTGATAAAGTGCATCAAGAATATTGCAATTGAACATCATGGGGTCGCAAACCACATCGAAAGAGTGAAAATTGTCCAACATCATGCTAGAAAGCAACTACAAAAAAACTACACACTTGATAACTACTAAAACATTTATTTGATTAATTATTACAAGAATTCTTTGAAGTGGCACCAGCTGATGTTATTGAACTGCTTCAACAACTTGAAAACACACCTTGCACTCGAAGGGATGTTTTTGATATTTCCTCAATGACAATCCATGCTATGAAATCTTATTTTGCAGGTTTTTGCAATATTCATACTCTCAAAGTAGTTTGCAACCCTTTGTGGTAAATTTCCATCCTCTTGATGCCTTTTATTACCCCTCTGAATTTGTCAGTCCAATTTTCATTGTCTACCAATGAAATGTTTGGTAAGATTAACATGTCAGTACTTTGATTTAGAACTTTAGAACGGGATATCTCTCTACAAATTTTTTTGACACTCCTCGAATTTAAAAACTGTCAATAAATCAAGGACTTATGTTTTATTTATTTTTTCAATAAGTGTAAATACCTGGCTGTTATCAAAAGAAGAATAAAGGAGTAAATGATAATTTGTTTCATCAGGGTTTCCACGGGTCAGGGAGAGCAAGGAAAACCTGGAATTGTCAGGGAATTTTGTTTTAACTCTAAAAAGCAGGGAATAGTGAGGGAAAGTTGCAATCTTTTACGAAAAACCTGGAAAATTTCTTTATTGTACCTGGAAAATAACCAGTGTTAGAATTGTCAATAACAGTAATCTGTTATTGAGATTCGAATGAAATAATTATAACATATACAGTAGGGAACCGATTATCCGGAACGATCGGGACCATCGCTATTCCGGATAACTGATTTTTCCGGTTAACTGATTTTTCCGGTTTTCTGAATCGTTACAAAAAGCCGTTTTTTTATTGTTAATAAACCAAACTAAAAAAAAAAAATAATATTTGAAAATAATCTTAAAAAGACGAAAAAACGATGAAGTAATACACTAATGATTATTTCCAAAATGATGGTAAGGTAAACATCTTTCAAAAAAGAAAGAAAAATCCTAAATTCTTAAGAGAAAAAAAAAACATTTCTTTTTTAAAATGGCGAGAAATGTATCGAATTTCGTTCCGGTTTTTGGTTTCCGGATAACGGGTCTTGTACTGTATTTCAATTTTTTTTAAAAATCCCACCTCTTAGTGAAAATTTTCCATGTTTCCATTTTCATTCTATTATATGTTTTTGCTCACAAAATCTAATGTTTGATATTACAAGTTTTAAAAAAAAAATCAAAGTTTTCTGATGAATAATAGCATGGTATAGATAAAATATAATAAGTATTTTCATTAAAATTTACCTTTTATAAGTTGAAAAGTCAGGGAATTTTTTCCTGAAATTGAGTGGGAACCCTGTTTCATATATTTAGCTGATTCTAGATTTGATTTTGGATGAGGCGAGAGTTGCTTTAAAGGTTGTTTATCAAGTATTATGTATAGTAGTACTGTATTTTTTAAATTTTTTTTTTTTACTAATTTTAAATGCTTAGATATTTTAACTGTGTTAGAATAATTTCAAAGTTTTGTAAATTTTTAGATGTTTAAATTGTGTGTAGTTGTAATTTTGAAGACAAAAAAGGTTTTTAAATGTGTCTTCTTTTTAGGTGATAACAAGAAATTACAAAATATGGTCCAAATGGCCTGGACATTCATCAATGATAGGTAAATTATGGGCATCTTAATTTACTTCTGTCTTTCACTTTCTCTACTCATAACTAGTGCTATATATATCACATTTGTTTTAGTTTGTGTACGACACTTTGCCTTCAGTGGGAACCTGAAGTCATCGCTATAGCTTTAATGTACTTAGCTGGCAAACTAAGTAAATTTGAAGTTGTTGACTGGGTGGAGCGTACACCAAAGCATTCTCATTGGTGGGATATGTTTGTTGAGGGAATGTCAATTGAACTTCTAGAAGGTTAGTAGAAAATTACAACTAATTATTTCTTTTTAATTTTATTAATGTTGAACTGATTATATATTGTTATGTAATAATAAAGAACTATTTCTCTTTCTTAGTTTTTATTTCACTTATCAGTGTTGCTTAGTGCAAAGTTATCATTCACATAGATAAATTTTGAAACATTATAAATTGCATTTAATCTATTAAGAAACTGAATATTCATACATTTGTAATTTGGTATAACATTAAAAGCCTAATAAATGTACAGTGTGCAAAATAATTCTAAGAAGAAAACGGACCATACAGAATAACATTTTATGTAATGATCGGATCGTCAAGTTCTAGGATTCAATCTTTTAAAGGTTTGAGGTGGTAACCTTTAATATGCTAATTTATTAGCTCAGACAGTATTTTAAGTTATGGAATCAAACACAAAAACATACTTTCTCTGAATAAACATACCTATTTTTCGATAGATTTGGATTTCTGATCCTCAAAACGTAGAGAGTAGCCGCAAATTGGGAAATATGATAGCAGTAGGTTGGTCACGAGCGCGTTCACAAATTGGAACCCTTCACGTTAATTTTATTTTTGTGTGTTTTGTCATATCTCTAACTTTTTAAGCGACTTCAAAAAATATTGCACACAGTTTGTTATGAAATCCATTTAGCCAAAGATAATTCCATGCAAAATATAACTTTTAGCAAGTATTATGTATTTTTTATTATTTTATTTAATGGTAGTTAAAAAAATCTTGCATTGTAAGGTGTGCAGTTTTTTTTCTTACATAACATTTTTTTTACATTACATTACATTAAGGATTGTAATTTAATGTAACAAAATTCAAAATTTGAGCAAATTGGTCAAATAGTTCTTAAGCAATCAAATATTTTGATTAAAAGGTTTTTTTTTTTTCTAAGTTCTATTTATCAGGAACTTTTTGACTGATTTTGCTCAAATTTTGATGTGTAAATTTACTTTCTTTAAAATTATGTAAAAAATTGCATATCCTACAGTTTGACATTTTTTTCGAATATCATTTAATAAAATAAAAAAAAATGTACTATACATACTAAAAGTTATGTTTTGTGTGGAATTGTGTTTGGATAAAAGGACTTTATAGTTATGGGAAATTTTTTTTTTCTATTCATTAAAAAAGTTCTCGAGATGTGGTAAAATACGCGGAAAGTAAAATTAACATTAAGGGGCCCAAACTTTAAACTGCTCTCTTGACCAAACTATCTGCACAATATTTTCCAGATGGAGCTATTTTGTGGGTCACTAATTCGAATTTGTCAAAACAAAGGTATATTTGGTCAGAAAAAGTATGTTTTAGTGTCTGATTTCATTACTTAAAATCGGATCATTGAGATTGAGACATAGAACCTTAAGATCCGATCATTAGACCAAAAGCTGTTGGGGCCGTTTATTATTTTGAGCACTGTACATTTAATAAATTATTGTTCTTTTTTTTGTATTGTTAGCATGACAAATAATGTACATTAAGCAGAACCCTGCTAATTGGATAGCCTTAATAGTATTAATCAATGTTGATTTTTGATAATTATTAATCAAAATAACCGTCAAAATATGCATGCTTAAAAATGAGTAAAATTATTCTTCTATATTCACATTATTATATACTTGGAATCAGGGTTGGCAAGGTTTAGGACAGAATGGATTAATCCAGGGTTTAAACCGTCCTGTCCAAAACCCCTTTGTCCAAAACTGTCTTAAACTGTCCAAAACCCTTTTACTCAAATTATGTCACAATTTTATCTGAACAATATTTAAGAGGTAGAATAAAGATAGAACTAATAATATATTGATAATTAAATACACTAGAGAATATTTGTTTTTAAAAGTATAATGTTTTATTAATATTGTTTGACTCTTCAATTTAAGCAAAGGAAGATTAATCAGTAATCAAGTTCAATTGGTCCTCTCATTCAATAGTACATAACTGAAGTTTGGCCTTGCCATACAGGTTAAAATATTAGGGACTAAGTGCTTGGTTCGTCATAAACAGGTTTATTTATCTATAGTACTATTCAAGAATACTTTTATCTCATTCATGTTCAATTCTTTTAGCATAGTGGTGGTACATCACCAGTGTCAGTAACTGAAACTGATGTTATGCCCTTCAAAACTGTTAATACATTTTTCAGTTATTTTGTATTTTCAATTTAAACTGATATATTTATATTTAAATTTGTTTTTTTTTTAATAGATGTCTTTTTTATCATCCTGTAATGCAGAAATTATAAAAATTTTATAAAAAAATATTGTGAAAAATAAAAGGTTTATTTTTAAACAAATTTAGTAATTTTTTTTTTTTGTTGAGAAAAATTATTATTTTTTAATATTGCCATATTTATCCTTATGCAAAAATATTATTTATCAGTATTAAAAGCATATTTATATTTAAAGGATTAGGTATTCACTTTTGTTGTTCGATGAATTGTGGAGTTTCAAAAATTATAAACCTTTTCCTATTATATTATATTATTTTCTTTTAATAAGTTATAGTAAATTGTATAAAAAATATCAAATATTTATTGATACATGTAATTATTATGTGTACAATGGTTACACCTATAGAATTTTTACCTTTTACCAAAGTTCAAGGTTTTGGACACTTTAAGACAGTTTTACCCAGTTTAGGACAGTTTAAGACAGTAAATCCCACGTGTCCTGTCTAAAACCAGTTTAGGACGTCCAAAACCCCAACCCTGCTTGGAATAGTATAATATTCCAAGCACTATATATCAACTAAACTACATAGTAAAGCAAAAATAGGTTGCTTGAAGTTTCACTGAAATTTCTACTTTGCTCAATCAACATTTTCAAATAACATTAACGTGCATCACTGTTCAGATCCATAGATGTTATAAAAAATGCAGGTGGAGTTAATGCATAATTCTTCTTTACATTATGTAATATAATTTAAATCTATCACCATTCAGTTTAAGAGAAAATGTGAACTTAGGATCCAGCCTTTCAAATACATAAGAAATTGTTTTCTTTTTTTTGTGTAAGAGAACAAAATTTTAACGTAAGTTGTGTATATTATATAGATGTGTAATTAAATGCTTAATAAACTTCTGAAACCCTCTAGATATTTGTCATCAAGTGTTGGATTTATATTCTACTCCAATGTCAAGCACACCTCAGGATTCTCCTCCGGCTACGCCACCAACAAAGTCTACAAGAAAGACATCACAACCTGTGAGTTCATTAATTTTATGTCTATGTGCTCCAGTTACTATTAGTGTTTAGTTAACTTTTTCAAGAGATGTTCTATAACAGTGTTATAGGAAAAAGATTGAAGCTTTCTGCAAGGACCCCAACTACTAACTATATATTTGCCTGTTACTATGGACAGCGAGAATTCTAACACATTCAATGGAAAAGTCTGATTTTGATAGTTTTCTCTTTTCAGTGCTGGTTAATCATTTTTTTCCTTCTATTTCTTCCTTGGTTTTAAAATTTCAAGATACTTAATACGATATTATTATGAAACATGATTTTCAAATATAAATTATTGCTTTTTAACGTGCCTGAGTCATGAAGAGAAGAAGTCTTAAATCCATGTAATTTTACCGCAGTTATTTATAATTTTTAGGCTATTTCTCCAGTCATTTTGGGGATTTATCTTGTTATTGACCATTCACCTAGGGGCCGTTCAAAAAGTACATACACGAAAATGGAGAAATTTTAAGCCCCTCCCCCCCTTCGTACATTACCGTACATAAGGTCTTACCCCCCCCTTAGAGTACATACATTTTATTAGTCTACCTCCCTTTTTCATAAAAATTTAAATAATTATGTTTTAAATAAAATTAAATATTTATTTAAGGAGTGTGTAGGATAAAGTCATATTTAAATTTGGTGTATGTTTATAAAGTACGTACTTTATATAATACCTCCTCTCCTTCCCATTGTACAAAATAGCAAATCCCCTCCCCCCCTTTGGGATGTACGCACTTTTTTAAACGGCCCCCTAGTTTATAAAATTTATTTATTTTATATGCAAAAGTATTATTACATGCAAAATCTTAAAAGTATGCAGAGATCGCTAATTTTTATCACAAATTATTTTATATTGTCTTAAATTACTGTCTTGTAAAGTTATTGAAAGGGCTTTGAAAATAATGATTGTCACTTTATTTTGATGTATTTATTTGATGATGCATTACTCATTTTTATGAAACCATACTTTCTTTTCAGTATTTATCTAGTTCATAAAATATCATTGAAATAAGTTTATATGAATAAAATAAATGACTTAAAACTATTATTTTCAAACTTTAAAAAAAAATTTTTTTACCCAAAACTTTCTGTTTATTATAGTGTAAACATCAGAGTTTAAATTTGCTACTTCTTTTCAATTAAAGCTTTGGTTAGAAAGACTAAGTATTTATCTCCAATTTTTACTTATTTTGCTAAGACAATGTTCTATTTTCCATATCTTTTTATTTAGATAATAAAAAAATATTCAAGATAAGATATAAATAAAATGTATTTGACTCGAATTTTTTGTACCAATAGAATAATCTTATTTGGTTCAAAATTCAAAATATTGAATTGACTACCATTTTTCATTAAATGCTGAAAAAAAGCATTGCAGAAAAAAAAAACCCCTTCATTTGTCAAATTTCAGTATTGTTCAACATATAATAATTAAAAAAATTTCTTTTTGCCCATAAGTTAATTGGAGCTAATTAAAGTAATTTGAATAGCATTAAGTTGTGTTGTCCAGTGAATCGCATGCTGAGTAAACCATGGTTATGTTATTGAGTAAAAAAATAGAGTTGATAAAGTTTAAAAAAATTCATTTTTAGGGTGTTTGTACACTTAGTACTTAAGTTCTTTGCATTTTTTATTTTCATCTGATTTTTATGCACATAGATTTGAATTAAAGTAAATTAGTATTCATATTCAACAATATTGTGTTTTTTATTATTTCTCATTTTTGTCTTATTTGCAGCCTTCCCCTGTCGAAGCATCAACATCACCTGCACCACAACCAAAAGTTAAGGAGCCTCCTGTTGGTTTACCTATTCCTAGATTAGAGCCGGGAGAACTCAAAAGAAAAGTTGTTCTAGCAGAAGCCAAAAAAGAAGTTGAAAGCAAAATCCCTCGCATTGAAGGCAAAGCAATTCCTACTATATCTAGTGCTGCTAGCTCTCCCCCTCCTCTTAAGAAAGTTAACAGAATTAAAGGAACATCCACTCAGCCATCTTCACCAACTAGTCCGAAACCAATCGAAACTGTTAGTAAGGTCTCCAAACATGTTGAGATTCCTCCTAAACGTAATACATTATCTGATGCTACTTTTAGATCAGGAATATCAGCAACAATGAGCACACAGTCATTTCCAACTAATACTACTGTATTGTCTACCGATACAAATGCTCTTGTAAAACCACCTCAACATGTACCTGTTGTACCAACAACTACTTTTACTCTCCCCCTTCTTCCTCCAACTGCTACATATACTCAAACAGCTCCTCCATTCTTTACTACTGGAACTACTGGTGAAACCCCCACATTTCCCAACATACAGCAGCCACCCCCTCAAATCTTTTCACAACAGCCTATGCAATTTCAGCATCCGCCACCTAGTGTTGCACCTTCTACTTCACTTACTAGTTTAGCTGCACCTCAGTTTGGTGAACCTCCACATCAGTATCCTACTTTGCCACCAGGCACTGTTCCTCCACCTTTTAATGCTCAATTTCCTCCACCTACCAGACCACCTAATATGAGCAATCCACCTCCAACTTTAGCTCCTGGTTTAACTCACCATCCTCCTCCACCCATACCTGGTTTAATAAGGGGGGCACAACCTCCTCCACCACCTCCTCCTGGAGTTACTCCAAGGAGTTCTCCTGCCCCTCCACCTCCTGGTGTATCTCCCAGAAGTTCTAGGCCACCTATGACAGGTGTGAGACCTAGAAATAGTGGCCCACGCTTGGGGACTGAAAATGTTTTTAATCCTAGGCCTGGTTCTGATATGTATCGTCCTAGACAAGAAGGTCGTGGTATGAGACCACTTCTTGAGCAAAGACTACCCACTAGAGATTTTGGACCTAGAAGCTCTTTTGATGATTCCAATAGGTTTAATAGACCAAAGCCAGATTATGATTCTCATTTTCAGCATAATCCACCATTTCCAGAATTTGATCAAAATTTTCATCGACCACTTCTTCCTAACCAGTTTGGGCCAAATTTTGAACGACCCATGGGGCCAAGACGATTTCCTCTTGATCTACAACAGCATCGGAATTCTGGCCCTCGTCCACGTATGATGAATAATATGCAGCAACAGCAGCAGCAACAACAACAGGGCACCTCTACAGGAATACCACCTGTACGAATAACGGGAAGGTATTAAGCTTTTTATTTTAATTTTGATTTCATATATATTATTTGGTATATTTAGTATGGTATTTGTTACTTAAAGTTTGCCAGTAATAATTTTGAAATAAGGGGCTTGTAAAATATTTGAGTAAAAAACCTTTGTTTTATCTTATTGTGTTGATAAAAAAATTCTTTTATCTTGTATTACTCTGCACTATCTGATTGAAACATGAGAAAACCTGTTATGTAGTGATTTCTTTGCTATCACATTGCATTCTTTGTGATTTTCATGTAAATACTGCATACTTATAGTTAGTGCCTTATTGCTTGAAAATATATTTTTTCTTTCCTTTTTTGAATATTGCTTTAAATTTTTTTTTTATGAAAGTTAGCTTCAAGTTTTAACATTCATTATTAGTGTCTTATGTGTTTTTCTATATATTCTTTTCATAAGTTATGTTTAATAATTTTTTATGAAACATATTTTAAAAAATTGCTTATTCTATATATATTTTAAAAAAATTGCTTATTCCACACGCTAATTTATTTTTATTTTTCAAAACTAAAATAATAATTAAGTAAATACCTTGGCCTATCGACTGTCTGGTCTGATGTGGTAGAGTAAGATGGGATAACAAAAAAGCTGGATGGAACTAAGTTCCACTTCCTAATCCTACATGTAATTAAAGAGTGCTTCACATCTTGATTTAAATGATTAAGGCAAAAATACTTAGTGTTTATTAATATACTAAACTGTATGGAAAATTATGACTGAAAAGAGTAAAACTACACAGTTTTTATGACGTTTGCAGATGGTAGGTGAAAACCACAAACTGCTAATTTAGCATTCCTCATTTTTTAGCTCTCCTCTGAAGAGTTTCCATAACACCTAGTATTAACATTTCTCAATTTTTAAGAGGCTGGATAATCAGGACCCGGATAGTCGAGGGCCTTCTATACTTTAACTTTGTGATTTGTCTTTCAAATATCATTTATGCCAGTATTTCCTCCTTTTTTTTCTCACTCTTTGAGTAAAATTTGTACAATGTCTTTAAATTTTTAAATTCAATAATAATTTATGTCTTGATTTGAAATGCTTTGAAATAAAACATGAAAATATTTCGCATTTCTTTCTGATTTGTATTTTGATCTAACTTTAATGTCCTCATAGAATATAGTTTCAACTGTATATTTTTTCCTTGTAAATAAAAGTATCCTCAAAATAAGTTTAAAATTTTTATATAATTTGAAAGAGAGAAAATTATCAGTTTTATATTACTTCTTTTCCTTATATTTTCTGTATAACATAAAATTTCATTTATCTTGCATATTAATATTTTTTTTTATATTTTTATTTTTATCTTACTCTGCCTTTTCATATGTTGAAGTAAAAATGAATGTTTTTATTTCAAAATTATTATTACTCATTCAATTGTATTTGCATATATGTATTATTCAGTTGCAAAATTTTTTGTTATTTGAGAGTAGGGAGTTTTTGATTGCCATTGATAGCTACTTTGGAACTGGCTACTGTTACAGCTCAATTTAATTTCAGTACACATATATTTTAAAGTTGATATCTATAAAGACTGACATATATGTATGTATATATTTTACCACAAAGATTAATCATATCTGTCATCTTTTATTCTGTAAAGGAATTTTTTGTGTCTCCCACTCATTGCTCCTGTATTTTAGTGTTAATTATTAGTGTTAATTTACTGTATTCCTGTATTTTAGTGTTAATTTACTGTAATGTTTTAAATGTGTTTTGTATTTCACATCTTCATTTTGATTGTTTGAAATTAGTCTTTAAATTTTGTATTTTCAGTAAAGTCAAAAGTACTCATTTAGTAGTAAATTTTTAAATATAGTCAATAAATACTTTAAAAAAAAATAGGTGCACTTCATTAAATTTGACATCATAAATAAGAAATTCGTCATTTTGTGCTCAGTTATAAAATTACTTCCATAATAAAATGCTTTTGTTCTTTTTGAATGAAAATTTTGTTTTTGAATTAAATTTTTTATTTATGTTTAGATAGCTTGTATGACTATATAGCATAAGAAATGATTCTAGCTTTAATCTAAATATTATTTGATAATAATGTTTGGATGTTTATTCATTTAATATTCTTTTTTTTAGTATATCAGTAAATTTAAATTTTCTTAAAAATTTGTTAAGCCACAAACTAATTTAAAAATATTAAAAAAAAAAATTTTATTGTCTCTTTATGCTTTTTTTTTTTTAAATTTTATTTTTCATTTTCAAAGTTATTTATTCAAAAATTCAGTGAGATATAATTTTTTCTTTAATAATAATTATTTTCAATCTGATTTATTGATACTGAGGAATATCATAAAAAAAGTTAGATTTTCTTAACGATATTATAAAAGTCATTTTTTAAAACTATTTATGTAATTATTAATAATGCCCATGTATTCATTATCAATAAAATAAATTTATTCATGCATTGTTGGCTGTACCCAGACTAAGCTTCATTTTCTTCCTGTGTTTATTTAGTTTTCTATTCCCTTAAATATTTTTTATCTGCAGTTTTACTGAGCTTAGACTTTGAAATAGTTTTTTATATTGGTAACTGATGTCAAGAATTTTTTTGATGCATTTTTATGAATTTCGCATATTATTCCACCTTTTAATTATGAAAACAAAATAATTTAAATTGATTATTTTTTATTAAACTATGTTGAATATTTGGCTGTATATAATACTATATATTTCACTATATTTTACATCTTTGATTGTGTAGTGATATAAAAAATCTAATATTAAAAAATCTCTAGCTTCGAATTTTTCTAAAATGTGTCAATTTTTAATTTTCTTATCTTGATTGTTGTTAATTAAAAATAAAAATATTTTTAAAAATTATTCTTTAGCTATTAAGGGTTTTTTGAAATAGTTTAAATTTCTTTCCACACTTCAATACATTTTGATTTTAGTGTACTCTGCTGTATCTTTTTTGCCATTGTAATGTTTATCAAATAATTTTGCTTTTCTTTATCTTGTAATTTCCATTCATTATTATGTATTTGAATCTTTGCTTGTAGCTGCTATTTTTCATGAGAAATAGTAATTTAACATTTACTTAATACATCATATTTGACACAAGCTAGCATTCTTTTCTTCCTAATTTTCTCACAATTGTTTCTGATGCTTGAATTTTGACAATTCCTTTCCTTTTTATTAATACTGTATTCATTCATTTAATGTCTCCAATGCATTTATTATTAGTTTTATTTTAAAATTCATTGTTTGTGACTTGGAGCAATAAATTATTCTAGTATTTTTAGCTTTAAAAGAAAATAATAATTAGTGTTGAAAGAAAATGTCTCTGCTATCTGTAGAATTTGATTTTGACATATATATATATATATATATATATATATATATATATATATATAGTGAAACCTGTTTTTAAATAGTGAAATTTTTTTTATATGTATGTGAGAAATATTTTCAAGTCTAAACTCATGTCTAATAAATTAATTTTAATAATTTATCAATTAAATTATTGATATTTTCTAAGATTGTAAATACATATTCTTGTATTTTTTTTGAATTTTAGTGCATTGAAACCTGTTGTGTTTTAATTAATCATAAAATACATAAATAAATTATATAATTTTTTTCTATTCTGCTTCAGTTTAAATAAATAAAAAAGCAATTGCTTAAGTTAAAGCTTTAGAAAAAGAAATATTTCAATTCACTCTCTTCTGATGTTGTTTAAAATGTAAATTAATATTTTTGAAGCTTTATACTCTAAATTTTCGAAATCATTCCACTATTCTAATTCTTGTTAACCTGTGCTGTTCTGCAAAATTTAGTTTTTTCACGATTCTCTTTTAAGTTAGTTTTCTCTAAATTAATATCTAAACATTTTCTCTATTTCTTGTTCTGTTGTTGTTTGCTTACTTGAAATAAAAAATATATTTTTTAAAATTTTATTTAAGAAAAAGTTACATGTTAATGTTTTTTTGAAGTTTTGAAATGTTATTTTTATAATTTTTTTTTTTTAGCAGCTAAGAATAATATAAAATAATGACCTCTAGCAAATTCATAATGTGTTTATCTTTTGCACTTATTCCTTCTTGATCTTACTATATTTTGAAAAAAGATATTGTTTCCCCTCCCCTTGATTTAGCCATAATTTGTCCTCAAGCAATTCCAGAAATATCAAATTTAACATATAAGAGTAGTTTAAGAAATATTCAAAACAACGCAATTTTGTCGTCTTTTTATTTTTGTTTTCCTGCAGAAAAGAAAAAAAAAGATCTTATTCTTGTTTATTTTGTGCATTGCATTTCATATATTATTATTCTATGTAAGGCATTCACATAAGCTAAGTTTTCTTCTTGTATTTAAATTTTGTTATGTTTGTTATTGTTATAAGTTTATTATGTAACTGATATGTACTTTAAAATACAATACAATATGTACCTTAATCATAATACAATATAAATGATTTAATAATTTTTTTATTATTTGTTTAAATTTATAATTCAAATTTATATTCTTTCTGAAAAAATTACATCAGGTAAGATTTTGTTGTTAATGTCATTGATATCTTATGTATGTTTTAAATAAGATTTGTTGACTATACTCAGTAGAGCTAAGCTTTAAAAAAATATCTGAACACTACATATTTAATCAGTGGAAATATTTCGCTTTTGATGTCTCAATTACTATACATTGTTTCATCAGTTTTGTCTATAACTTGGTTGATGTGTTTTTGTGTTGAAAGTACATGTGCATCATATTTTTACTTTTATTAGTCTTATTAATAATTTAAGCTCCGACTTTTGTAAAACGTTTCCATATATTTAGTTCATGCGTGATTATCAGTTGCATTCAATATAAAAATGTAGATTTTCTTTGTTAATTATTACATTTCCAAGCACATTTTTTTTATACTGACTAAACATATTTTGTTATGATATCAAAGAAACTGAAACAATAATATTATTAGGAAATAAGTTATAATATATAAATTATTATAATAAATATAAAATATCTGTAAATTATTATTCAAATTTTAAAATAACTTTACCTGAAGAACAAAAAATTTTTTCTTAAGCTTTTGATTTATAAATATTTCTAAAAAATTTTTTTGCCTTTTTTCCCCACTTAGTTTACTAAATTTAAGGAAAATTCCTAAAAGCTGATAAATATTGGTTTATAAGGTGGTGTGACGATCTATTTTATATCCAGTCTATTGTATTTTGATTTCTCTTGTTCGCTGATAGAAACTGTATTATGAATTAGATCTTTTTGTGGAAATCAAAACATATTTATGTTGCCATTTTCTAAATAGTTTTTAACTTTCTAGTAGATAAGCTTAATATTAAGTTAACCAAATATTCTTTCTTTTTTTTATTTTTTTTTTTTTTTTACAATTTCAGCATATTTTGGTTTAGTAAGTTGTGGTATTCAGCTTGTAAATTGTTATCTAGAGCTTGGGTCTTAATATCAATGGTTAATATATTTAATTTAATATAGCAAATTAGTGCTAAAGCATAGACGGGATAAGTGCTGCAAATGCATATTTCTAAAGTAGACATTAATTTGCAATACTGGAATGTTGAATAATTTTAATTTCACAATTTACTACAATTTTGTTTATATTTCCTTCACAATTTGTTTATTTAATTATTTCCGATTTAAATTTATTTTACATATATTTTCTTTCTGTATGATTTATATGACATGTTCTTAAAATCAACAAAAATTTTGAATTATCATCTTGTTTTTAATAACAAAGGAGATAAAAAAAAACCTAAGTTTTCTTTTAACAGAACTATATTTTTGATAATATTTAACTTTGTTGCATTTCTGCCGGTGGCATAGTTTCTGAGAAATTCTTCTCTTGTAATTCCTTTTTGTAGAATGATGTAAAAAAAGCTGGTATATTTGCTGAGAAGCAAACTATTCAAAATATATTGTCCTAAAAGCATTATATAAGGAATTACTAAGATTCATACAAGAGTAGTTTATAATTGATTAGATTGAAGTGAGAGGGCAGCGATCAATGCATTATTGATTCAGTTATGAATCAGTTATCCAAACTAAAGTAAAAGTAATTTAAAATTTTAGATAGTTTTTTTGGCTACATTTTCTTTTTACTTTAACATCGTTAAATTTTAATTAAATAATTTCAATTCTTAATTTTGTGCTTATTGCACTATGTAGAGCATTATAATTATAGTGCACCATACAACAGACCTTAATATCAGTACTTTTGCCCTAGACAATATTTTAGATTTTTTAGGCCATTTTATTAAAGTGTGAGTTCTAATTTCATAATAGCCCAATTCGGTTTCTAGTGATATTTTTAAATTTATAGTGAAGAATGTTAAAGCAAAACTTATTAGAATTCTACTAATTTTTGTGCAGTTATTTTTTTTTGTCTTCTTTTTTTTTTTTTTTTTTGGTGCTATGTTAGTATTTTATTGAACAGTCAATCTACATAACAAATGTATGGTTGCCACATTTTTAGCATTTGCAATCTTGTAATTATGTACTTAAATCAGGAGTGAAAATATCCCTAGATCAAGTTTTTAGGCAAACTTGCTTGATAAAAGTGCATTTTTCTGCTTTAAAACAGAAGCTTTAGCTGGTAGCTTTCTTGCCGAAAAAGAAACTTTTTTTCTCATGTTATTCGACTGGAAATAAGTGAGTTGCATGTAAATTTCACTACACATTTGTCCGGATGCTCAATGCTTAAAGGGTGTTACACAAAGAGAAAATCTTCCCTATGAGACCTCAATGGTAATAAGATTAACCTAACCGTCAATGAGAAGACTGGTTTCATTATGATCAGTGAGACTAACAATAATCTCTCCTTTGTTGATAACCCTTTTGAGAAAAGTGTCACAAGTAACGGTTTAATTAAGGATTAGGGTATTAAAGATCTACCTCCGTTAATACTTTTTAGAGTTTTTGTGCTTTGAAAGTAAAATATTCTCGTATGCATTTAAAAGGAATACCTTGGAATTTTTTATTGTTCAGCTGACAAGAGGGACTCGGAAATTTTTATGTGATACATTGCTTTTGTATGTAATATAAATCTGCATTAATTCAAAAGAATGTTTTTTAGAACTAGTGTCCCCATTGGTTAATTAGTCACTTAAGTAGTACGGGTAGTGAAAAAAAAATATGTGGTTTCTTTAAGTAACGTTCTGCATTATTATACGTTTTTACTTAAATAAAATCAAGGTTCTCCTTTTCTCTTATGGTCGAACTTGTATGATAGTTGATTGCAGTCTACAATTTAGTAGATGAAAAAATTCCATATTCAGTTGTTACATTAGTTAAAATTAGCATTGTTTTACATTGAGTTTTTAAACAATTCATAAATTTTTTCGGGTTATTTAATTAGATTTTTTAAAAAGAGTATGATATTTTATAAAAGGTATGAAACTTAGAGATTTTTTGAAGAATGTCTGTGTCTTTCACATTTCAATCGATTTAACTTGGATCGCTAAATTTTTGTTACTATTAGTTTAAGAAGTATGGTACGGAAGAAAAAAAAATGCTGCTAAACTTAAAGCAAGGCATATAAGTTTTTATGCATATGAAAAGCATGTAAATATCTTCTGGATGCAACTTTTTTCAAATTTCTTTGAAATACAATTCCAGAAGTTTTTTCTTCGTTTTATTAGCAATTTTAGAGTATCACTGTTACTTTATAAATATGTGGACTTAACAATAATTAATAATTATTAGTTCACAGCTAATCAAATAACGCACGAAAAGTTTTTGATGCCCAGTCCCAAGTTTTCGCATCCTAGAATGTGTTTACTTTAAAATTCGACTTGATTAATGAGGGAAATTTAGCGATGTTGTATGAGTAGCCTGACTACTTTTTTTAATTTTTTTTTTTTAATTTTTTGCTGTGTAACAAAAGCAATTCCAACCTAGCTCTAAGTCTCAATAAATGGCTAATATCCGGAGAGCAACAATTTTTATAAATTACTGTCTCTGACATTATGAAAGTTATTCTATTAATTTTTGCACTTCATTATTTTTCTCTAGAAAATTGATTGTATACCCAATTAAATAATAAATCAACAAATGATATGTAGGGGATGTGGGTTTCATACACAATAACTCTGATTGTTGACTACCCTTTATTGCCCAGTGCATCACGAAAGATAGCATGATTGTCTTAGGTGATCACTGATATACTATTTAATTGCGATAAATGTTTAATTCATATTTTGTGTGAGAAAATTATTAAAAATAGCTATTAGTTTTTGCACTACTTACGTTTTAAATATTTTAAGTCAACAATAAATAATTATAAAAAATAATATATGAAAAAGCTCTATGTAAGTTGTGCAAAATCTGAAAGCTGATTTTAATATATTACAGAAAAAAATAGATGTAGATTTACTCCTATAATTTTTTATGTTGGCTGTTAATGTTAATGCATAAACGAACTTAAATTATTTCTGCAAGGAAAAAAAATTCCTCTCAATTTTAAACTACACTGTTCAAAACACTTAAAGGAGATTGAGGTTGTGGGTTGATTTTGCGCATGAAGAATTGTTTGAATGATTGATACATTATCGACAGAATAATTTGTTTTTTTTAAAAGAAAATAGTTTTTATTTGGGATATGGTTTCCCCGGATGGCCAGCATCGTTGAACACTTTTGAGGCATCGAGTCAATGAGGTTATTAATGAGGGGTTCTCCCACTCCTTCAGAAGAGCTCTTTCCAGTTCTTGGATAGTTTTTGAGGGTGATAGGCATCCGGCAATTCGTCTGCCTAGAATGTTCCAAGCATGTTCGATTGGGTTTATGTTAGGAGAACACGCTGGCCAATCCATTCGTATGATTCCTTCCTCCGAAAGGAAATCATTAACCGAGTTAGCACAATGTGGCCTGCAATTGTCCATCAACATGAAGTCATCTCCGATTGCTGCTGCGTAGGGACTACAGTAAATATCAGGATCTCATCCCTATACCGCTCAGGGCTCCATTTCGAATGATATGGAGATCGGTGCGCCCATCAATGGATATGCCAGCATAGACCATCACTCCCCCACCACCAAATCTTGCACTTTTGTGCACGAACTCAGGATTGTTTATACTGCCACGTTCCCTCCAGATGAAAATACGCCTATTATCAGGATGGACAGAAAAACGGGACTTTTCAGAGAAGAGAATATTGCACCATTCATATGCTGTGTTGCCCACTCCGTGCGGGCGCAACGGTGCCTTGCCATTGACGTGACAAACACTATTGGTCGGCGAGCATACATACCTACAGCATGAAGGCGGTTTCGGACAGTGTGTCGACACGTTGGTGCCAGTAGCCGTGCGAAGGTGTTGTTGAGAGGACTAGCATTCATATTTCTTGGTTTCCGAGCCGTTAGCGTTAAAGAACGGTCTTCATTGGGCGTTCTTGCTCGTCTACGCCCTTGCTGTGATCTTCGGCCTGCCTTTTCAGATCCTGGAAATCACACTTCGTGAAACACCAATGACTTCTGCTACTTCGGCGTGTGTTTGGTTCCCCTCTAACCGGCCATCAAATCTCCAAGCTTCTGATTCGGTTAAATGACTTCGTTGAGGTATCACACTCATCAAAACAACACCCTTACTGAATGTCAATCATTCTTTTCCACTTTGTCTTACATTAAGTTGAAAGCCAAATCAAATTCGTTGCCGCTAAATCCTCGTTTTCGACGTCTATCTCAAAATTTGCAAACTGCGAATTTTTAAAATAAGAAAAATTTGCATTTGTGACTCTTCCATTTTATGCAAAGAAAATTTGCTCATACCGTTATTTTATACAAGACTTACAGTATCCTTTAATTATTTTGAGCAGTGTATATTAATGAAAATCATAACTATAAACTCTCGACTAAAAAAAAAAAAAAAAAAAAACTGAAACGCTTGAGAAGACTATTCTAAAAATTGGCGCAATTATTTTAAGATAAATATTAATTTTTGTTCTGTTTTTGAAACAATAAAAATTGTTTCATATTTCAAATAAAACCGCTGTGCATGAGAATGACTGGAGAAACTTACACTCCTCAGTTTAGAAGCTTCAAATCCATGATAAGAACATCAAGTGAATCAGATCTTCAGAGCATTCAGTCAATCCAACAGAATTTTGGGAATAAACAGTGTTATGTGCGACTGTAAATTCTCCCTTTTTTCCCCTTAAAATAATGCAAGAGATTCCTGTGCCAGGAGAGTGACTTGAAAACCTTGGGACAAATTTTCAAGTGTGGAATTAAATAAACTGATTAAACTTTCAAACATCTAGTTTACTAACATTTACATTATTCAAAAGTTGGCGTAAAAATTTTAAATAAGTAAGTTTAAGGAAAAGTTTCGGGCAGGTCAAGAAAATGACTTTTAGATAATTGTGAATGAAAAATCTTTTTATATGCCAGGGGGAAAAAAATTACATCTTTCTTACTTAAGTCACTCTTGTTTGACGTCATATTGCCAGGATTTTGGAGAATCACTCATAAAGGAAGTTACCTTGTCTTTTCAAAATTAACCAAACACTTTACCATAGGGAATGGAAATGGGTAAACTTCAGTCTGCCGTTTTCCTCCTGTGCAGTTTAGTCATTTTTTTTTTTTTTTTTCCATCTTTGAAAAACTCCGTTCTGACTTGTCTTATTTCGATGTAAAACATTTTTTTTTGTTGGAAATACTACTACTCTGCATTTATGTGTAAAAATTTAATCATTTAACTTTTTCCGGGAAAAAATCTCGCCTTAAAACGTGCTTTTTTTCCGTTAACGGAAAAATAAAAACGCTTTTCCCCCACTTTCAATTTAAAATCGAAAAATCAATTCAGTCTTTTGAAACTCTTTTAAAAGTAAGTTGTAAAATACAATTCGGTTCAACAATACGATTCAGCATATGCTTGTATTTTAAGTATAATGGCAGTTCTTAGAAATTATCAATATTTTTATTTTACTCATACCCGTACTTTACAAATAAATTTAAAGAGTTTTCATTACGATCGTTTTACAAATAAATATATTTATTTCTTTGTCTTAGTTAGTTAGTTTTTGAAAGTTAATTATAAAATCCATCTTTCATTATAAGATTCTTTTTATTAATATTCTTGTTTTCTTGCCAGCAATTATACTTTTATTTCATAAACATTTTTCACCTGTATTTATATTATTTAATTTGTATTAAATTGTGTACAAAGAATATTGTTTCTTTTTTTACTTTTTGGAAAAAGCAGGTATTAGACTGCAGGTTTATCGTAATTTTTTAAATATTAATTTAGTTTAATAATTCGATCGCAAAGCTTAGTAGTTTAAAGTTATGTATAATTATTCATTTTAATACTAACAACGGTTACTAAAATTTTATGTCAGCAATGTTAAACGCTCATGCAAAACTTCTAAAGCATTATTTATAGTGCTGCCATCTCTTGTTTAGCAATCTTACTAGTCATCTGATTAAAATTTAAATTTAAATATTTTCAAAACTTATTGAAACTTCATATTTATCGTTTCTTGTATCTTTAAGCAAGGTTAAAATTGTGATTAATTGACATTGATTGCGGCGAAACAGTGCAGTTAATAAAAACTTTTGAAGATAATCCATTTCAAAAATAGTAATTAAAATATATGGAGAATAATATAAATTCCTAAAATGGGAAGAATAAATAAAAACATTTATTTTTAATTACTATTTATTTCTAAAGGTTTTAGAAATAATTTATGTATGTATATGTAACATAATATCTTAAGCCAACAATGTAACATCCTTGGATATTTAACTATTCATTTTTAATGCTGTTTAAACTTTGCACAAGATTCCAAATTTTTATATTTTAAAAAAATAAATTTTTTTTTTTTAAAGAATAACCAAATAATTTTACACATTTCTTGTACATCTATAAACAAAATATGAAATTAATTTTTAAAGCTTAATTTTTAGCAGTTATTTTAATTATTAAGCAATAAAATGTTGCTTTTTTCTTTGCATATTTATTAATTATTGTTATTGGTGATTTCTGTAAATAAGGGGTTAATTTCAGGAATTTTAACGGCAAATTTTTTATTCGAACGATTTTATCTGGACTGGCCAAAATTTTGGGGATGAATGCCATGATCCTAAATAGGGGGGGGGGGGGATTATATTGACAACTTTCAAGATTTAAAAATGTAAAGGGATGGAATTGTTAAAATGCTATATATAGGCTGATTAAAGGATATTTACACAGGCGATACTTCTGTTTATGTCTGTCTGGTAAGTTTTAAAAAATATTATAATTTATCAAACAAAAATAAAAAAACTTTGGTTTTATTACTAATAATATTTTTAAATATGTAGTCGGTTAGGATAGGTTAATACCTAAATAAAAATAACTTCACACGATTGATTTTAAATAATTATTAGCCATTAACTAATACGCCTTTTAAATAAGTATTGTTTTTAAACCAAGTCAAATGTCTTAGGATATTTTGTAGTAGTTAACAAATTTAATAAGTTTTTAACAATGTAACTTAATATTTAAAATCATTCCACTATGTGTAAAAAGAAAAAAAAAATCATAGAGAAGTTAGCCTGATGTTAATAGTTTCTTAACGTTGAATATACTTTCTAGTGAGGATATCGCCGTGGAAATAAATAAATTGATATTTTGTATACTTCTGAAAGCATATATTTTTATAAATGCTCCCAGTGCAATCTAAATTCTCACTTTTATTTAAGAATATTGTCAATTAAGTCAGAAATATTTCTCTCACAAAAGCACTCGGAGAGTTTTTGTACCATTTTCGTTTTTTAATAATTAGTTATAATAAATATTTACCATAGTTATATTTTTTTCACTTATATATATATATATATATATTTATACATATATCTACACAATTCCGTAATTTATTTATGATTTTTTTTCCGCTTTATCAATTGTTGCAGAAAAATTTATTTCTCACAATACCTTTATTTCATAAGCTCGATGACTTGATGTAACAGTAAACAATAAAGTAATTAATTAACAATTAGATGTTGCCAGATAGAAAGCTTCCAGAATATCGCATGATACCAGTCACAAACATTTTTGACTTACAACAATTAACTTTGTTTTTCATTTGTTGAAGTCCATTTAATATATTTTAATATTTAATTAAAACATTCGAACTAACAAGAACTATAGGAAGTTTGTCCCTAGTCCTTTTTTTCTTACTATTTTTATTTTCACCCAAGAATATCCAATGTTTATGCTCTAGTGGGCTGCATTGTGTATCGAAAATAATATGGGGCAATACTATTTTAAATCTTATGTGTTGTGGATCGCATTAAGTGTTTTCGAACCTCTAAAATTTAAGTAAAAAGTGGTTGCAAATTCATCTTTGAATTAGGATGCGTTCTATTAGCTACCTACACAGTTTTAAAAACTTGCAACATTAAGGTTCCAGATCAAACTTAAATGTATTGTTGTTGTCATAGGCCATTAAGGCATGGGTTGCGATTGTTCTTCTTTTCCAGTGGCACCATCTATGGCCAATAATTCGATTTCTGTCACAACCATATTTCACACCCCTTCATAAGGTGGACCCATTCATTCATCCACTGATCGTAGTTTTGACCTAAACCAGAGAACGATCGATCTCCAATTCATTACCCCCAGAGGTATAATTTGTTATGGAAACATGGAGGATTCTGTGACCCGACAAATTTTACGTGCACCAGTCACCATTTACTATAGGGGAAATCTTCGGCCGACTGGATTCGAACTGCAGTTCTCATGAACGAGAGTCCAACGCCCTGTCAACCAGGCTATCATGGCCATTTAAATGTAATAAAAATTTATTACGATCGGCACTGATCTTGCTATTGTTAATCTTGAAATAATTTCCCGTAACTTTTTATCTTCGGGGTGTAAGTAAAGTGTTAATTTCGAGAAAATTCGGTTACTTAATTGTTCAACTAAGCACCTTCACAAATTTGGTATAAAATTATTAAACGAGCCATATTAATTTCTATTTTTAAATCGTTAGTAGAACGGGAGAAATTTTTTTCATTAAAATGTTTGTAGCTTTTTTCAAATTTAAAAAAAAGAATCAATCTTTTTTTCCCCTATAAATTTTTATGATTTAAAAAATAATGATATATAGATGCGCTGAATAACTTTCATGTTGAATCATTTTTTTCTTTCTTTAATTTTAAGGGTTTAAAGGACGTATCTAAAGTATACTGATTGGATAGTGTTAAGTTAATATTAAATACGTGTCGAAATTATTTAAGTAACAAAATCGAACGCAAAAAATTTACCTTTTTTAAATTAAACTTAAAATTCCTCGATACCATTTCAAATCATTGTCTCTCAAAATAAAGTTGTGTGACCAGTTGGAAGATAGGCCTTTCTACTCTTTTCTGCGCTATAGTATAATTACAGGAAAATTCTTTGAAGGAGAAAGCAGTCTCAATTATATAAAATATTATTTATACCAAGAGAATATTTTTTTCTGTTGGTGTGTATATACAGGTATAGGACAAAATAATAGGAACACCTGTGAATATTAATAAGAAGTTGGGCCACCTTTGGCCTGAATGACAGTTTGCATTCGACGTGGGATTGACGAAAAAAGGTCTTGATCTAAGTTCATCGGAAATTGCCGCCATTCCTCTTGCAGGGCCGTCTGGAGTTCAGAGAGTGTGCGTGGAGGAGGAAACCGAGCACGGATTATTTTCTCTTACAAAACCCCACAAAGGCTCAATGATATTGAGATCAGGGAACTGAGGGCACCACGTTAGATGTTCCACTTCATCATTATGCTCATTTAACCATGTTTGAACACAGTGAGACGCGTGAACAGGGGCGTTGTCATCTTGGAACACAGGACGTTCTTTCGGAAAGAGAGTATGAAGTATAGGGGAAAGATGATATGCGAGAATGCTTCGGTAATGGTCCCCTTTGACCACCCCCTCAAGACAACGAGAGGCCCCAATCCATCACAGAACCACCTCCATGTTTCACGGTTGGAACCAGGCAGTCAACTTGAAATGCTTCTGCCGGCGTTTGCCTCATGAACAGACGTCCGGTGGTCTGGAATAGTGTAAAAGAGGATTCATCAGACCAGATGACTTGTTCCCATTGCAGTTGTGTCCATTTTAGGCGGTCTTGGCACCACTGTAGTCTCTTCAAAGCATTCCGCGCTGAAACTAACGGTTTTGGAATAGCTACTTTGCCATGAATGTTAGCAGCAGGCAACTCCCGTTGAATAGTTTTCATGGATACGGGGTTCTGAAGGTGAGTATTCATCTCGGACGTTATCACCGGCAGTGCAGTCTTGCGTTTTCGAGCGACTATCCTCTCCAACACTCTTCTATCACGGTCCGACAACTTCGATTTCCTGCCGCTGTTGTGCTTCGCAGAAGACACCTTACCCAACTTTGTGTATGCCCACAGAGTCCTTGATACAGTGGTCCTTGAAACACCCACGAAGCTTGGACACGGACACTCCAGCGAGGCGAGCTCCGATTATCATGCCTCTTTTTAAGGTCAGAGAGGTCGGACATAATCTCGTTTTGCTAGGAACAGATTTTTCTCATGCAACTCTCACAGTGCCAAATGCTAGACTGATACCTTTCCTTCCATCACCACTAGGTGGCACACTCTTGCGACACGTGCCGCCGTTTATTGGTCGGTCGAAGGACAACTCCATTCTTTTACAGGTGTTCCTATTATTTTGCCCTATACCTTATATATATATATATATATATATATATATATATATATATATATATATATATATATATATATATATATATATATATATATATATATATATATATATATATATATATATATATATATATATATCTATATATATATATATATAGTAAGTAGTACTTACATTTAAAAAAAAAACGAACATTGTGTGTTGACTTTATATCCAAATATAAATATTTTTATTAATATATTATTTTGAAAAGAAAAAAAATTTATGATACATGAGATATTATCTCGAGTGATTTTTAATTGTGTTTTGATATTATAATTACTGATTTATATCTATTTTAAAATAAAACGGTTTAGAGCCTTTCTGGTTCATGGGATAAAGCACTCGCCTCACAACGAGGAGACCCGCGTTCGAATCCCCGCGATAGCTAGTCGATAAGAATTCCGCACCCGGCTCGCACTGACCCTGACTGATGTAAAATATCTTCAGTGGTAGACGAATCATGGGTTAGACTCCCCTTTTTGTCAGGCTAACCGTGGAAGGTTTTCGTGGTTTCCCTCACCATGTAATGTTATTGCGGGCTAGTCCCATCAAAAAAAGTCCTCCACGAAGACAAATTTCTATCAATACTTGATCCAGGAGTTCTCTTGTCTTCTGGATTGGGTTCCAAAGTCAAAAGGCTACGATGTTAAACATAGGTTATCGTAAACTTAAAATTTGGTAGACTGTTCAACGACGGTTATAAAACAACATGGTCTAAAGCTCGGAATTTCTTCTTACTAAGTTTAATCTTAATGACTCTAAAGGAAACTGATTGAATATATCTATGCCAATGCTTTCGGTTTTTCCGAAAGATTTTATATTTAATATGGTGGCAAAATTTATCTAACCGCATTTTATTTTTCTTTAAATGAATTTGGTTTAAAATGATTTTGACTACCATTAATTTTAATAATTGAAACATATGTATAGTACGTATAGCTTGCTATCATATACACCAGCTTACTAACGCAATTGAATTAGCTTTTTCCTACCACTAAGAAAACACTTAGTTGAAAAGCATAAAAGTTGGCAAGTATGTATACATGAATAAAAATATGATAATTTTACGATGGTGTGTTAAAGCTTTTACGCATTCTAAAATATATTTCTGCCTAAGGCTGTCATTTTTATTTTACTACTACCTGACAAAATGATCCTCGAATAGATTATAAGTTAGCAGGTATGCATTTTCAAACAAATATAATTCGCCTGTTATAGATTGAAATTTAAAGAAGTACTTGACAAAATTTTAACAATGTTTGCGCAAACTTGTTGTTATAACTTCAATTTGAAACATTTTACGTTGAGCAATCTGAATTCTTTATATTTGCGATCTTTGGAAATGAAATAGTTTTGTTTTTATTTTTTAAATCTTGGTATAATCGTAGAAATGACAATTAAACAATTCAATAAGTTTTCATAGATGTCTTTTGACGTACTCCCGCATACAATATTACGTTCTTAACGTAATCCTCATACAATATGTTATATTATGTTTGTAACGTTGACTTACTTGGGATAAATATGAAGAAAAAAATTTCATCACTAGTTCAAAGGATCTGTATGTAAGAGATTTAACTAATACAACGTATTTTCACTGTTCCGTTCTTATGCCCCTGTTATATATATATGTTATAAAAATTTACGAATGCAACATTCATGAATGTCAACTCGTAAGTCTTTGCTGTATTTTAAGCATTAGTAAATTCAAAATTAGCCTAAGCACTTTCGGTTAGCTCATTAAAACTTCATTGCCCGATAATCTGGTCTTGTGTCCTTATTAGGATAGTTCTGAAATAGTTGCTCAAAGTCTTATAAATCAAATTTATTAATTAAAAAGTAAAACAGTGAATTATAAAATGTACTAACACTTGAAATATCTGAATGAAATCTTCCGTTTAAACGGAAGAATTTAAAATTTTTTTGTAAATTTATTAAATATGACTAGAAATATTGTTTTTAATGAACTAGCTTAATGTTACATATTTACTACTTGTAGAACACTATATTGATTATCAAAAGTAAAGAGAATATCATTAAAATGAAAAATGCAGAGAATACGTATTATGATGCAGAAATACAGATTAATTTTATGGCAGAAGCACAGACTAAAGCATCAAACCAAATCACATTCCTTTTCTTGATTTCCAGTGATTAATCGCTTGTAAGAGGGATCACTAATTATTTTATTGTGGTCTTGGTTCAAAAGGACAACCGTTAATTTTAAGCACTACTTAACTATTTAATTTTAAGTATGCGAAAAAAATAATAAAGCATAGCTGTACCGTCTCAATTCCCAACTTTTTTCTAAATAAATGTTTTTTTTTTAAATTTACATTGATCTAAGATTTATCATTGAGTAAAATTTTCCTTTTTCAGAGTGGTTATACAAAAGAATTAGTAGATTGATTTTTCTCTTAAAAGTAGAGGGCGTGAATAATAGAATTGTCTAAATTAATCGTTTAACTAGGTAATAATTTGGAGTTTATAATAATTAGATAAACTTAGTAATAATTATAGTAAGAAATAGGTAGATAATCCAAATCTGGAATGTTGTTCCTGTATCACTAAATGTTTAGCTAGGTGAAAAGTGTTCAAGTTTAAATAATTTTTTTTTTCTTTTATTGATAATCTCTAGTATATATCTTCAATAGAATTGTTTAATCATACACGTTAATAATTTTTAGAATTTTCTCCTTACCAATATTTGTTAAAGTTTTAGTTTAATATTATATTTGTTATAGTAATTAATATGAGTTATCTCATTAATCTTTCTTTTTAATTAATATTTTCTTTAATAATGATATCGCATTTATATTGCATCTTCTTTAACCCTTTACTATTGTAAACATAGAAGACTATAATAAACCCTTAACTGAGTACAGTATTAAAGTTAAGCATTTCAAGTTTCGTTCCCACCAGGTATAATTACGTTATCAATTATAATTATTTAATTTGTAAATCTAATAACAATAAGGGTGATAAAATAATAAATTATTGACCTTTGTCGCGACATTGTAAGCAGTAAGTAGAAATGACATGCCGCTTATATGGCGGCATTGGCCCATTAAGCGTTAATACAACAAGATTTCCAAAGGAGAATAAAAAAAAGTGGTAGTTTGTTTATTCAATTAAATATATATATTTCTTCGTTTAGTTAACATTTTAATTAAAAAATGGTTATGGTTTTCAGTTCAGAGTACCGTTTTTTAAAATTAATTTTATATATATATAGATAAATTATATAAAATTTTATATATATAAAATACAAGCATATAAGTAGCATAGATATAAAGTTTTAGCCATGAAATTATGCAGCATATACAAATATAAAACAGAAAGAAGTAACTTTTTTATATTTACTTTTGGACTTATTCCAGTATAGCTCTTAACGCTTCTTATCTAATAAAAACTTCTTGACCACTTAGTATTGAAAGAATATATATATGTGTATATATATATATGTATATATATATATGTGTATATATATATATATGTATAAAAGTGATAAAATAAATACTTTGATAAAAGTGGAAATGTTGACGCTAGTAAGTCTTGCACACTTACTAGATTTTTTAAAATTTTACCCGCCAAGAGTTGAGCCATTGGACAAAATTGTACTGATATTTCGCTGGGCGTCTAGTGGTCCCTCAAAACTGTTATAGTTAACTTATCATCAGAGCATCCACCTGGTTTTGCAACCACTTAAATGCTATAAATTTTCCCCTCAATCATTCCACAACTCTTTATATGTGTTTGAGTTTTCGAATAATCTAATATTGTGGTTCTTAAAAACAAATACATTGTATGTATATATATATATAATATGCATAACTGTAATCATTTTGACGGACTCCGAGATTTCGGAAAAGGTCGGGTCTAACTTTCAGGGGATTAATAACTGTTGTGTTTCTTTCTGTTCTGCATTAAATTATCGACAAATACACTGCTTTCTAATGACTATTTTCTTTCTTTTGTAGCATGTGAGACAGAAAAGTCTGAGCCAGGGAATTCACTTCATTCCTCAGGAAACACCTCTCTATGGTGTTAGCGTGAACTGAAATTTGTGACTTTGGGTCTACTGAAAAATGTTCGAACCTGTGATCTACTAGCGTTGTTCAAAACGTTGACGAAAGAACCAGCAGAAATGTTTAAATATGAATGCATAAGGATTGTGAAGTTTAAACTGTTTTAAAGCCTATCTAATTGAACAGATGAATATATTTTAAAAGAAATAAATTGATATCTTCCTCATTGATATATTCCTTCTAGTCATAGAAGACTTTTATGGCAGAAGTGGGTTACTTTTCATGAAGTAGGGCACGACCTCTCAGTTTTTAAAACATATTATTTGAGTATAATTGTGTTTGCAATACAATATACAGGATATATTTTGCAATGACTGTCTTGGATATATGTTTTAGTATCCTTGTCAAAAACTAAGTCTGAGAAGTACACTGTAAAAGCTGCCTGGTATATTTTAGGTTTTTTTTTTCGTCTGTTAAAAAGAGTTTGGTAAACTTCAGTTTTTATCGCAAAAGCTTGGTAAAATGGTTGGCCGAAATGAAATCATATTAAAGCTTACTTCTGAATTTTGTCAAGCCACTGGGTAGAAGCCAAGTTTTCCAAAGTGGCTTGGTTACTCTTTTACCGCAACTATTTGGTAAAAAGGTGGAAATGGAATCATAACAAAGCATACCTTGAACCAAGTCACTTTGGTAAAAACTAGGTTTTACCGATAAAACTCAGAATTTAACTTCGGTTTTTTTTTACCATAACATACACATTAGGGGTCGAAAATTTGATAAGTAAGGTGGAAAAATGCTATCGAAATCTGACGAATCACCAGTGGGAAAGGCGGAGTGAAAATACCCAGAGTCATTTTGCATTGTCCCATGCAACTTGGAGGTGTTTCTCACCCCTAATAAGTGCATTTTTTTCGTCATTTTAAATAAGGAGTCTAAAAATTTACATTAAAGGTGGTCATTACGAGAAACCTTATACTGTTGTTTTTTCTTTAATGTTGTAATTATATAAAAAATAGAAATTAAAGATCGAATTTATTTTTCTATGTTGCAATTAAGTGAAAGCAAAGAACTGTACAACAATATAAACTCGATATTGAACATTCTATCCACTCATTTCGAGCATTACGATGCATTTTTCTCTTTCTGGTTTAGTTTCATCCATGGCTTCTACATTAGTTGAAAATGAAGTAATTGTAATGTTTATTTTATACTTCTTTGTATCAAATTTAAGGATGTATAGTGTGCATTTAATCTTTCAAATCTTCTCAGCTTGCTATTTGGAAAAATTCTTCGACTTTAATTTGGGGTACCTGATCGCCATGGAGATTAAACAAGCGTAGCTGGCTCCTAATATTAAAAAATATGAGAGCAAAAACCTATTACGATATTTTCATAACAAAACATGCTGGCTCCTAGAAAAGTTTCACTATAGTAGTCCCTTGATTTTAATGCAAATATTTAGTTTTATTGCTTAAAAAATTAAATAATTGCTCCACTTTTAAAGTTTTGAAGGGATCCTTAAGCCTATCCTTAAATATTAGTTTATTTTAAATGCTTAACCACAGACTAATAATGCTGGTGCTTATGCTTTATTTGCTTGTAATAAATTCAAAATTGATCATTTTCAGTGATCATTGCTTGATCAAAGCTGAAAGATTAGCTTTTTGTCTTTGTTTTTCAGCCACTGTTCAAAATTAGTGTGCTAGGGCTAAAAATTTGCATATAATTACGTCCTGAAATATCTAAAAAATATTGAATTTTTCTTTTTAAAACTTGTTTATTAAAATAGTTTTAAAATGTATCCTTCTCTCTATATCAGAGATGATTGTGCTCCGGAAAAAATTCGGATTTTTCGGTAAACGCGATCCGGAAGTTTCCGGAAATCCGAGGTCCAAAAGTTTCAAGAAATTATTGATCACATTTATGTATTAAAAAACATTTATGTTTTATTTAGAAATAATAGAACTCGAATTTGTACTTGGCATCTCTTTCATTTGGAAATATTTTTTCTAGTAGAATAATAAATGTGATTAGGGATAAAAGTAAATGTATGCATAATTATTCATTTAAATTATGCTGCATATAATTTATTTAGAATTTCATGTTTTGAAAATATCAATGATTTAAATTTATAAAGACGTTAATTTTTTGCAATACGTAATTAATGATTTTATTGGAGAAATTTTCAGGATTTTTGAGTTGGGCTCACAATCACCCCTGCTATATATAAATTGATTGCAAAGAGATTATGTTCGCTCATAATCGTGATTTGTTATTATTTTGTAAACAAATACGCAGTGTGTACTGAAAATATTTTATATCATTGTTTTTAATACGAGTTAAGTTTAATAGCGTTTTAAGAATTACAATTTATTTTCAAATACAAGAAAGTACAATTTATTTTAATAATTTTAGTTTGTTGTATCTTAAACGACGTTATTAAGATTTGTTTCTAATTGCCTTTTAAGCGTTATTTGTGAACAGATATTGATTTTAAAGTTATTATTTTTTTTGCAAGTTTTATATTTAGGTTTCTATCTCTGAAAAGTTTTCTACTCAGAAAAGTTTTAGTTTTCATACTCTAGTGTTTATTTACACTATGAAGTTACAAATGTATTTTTGCATTGACGTTTGCTTTCATCGCCGAATTTTTAAAATGACGTGCAAATTAAAATTCCAAGAAAAGAATTAACGAATTTTTGTTGCAAGTTTATCTATCTATAATAATGACAGTGGTATACATTTGCTCAAATTCATAATAATTGTAGTTATTGCCGTACACGCTTTTTCCCCCTAACGCATTATTACGAATTTAAATGGATATGTCAGGTATATATTTTGGTGCGATTGTTTGCATTTCATTGAAATATTGCACTGTGCGATTTTGCTTTATATAAGAGAACTTTTTTTTCGACCTTAGAACCTCAAAACAAACTTTAAGAATCAGTGAAAAAATAAAGTTTGTATTGAATATATATATAAAAAATGAAAATTGAATATATGTATCAAGATTCAAGACGCTATTGTTATACGCTGCCCTTATTGCTGAGAAAGTTCAAGCGTTACTCAAAAGCTAATTTTGTAAATGTTGTCTGTGATTGTTTTCCATTTGAGATGTGATAAAAAACATGCTTTTCTTAGCCAAGTTTTAAAATATTTTGGACTCTCTCAATTTAGTCTTAAGTTTTTTTTTGTGATCAAAGATGTAAATTTTAAAAATTTTCAAAGCAGCTTAAATTAAAAATAAAACAAATTTTAATCTTCAAGCTCAAAAATGTAAAGTAAGAGTAATAAAAATCATAATTAAATTTTACCTCCAGAATCTACTTGAGTAACCTAAATATTAGTCTGAAAATTGAAAATCTGTTTTTTAATAATTAAAATTAAGGTTTTCTGTTAAATTTCTGCAGACTTGAATGTTATATGTCATTATATATAATTTTATTTTACTTTTGACGTATTTAAAATTTGACATTTTTATTATTTGATTATTTTAATTTTGACACTTTTGTTTTACTTTACATTTGCTTTATATTTTTTTAAGACTAAAATTTGTTTTTGTATATACACTTTTAGAAAAATGAAAATTTATGTTTTTGACCGCAATTTTTTTTTTCTTTTTCAGAAATTTTTTTAAAATATAAAATCTTTACATACCATTAACACATCTTCACACTCATTGCTAAGCATAGTATTTTTTTTTCTCTAAAAAAGCAAAGAAAATAGAACAAAAATGATAGATTTTCCCTGATATTCATTCTTATTCATTCCGCCTTTCAGGAAATTAATATTTTTAAAGCAAGATTCTAAAAATCAAAATGACTCAGCTTTTTTTAATTAGTATTGAAAAAGTTGGATATTTTTTGACTTCTGCTTCAAATTATAAAATCTTTTATAGTTTATATCACAAATTGTTTATTTATCATTTCATAACATGTTGATTGTTGAAAATCTTTTCCTACTCTTGTAATGAATAAACTATTTTCTTATAGAAAACTGATTGTGTCTGTTGTTTTATTCGAAGGAGATTAAAATTGAATCCTTTGATTGTAGAAGAAATAGATAATGGGGAAATATGAAATATATTTAGTTCAACGCATGAGAAATTAGACAGGTGTGTTTTCTTATTTCTTGATGGGGAAATTTTTGAAAAAGTGGAATTTACAATATTAAATTAGGGTTTTTTAAAGTTTTTAGAATTGGTTACGAATTTTTTTTATCAAGAGATTTATTTCAAATACGAGGACGCTTTGGAAAGTTTCTGTCTTGAAATAAAAACTCCATATAGATTCAACAATTTTTTATTTTCATATAAAAGGTGCAGTTGCCCACAGTTTTTCACCATAATAGAGGATAATGTCTGTTTGTTTTGAACTTTTCATTTCTGCCTAACTCCTAATCGGTTTTACTTGATTGAAAACTTATTGAGTTTTCAATCAAGTATAAAGAAACCCCTTCTGAAATAAACAAATAAGAAATAACATAAAAGTTGACATGCTTCAAGCGCATAGCCAGATTATTAAAGCCTTTCTTTGAAAGCGCGAGAATAGAAATCTTTTTTGCTTTTGTGAGAAATATTCTCTGACGAGGCGTAAAAAGTTAAAGAGGCGAGTTTTTTATTGTAACGTCGGGCGCTGGGAAAAAGTACACAAAACTGAACAAAATGAAATTCAAAGGATAAGAAGGAACTTTATTGAACCATTCTATTCAGATGAATACGCTCCCAGAATCATAGATAGGCTTAAATTTCCTATCATTTGTACAGAATACTAGACCCCAAACCTTATCTTTCAAGATCTGGTGTACTCGGTACCCCAGAACGGTACTCGGTACCTCAGCCTCCGATTAGCTGGCGTTAATAGCACACACCATACCAATCAACCACCCATGTGCATCGTTCTGGCCTTGATAATAGCAAATATAGGAGGTCCAGTAGTCTGTTGTCATGTGATTTGTTGCCTGTAAGATGATCTATACCGAACCCTCGGACAGCTGTTATTGTCGTTTGAAGTTCTTTCCTCTCGCGAAATTTTTTTTGAGATAATCTCAGCCACATTCACTTGGACGATCTTTCTCATTCTGAATGATTCAATCTTAGTTGAAGGTATTCAAATGGATTTTCTGTTAGACGTATCACACTGTGGCCGCAATTAATTGTTTAAATTGATGCACACCGTGCAATGTCTTTGTCAGAAATACTGAACGAACGCCACCACGGTGTCTTACACCCTTTTTCACTAGCTGGCATGCTGAAACATTAAAGTGGACACTGTCAATTACTAAGTATTTTTTTATGTGTTCTAATTTTTAAAAATAAATCAATAGTGTGGTAACGTTGTGTGACAGTAATATAAAAATAAATTTGTTTATATATTTTTTACCATTTTATTTTATCAGATTCACTATGCAGTTTCTCAGCTTCTTGCATCCTCTGCGCACGTGCTCTCGACAAAATTTTTTTATAAATCTACTCTATGCTCTTACGCAGAGGACGCTGTAAGCCGAGACGTTGACGTCGGCTCTTACTGTGAACCCAACCTTACGCTTGCTATGAAATCTAGTAAAAGTTATTAATGTACCGGGTTATAATAAGCACAATTTTATTTTTCAGATTTCAGCAAGATTTTATTTATTTATGACCATGATCTCAAAACCGTCTCAAGAGCTTATTTTGTAAACAACTTTACAGAAAAAAGCTACAGTATTGTTAAATTAACCTTAAAAAAGGTTAAGTACTTTAAAGACATTCGTTAAATACATTTTAACTTTAAGCTATTTGAAACATTTTGTAAGTTTTTCTTTTTGTACAATTGTTTTTAATGTCAGTTCAATTACAGATTTCCCTGAGAAAATGTTGAGTTATGTGATTGTTTTTTAGTTGTTGTTTATTTTCATATTTATATTCATAGACATGCTTTCATATCGCCAAATATTAAAGAGCCCCCCAATTCTACTCTTTAACCAATTTTTATATTTATATTTTGCATAGTTCTAATTTTTAATAATTGTGATAAATGACTAGTATTTTTGCACTAATGCCTTATTATTAATTTATGAGTAGTATTACTCACCTAAATATAAAGTCTCCTAAAGTTCTGCTAAGTGTTTTTGAAAGTTCTAGTACTGAGGATTCATGAACTTGCTAAGTGAAAACAAGAAATACAAGTTAATTATTTTTATGCTAATAGCTTAAAGCAATTTTAACATAACACAGAAAAGAATAATAATGAATTTTTAAAATCTTTGTTTATAGTAAATCCTTGTATTGCTATTTTGTTGCAGATAAAGTGGAAGTCGTATGTTCGTATGTTTAGAAAAGCGAGAGGAATTTCTCGTAAAATTGTTGCAGTGCCAAATATTAAGTAATCTAATGCTTCAGTTTCGGTTTGATAGGAATTTTATCTATTGAAACTTTCGACATGAATTCGTGAAAAATTTAAAGATTCAGAGCAACGTCGTCAAAGACATTGTAGCGTTTCTACCAATACAATTATTCAATTCCTATTCACTAGTATGTAAGACATGTTAACTAACTTATTAGTATGTTGGGGTACCTTTTCATAGATGAAGGTTGACATTGTCGATAACACCAGCCCCCACATTGGCGACCTGCGGTCATGATCTGAACTCGCCTACTTCGATAGATGGTCCGTTTTGAACAGTTGACTTGTTATTTGTGACTCCGTCATTGTCCTAATCACGGTATTGCTACTCAGTCTCGATCACACACAACGTCGGCCTATATACACACTAGTAGTATTGTCAACACAAGTGCAACCACGACTGAAAACTTATTTATAGATCTCTAGATCAGCACTCAAAGTCCGGTGATTTTAATACAACTCTCCTGATTGCTCCTCACAAAATAGCAATTAAACAACTAGGTATATCCGTTCATCAAATTCTATCACAGATAAAATTCTGGTGGGGGAGAACTGTAGCGGTTCTACCACTACGATTTTTCAATTCCATTTCACTAGTATATAAGGCATGTTAACTCTGTGTTGGGGTTCCTTTTTATAGACAAAGGTTGACACTGTCGATAACTTTCACCCACAACATTACTAGCGTGAATGCAGAGTCGTAAGGCGTTAAGTCACCTCATTGAACGAACTGCCTTCCTTAGGCGGGCAATTAATAAAAGTGTTGCGAGCCCATGTGGCTATATCTTTTTTGCCAAAAATTAATTAATATTCTCCATAGAAAATTCCGATATTAACTCGAGAAAGATTTAAGGATTTAGAGCAATATAAGAAAAACCTCTAAAAAAAAGTAAAAAAACTCAGTGGCGCAACAGCGTAAAGAGGGCCAATGCCTTCTGTGCTTATCTCAGTTTTCTTGACCTTGGGTTCTGGGGTGCAGGAGCAGATGTTCCGGTTAGGTGATCAACCTAGCGCGAAACGCCCAGTGTTTAGTTCCCAAGCATGCTTGGTACTCATTAATCGACCCACTGAAGGGATGAAAGGTTGAGTCAACCTTGCCCGGCCCGAGGATCGAACCCAGGACTTGTGGCACGGGAGCGCGAAGCGCTACCAGAGCAATATAAGAAAAGAGGAAAAATAATGAAAATGCTGGGGGCCCATGTTGCTATGTCTTTTTAACCGAAAATTAAAATTTCTACAGCAATGGCATTTTATATTTCAGAGTAATTGCGATTCGTGGCACTCATTCAAAAAACAGAAGTGTGTTGTTGCGAAAACATATTTAAAGCAATGATGGACAAAACAGCAATGATGCATCACATTTCGGGATAATTAATGAAAGCAACAAGAAAACATGGATAGCCTACAATTGAATAAATGGTTCCCAAGGGAATATTTTAAGTGATTAAGTCGTGCGAAAGATGGGTATGTCTAGATCACGTAATTGTACGACTTTTTAGTCCTAGAATGTGAGCATAACGCTGTTGTTGATATTTATAAAAGGAATTGTTAATGACGAGCACTATCTACGACAAACAGTTATGAGCAAATGATGCAAAAGTTTTCGTGCAAGATAAATATCAATAAATGTACCAAGATCAGAGCAAGCAAACACTATAATTTCTATTAGTTCAGTAATGCTGTTAATGCAAATTTTAAGGTAATCATAGAGTTACGATTCATGATATCTGTGCAGCATTTTATGAGCATGGGAACTGGGAAATCACCTTGGGCAGATAAAATTCGCACTACTCCTATGCTAGTTGTTCTGTTCTAGGCACATCCATCTTTAGCAGGACTTTATATTTACTTTAAATGCTCTTATGCGAATCGGTTAATCTACACGCAAACTTCCAGGCATTCTCCCAACCTTCCTTTATCACCCAAAATGTTAACACTGCTATCGTTACTGTATTTCTGAAGCTATCGCAGACTTATCATTTGAGCAATCATAACAGTTTTAATTTTTACATACTTTCAGAAACTCTGAGTTTGTTTATGCCACTCCAACTTTTTTTAGTATTATTATTGCACGACACAAACAAGTTAAACAAAACAAAAGGAAATGTAATAAAAATTAAGTAAAATGAGCTAAAATACATAAAATTGCTTAATTCTCTAAATAATAATTTTATAGGCACAAAAAGGAGAATCGATTTTCTCCAGTCCTTGGAGTTGAGGTTTGTTCATTGTGTCTGTATGTTTTTACATTATTTTCTCCTCTATCTATTCCAATACTCAATAAACCTCCTACAATTGCTTAATTTTGTGTTTGTATTGCTATTTCTGAAATGTACACTTTTATTCTTTATTTTATTAATGTACACTAGACATTGTTGGCTCCAAATGGAAAAAGAAGAGATTGGTGGTATGCCTCCGTGCATTCGACTTTTGGCACCTTATTTACCACGAGACAGGATCCGAAGGAATCGCTTCATCGGCATATTGACAATATGTCTAACTTTCACAGTACACATCTGCTTTGCCGCATCTCGCAAGCCTTTAACACTAGTGCAGATGAAAGTAACTGTAGAATGCAATTTGTCCGAAGTTACATATTCAAATTATTCTCACATCCCTGATTGGTGCTCAGGTGGATGGTGGAAAAATGCAGATCGTAGTGTGGAGCATATGATGGGAAATCTATTAACAGGATTTCTTCTTATTCGTGGCGTAAGTTACATTTTGAACAATTTTTTTTTATAAGTTCATAAATGAAGATCAAGGGGGAAGAACGGCTTATGTCCACGAACGCTGCTTTTGAGAAAACGAATTTTCAAGGTTTGAGAATTTTCAAGAGCGAGCATTCGATTGAAATCGTGAAAAAAAAACATACACGATTATCACAAGTCTTTATTTACATCCCTTAAAAATTTCAGTACAAAATTTTCAGTTTTTTATATTATTGAAAAAAAAAAACAACAACTGAAAATTGTGTAAGGAAGCGTTACCTCGAAATTCTCCCCCAATCAATGCTTAATCTCCCTGTCGAGTACTTCACTATACTTTTCTTTACTCTCTTTGTATACGCGTGGACAGAAGCTGGTTTCCTCCGTACGGCCCATCATCACTGTGTAACAACTCTCAGGGAGAACCATTTTTCCACGTTATTGATTTGTCAAAACTTAGAAATCCTCAGAATGCAACAGATGGTGATCCATTCGTCATTCCTTGCGAAAAACGAACTTAAAACCGTTCTTCCCTTTTGATCTTCAAATAGTTAAGAGGACTCTATATCACGGTAGAAACATTGAATGGCAAATTCTGCCCCCACCTCCATATGTACTTTATAAAAGTTTACAGAAAAGTGTAGTTCAGGTAAACCTAGAGTAAACCACTATCTTTGAAATACTGAAAAAATATTTTCAAAATACCAAAATGCAAGCAAAATACTGCAGGATTATTTTTCCATTGCCTAATCCTGAGTTATGCCACCATGATTTGTTTTCATTTTTAAATTATTTTTCAGCATTCGAAACTTCGTTCTTTTCTCATTTCACATGAAATCACTTTTCTCTAAACTTAAAATTTTTTTTAAATTACTCATGCAGGTGGAGGAGAATTTGTCATTAAGGGATTCTTCCGCAGTATAGCGTCCTCTTAGGTTTCGGTACGGTAAAGTAGTCATACTTCAAATTAAAAACTAATAAATGTTTTTAAACTATTACATATTACAAAAGCAAAAAAGAGACAAAGGAATAAATTAATTATTAAAACATTAAATCAAAATGGAAAAGCGCCTAAAGTAGCTAAAACCAAGCTTGCTTCATTTTAATTTCGAAATTCAAACAAGCATTAAAGCAGGAAAAATAAATAAAATAGAATCTATGTGTGTTTGTAAGACAGAACTTCTTCAGGGGACACACTGTCTACAAACACACAGGAGCCTTTCTGTTGTCAGTGGAAAAACCAAAACTGACAGTACCCCGAGGCCCAATAATGGATAGACAAATAAGAAAATCATTACCAGAAAAGCCCTGAAAAATAATGAACCACCAAACACACGAAGTAAGACTTCAAAGAAACGCCTGTCCCACAGTGGACTGATCGTTAAGACACGATTCCCAGCAGATCACCGAAGTCAAGCATCACTGACAGCTGTCAGTGTGCGGGTGGGTGACCACTTGGATCAGTCTGCGTAGGGACCGAGGGTGTGCGGTATTGGTCCTCGTTAAACTGTGCTACCGTAAAGTGCTCGACTTCGCGCGCAGGTCGTCGGGCTACCGAAGCGGGGGTGCCATCCCCTCCGCAGAGGATCAGAATTGTGATGGCATGTCTTCGGATCATCCTCCGGGATGTTTCCCAGACCGCCGCCAATAGCCCATTGTGCATTCTAACCCATGATCCGTCTACCATTAATGATAGTTTACGTCATCCGTCTACCATTAATAATAAATTACGTGTGGTAAGTGCGGGCCGAGAGCAGAATTCGTATTAATCATCCATCACTGGGATTTAAACCTGGATCTTCGCATTGGGAGGCGATTACTCTGTCCTCTGTCCATGATTCAGAAACGAACGAGATACAGAACTTAGGCCACCTACTCCTGATTTGTAAGCCTTAGGGCATACTCCTGCGACTCATGTAATATCAATTTTGAGCTTCGCTCAACATTTTGTATTTTTGAAACGTGTTTTAAATTGATTTTAGTAATTTAACCTGGCCTGGTGGCCGTTCGACTGCCGTCGATCCAGGCTGGTGCCGAGACTCGACGTCTCCGCTTCCACCCGGCCTCATCGCGCAGTGTGTTTCCCTTCCTTGCCTCCTTTGCCATCCGGCGCGACTTGTGGTGCTCCTTTTCGAGCGTTGCTCGGGGCCTTGTGCCTGAGAGTCCACCTTCTGCTTGGCCTCAAATACTTTGCGAGTTCTTTCGTAACGGCGAGACATCAAATTTCTCTGCGTATGAGCATATTTGCCTGGACCGCTTAAATCCAACTCCTTACTCTGTCCTTTGAACAACCACAGCTATTCCATCTTTATTTTCTATTTTTCGTTAATGTTTTATTTCGCAATTTACGTTTGATTTCTTCATTCACTTCTGGAAATCCTGAGAATGGGCTCCTGTTTCTAAGCGCTTGAAACATGTCGACTTTTGTTACGATCTCATATTTTTTTCTAAGCCAATGAAGTAATTAATCAAGTAAATTTTTCTGGTTCAGTTTTTTAAGATTGTTTATTTAACACTTCGGTTATTAGTATGCTAGTGTCATATGTGTTTATTAGGAAACTTGATATGGAAGCGGTATCAGTTCCGATTCAGTTTATTGAGATTGTTTATTTAACACTTCATTTATTAGTATGTTAGTGTCATATCTGTTTATTAGGTAACCTCATATGGAAGTGGTATTATTGCTGATATGATCAATCCAAGATATTTTCTTTCTGCTGGATGTTTTCTGACCGGAAGTTTTGCTATATTTTTGGGACTAGCTGAAAAATGGAATATTGCTAGTTACGAATACTTTGGTACAGTAATGGCTAATTTTGCCATTTTTCAGTCAATGGCTTGGCCAATTCTTCTGGCTTGTACAAATAACTGGTACGATGGTTTCCGCAGAGGACTTTTTTACGGTATTTGGAACATCAGTAATTATGTAGGTACGTAATATTATTTGCTAAAACTAATATTTTGCGCTAAGTAATATTATTTGCTTTTGCTTGTGCTTTATTTACAAAAAAAAATTATGTTATTGTTATTTATCGGTTAGCAAACCGGTATTTGATCGGTGTTAAAAGCAAATTGACTGTGTTATTGAGTTCATAAATAATAAAAAAGAAAGAAAAACGGTCCTTTCTGAATAACTTTAGATTTAGTGATCGGATTTGTTTATTCTGTAGATTTAGCTTCTTTAAATATGCTAATTAATCAGTGCAGACACGAAAACGTACCTTCTTTGAATAAACATGCAATTATTTTGACAGATTCAAATTTCTGACCCCTAAAGATATAGGGGGTAGCCGCAATTTAGGAAGGATAGTCTGAATATTTTGATTTTCGCAAACACTTGTAAAATTAAATTCAACTATAATTACGTGCAAAAAATAATTTTAATGATTATTTAGTAATTTTTTATTATTTTATTTAATAATAGTCAAAACAATTTTGAGTTGAAAGGTATACAAGTTTTAACATCATTTAAAAAAATGTAATTTCGCATGACAAAATACAAAATTTGCGCGAAATCGGTCGAATAGTTCCCGAGAAAACGAATTTAAAAAAACCCAATAAACTAGAATATTTTAGGTCATTCTTAGAAACATTAAGATTAAGTCCTAAAACGCAAAGATCCGATCCTTAGATCTAAAGTTATTCAGCGCAATTCGTTTTTTTTTCGCTCTGTACAATTTTTTAGTTATTAAAAGGCCTCGTATGCAAGTACTTTTGGTGATACTATGATATGGTCATTTTGATGAACAAGATTATGAGCTTCATACTCCGACTACACAGTTCTGTATATATATATATATATATATATATATATATATATATATATATATATATATATATATATATATATATATATATATATATATATATATATATATATATATATATATATATATATATATATATATAAAAGCGATTCTTTAGAAACATGACAATTCGGAACAAAAAATTTCTTTAAATTTAAAATCTTCAAAATAATCTAATTTTTTTGTTTAATTATTAAGTTACATTTATTAAGATCTTACAGACAGCAGTGTAGTTTATTGACATTTACTCAAGAAAAGAAATAAAATAGAAATTCACCAAATTTTGAATGCCAGGAAAATGAAATATTATTCTAGAAGTTTAAAAAAAAACACTGTCATTTTAAGCTAATAGTAAGTAACTCAACTTAAGCCTTTGAGTTAGAGGGACCATGAATTGCTTAAATTAATTCTTTTATCTACTGTAGAAAGAATCAAAAATGTTTTTGTTGCTGATATACACAGAATTAAATTTTGATTACATTCCAGCATATTACAATCTTACATAAACTTGGTATTAGATAAATATTTGCTTTCTCTCTTTACATTCAACTGTTTAAAAAATTTTGTTTTAACTGTTTTAATGTCCTAGCATTCATAAGCCGGGAAAATGACAGCCCGGATAATGACAATTTGCCATTATATAACATTTAACTTTAATTTAACATTTCGGTCTGAAATGTTTACATTCCGCAGAAAACAGCAGGATTTCTTGAAATAACTCAGGTAAATCCATGTAGTTTATGTTATTATTGATTTCAAGAAGACAGGAAAATGACAACATAAAAACCTACTCACCTTGAAAAATTACTTGAAATAGGCTTTGAACCAGAAAGTTGGTTCTTTATTCATGCAATAAGACATGTTCAGATAGGATGGTATTCTAATCTATATATCAACATAATATATTGATTGCTGGTGCTATCTATTTTGGTTATAAATCAATAAATAAAAGTAGCCTGGAGAATGACAGATTTTCTTGTGACAAACAAATTATTGACAGAAAAAATTACTTTCAACTAAGTTTTTGTAAATAATACCCTCTGCATAGATTCTAGAAATGCTTACAACGGTTGAGATAAAAAAAATTAGATATTGATAAATTTATGGGAAGTTTTGAAGCTAGTTATTATGGGATAGATTGTTTGTGACGTACCAGGAAAATGAGATTTTGAAATTCAATTAAACTTTTTAAATATACAAAACTGTAAATGCTAGTACAAGGTCATTTTTAAATGCTAACAGCAATTCTATTTATTAAAATTTTAAAAAAAAGTTTTTTAGTAGTATAGTATTAGATCTTGAAGCAAAAGACTGTAAGTTGTCATATTTCGTGAGAATCACCCATATACAGGATGATTCTAAAAAGATGGGCAAAATTTTAGAAAGTGATAGTACACACCCAAGCAAACAATTTTTATCAAAGAATGCATGGTCGAAAACAAAACGTAAAACCGCTAGAGGGCGTCAAAGTTTATGTTCTTATATGAGGCAAAAGCACACAAAGAATGATGAAGTTAAGTTATAAAAGCAAATTAAATGGCATGTGATTACAATAAGTGTTCAAAACAGTGGCCGGCAGCGGCAATGCACGCAGTACAACGGTAAAGAAAAGGTAGACGAACATTCTCAAACACACCAGGCATATCAGGAACTTTCTCTGCAGCGGCCGAAAGCTCTGCTACCAGTTCTTCTGCAGATTCAATGGAAGTCTAATACATAAGAGCCTCCAGTTGTCCCCACAAAAAGAAATCCAGACATGCAAGATCTGGCGAGCACGGCAGCCAAGCTAGGATCACCTCGCCTAGAGAGCCTAGAGTAAAAGAGAGTGGACAAGGGAGAAACGATTCCTGATTGGTGGACAGAAAAACTTTACCGCCGGAGGCGAGAGTGGAAAATTCGCCATTGGAATTACACGGAGTGAAAATTATCTGACTCAAAACAATTATGTTCTGTATTAATAAATGCATGTAATAAGTTCATTACTTACTTTTTTTCAATAAGAAACTTCACAGTTACAGTAAATGTTAAAATTATGGCTGAAAATTTGGATAGTTGTTAGTTATTAGAATTTATCCTTATTATCACTTACTTGCGTGCATATAAAGTTATGTTTATCTCATTGTAAAGAGAACAAGGTGATGAAATAACTAATGGTTAGATAAGAATAAATGTATTTACTTTTAATGCACATAATTTCTATCTAAATTACTTATAAATTTTAAGATTTGAGCATCTTTTTATCAAAACTTCAGAAGTGCAGAGTTTGGCGATATTACTTTGACATGTTGGCGCGTTACAATGTTCATGTTACAATGTTATAATGCGCGTTACAAAGTAGTATTTGTTTACTTTTCGTTACCAACTGTATAAAATGCTAGTTTGTTTTAAATTTCAACTAATTATGGAAATTTTTGTTTACATTTTGTTGAAATAAACAATACCTTTTCAGGTGAATATGCGATAATTTTTTCCTGAAAAAGTTATAAATAATAATAAGTTATATAATTTGCATTATTAATTATTATTTCTGAAATAAATGGCATAATCATTATTAATTTTTATATTTTATTTAAGGCATTTATTAAAAGCTGAAGTCTTTTCATTAGTCTTTTTTTTTTTTCATTGACGTTAATTTTTTAACAATTTCAGATGCTAGACAATGTTTCTTAAAAAATCTGTAATATCATGTGCTTTCCAATCTTAAATTTTATATTATTGATACTTTAGTATATACTCTTAGAATAACAGAACCTTCAGAATAACTCCAAATGAGCGAGTGGCGCCAATTTCGGTGTATCATCTGGCAACCCCCTTGGACAAAAATCTGACGGCAGCGCATGCGCTCTTGAATATTGTCATCACTCTTTTCAATACAGGCACTCTAACCTCGCCCAATTCATTGGTTTGGAAAGGTTACGTCCAGATACTTTCGCACTTCTCGTACGTAATGAGCTGGTGTTACGTTCTGCTGGAACTAAATGCATCGTTTGCATCAAACAACTTTCCAAATGAGCCAGCACCTTTTCGTTTTGTTTTCGACCATGCATTCTTTGATAATAATTGTTTGCTTGGGTGTGTACTATCACTTCCTAAAATTTTGCTCAACTTTTTAGAAATACCCTGTATATATATATATATATATATATATATATATATATATATATATATATATATATATATATATATATATATATATATATATATATATATATATATATATATATATATATATATATATATATATTAATTTCTTAGGAAGTCTGTTGGGAGCTTTGGTTACGTTTGTTTTTATTGATGACAGATGGGGCTGGTGTTTCTTTGTCCCCGCTATAGTTCTATTTGCTGTAGGATTAGTCTGTTGGTCACTTCTGGTTGTGCATCCATCGGATCTTAAAGCTCTTGACAATGAAAAGAAAAAAGACCAATACGTAGGTAAGAGTACATTATAGAAATACAGAATTACCGCACATGCAACAGCAAGTAATACCTGGAATAGAAGAAATATATATATATATAAATATTTTTATTTTATTTACAAATGCTTGATGTATGACCAACCTCTTTTGATTTCCATTGCAGCAAAGTAAGGGGCAATTCATTTGCGGAAAGAAAGGTATTACACAAATAGGAACTAATTTATCAGTTAAGTCCAAACAAATAAAACTTAACAATAAAATAAGGCAACGAGTCAAGGAGATAAACTATATAAAAGTTCCCTTGCCTCCCAATAAATAGATAGATGGATTAAATAGTATCTTTCTTCAGAGCTTTGCTCATAGAGGCAATGACCCTTTTGCTGCACGATGAATATCTATTCTGAATTGAAATTCGTTTTGTACATTTTATATATTCACACCATTAATTCATCCTTATTTTGAAGTGTTTTAATGTTTTAGGCATACAAAATTCAGTCATTACCCAATATAAGGAATATTATCTGTTTGATAATTTGCAAATTTACCTTTAGTGACCACCTCTAAGTAACGGTTTCCTATTCAGTGTCAAAAAATACGACCTTAAAAGACAATATATATATATATATATATATATATTGGCCCAAGGCCTACTGTGCCCATCTCAGTTTTCTTGACCTTGGGCTCTGGGTTCCGGTTAGGTGGTCAGCCGAACGAGGAACCCCCAGTGTTTAGTTCCCAAGAATGCTTGATACTCATTTATCGACCCACTGAAGGGATGAAAGGCTGAGTCAACTTTACCCGGCCCGAGGATCGAACCCAGGACCTGTGGCACGGGAGTGAGAAGCGCTACAACTCAGTCATCGGGCGTCTTTTAAATTATTTCTTTGATAATAAAGCTGACATCTTTTGAAAATTGTTCAATTTAAAATAAAAGTATTTCGGCTAGAAATTTGGTTAATACATAGTTTAAGACTAAATTAGGTGTTGGAATTGAAGGAGGGGTTGAAGAATTGGATTAATTTAATGCAATTTGCTTGGTTGCCGTTAAACTCTATGTGCACACTATAATTTTCCAAAGGTGACCAAACTGGTAGTTGAAAGCAGCTTATAAAAAATAAATTTAACAAAGAAATGTGTAACGATAATATTGACTAGAGAAAGGAATATTCATTAACGGTTTTAAAATTGGTGGCATTATGCGGTGTTAAATATTTTTTTAGTGGAAGTAACAGAATTAAGTGTACGCTGTTCACTGGGAAAAATTATCAATGGTGAATTCGGCTTCCCTTTCATTGGTGATTTGAAAATATGTGAATTACAGATTAGATGTTTGTTATCTAACGTACATTTTTGATTGCAGATCAGATGTTTTTTGATCTAATGTAAAGGGTTACATATGGAACATTTGCATTTGAAAAAAGTTTGGTAAATTTCCTCAAATTACGTAGTTTTGCAAGGGGATTCGTCTCTAATACTGCACAAATGTTTAGTTTTTGCAGTTTTTTTTTTGTCATCGATGGCTTCTAACAGCGTCTTTTTAAGTAATCTCATAAAACCATTAATGGCTAAGTAAAACAATTTGCCATATGTGGAACTGCATATATGAACAACCACTGCCGCATTGCCGGGAACACTGAAGGAATTTTAATAAGCGCCAGTGGCAGTGTGAAACTACAACATATGGGGTACGAATTTGATTGACGCTTAGCATATAGGGTCACACGTCAAAAATTTGCTACTGAAGAAAAACAAAACAGATATACATATTTTTTAATTTATGTGAATCATTTATCGTAATGTTTTTTTTATATTCGTTTTTGAACAGCCGACCTCATTTTGTGTTTACGAGAACAAATGTCCAACTCCGTAGCCTTGTCATTTTTAACCAATCAAGGATACTCCTGGATCAGTACCCCCAGAGGTGTTGATTTGTTATGTTAACATGGAGGACTTTGCGACTAGACAGATTTAGCGTGCATCAGTCACCATTTACTACCCGGGAAGTCTTCAGCCGGCGGGGATCGAACCCACAAACTCTTGGACATGGGCCCAGTGCCCTACCAACCAGGCTATCCCTTCCCCTATCGTAATGTTTTTATAACCGTCGTTGAACAGCCGACCCAATTTTTGGGTTTACGACTACTAATGTTCAACTCTGTAGACTTGTAATTTTGAATTCAATCCAGAAGACAAGGGAACTCCTGGATCAAGTATTGGGAGAAATTTGCCTTCGTGGAGGACATTTTGAGGGAACTTACCCGCATTTTCGTTACACGGAGAGAAAGACCACGAGACCCTCCCACAGTTAGCCTGACAGCAAGGGGACTCTAACCCATGATCCGTCTACCACTGAGGATATTTCACGTCAGCATTGTGGTCTGTGGAAGCCGGATGCTCAATTCGTATCGACCAGCCATTGCCGGGATCGAACCCCGGTTCACCTCATTGGAAAGAGAACGCTCTATTCCCTGATCCATCGCGGCTTCTATCGTAATGTTTGTAATAATTTCGAATATATACATATATTTACATTCGTCCTAATCGTGTGTCATAGTAAAATATATGTTTATTAAATTTCCAGACAGCGAAATGGAATTACCGAGATGGTTGGATCCTTCACGTGGTATTAACTTCATGCAGGCCGTTAGAATTCCTGGCGTTATTGAGTTCAGTTTGTGCTCCTTCTTCTGCGGAGTGACCAGTTACTTTTTTTCTTATGTGTTTCATTGCTATAATCTTGAAGATTTGGAAAAAATCCCATCTGTGAGTGCATTTTATGCAATGTCTTTTATCACTGGAGCCATAACAGGAGGTTTAATAGTTGGCGTTCTAAAAGATATGTTTCAAAAGAGTGCTCTTTTATGTATATGTATCTTGGTCATTTCTGTTCCAGTGATCTATTTACAACTCTTATTTCTGAACTGTGTAAGTACGATTTAACTTTTTTTTAGAATTTTTACTGGGTATGATTTGGCGTTTTATAGAATACTTTTTGTTGAATCCGGGTTTGCCCACAGAACGCAAGCGCAATATTAATTTAATGATCTCTATGAATTCATAATTCTTTAACGTATTTAACTACGTCCATATTTTGATATTTAATAATTTGAATATCTCTAGAAAGAGAGTTTCAGAGAATGTACTTTTTTGTATCTGATTTCCTTAATTTAAAATATCGATACACCGAATAAAATAGAACTTAACTCTAATGACTTTTATACAATTAGTTAGAATTTCATGCCCTGAAGTGTTATGACAATGTCTCATTGAAATCTTTTATATTGAGCATAACAAGGAAGTTTAACCTTGGTGGAATAGTATTCTTAGTGGAAAACATTATGCAAAACGGATTATGCATTTTTTCCTATGCAAAAACACACTTTTTCTGAGATAAGCATACAAATTTTTTTCTTCATTTCATTGAATTAACTTTGAAGAAATCCCCCACGTGAAACATTTTCAGAAAATTCTAACTACTAGGGGGATCTATAGAAATAAATTAACATTTTACATAAAAAATGTGAAGTCTCCAATTTTTGGCATTGGTAGAAAAAGATTACTTAAAGCAACTCTTAGGAAGCATGGCGCGTTTCTGGGCATGCAAATCACAACTTCCATCAACCTTTAAATTTTCTCTGATCACCTATTAGTGTGCTACAACCCAAGGAAAAAGAATATTTCTTAGAATTAACATTGTGATTATTGTTGTAATGCAAGCTGAAGACAATATTGTTATTTTTTGAATCTTTTAAAAGCCGCAATATCTAGTTAACTATAATACAGTCAGCTACTTTAATTGGCTTACTTTTTTTAAAATTAATTAATTTTTTTGTCAGCTCCATTTAATCAAAAATTAGTTTTATCGGGAGCTTATTACCATTTCAATTTATAGTTTATCAATGATTTCTCTTGTATTAGGTTTTCACAATTAAAATCAATGTTGCTAGTTTCTGTTATAAGGGGGGTGTAATGTCATCAAACTACATGTTTACTTTGTTGATATTTATGTTCTGAAAACTAGTCTTTATAAATTTAGATCTCTATATTTAGCGGAAATTTATTTATTATTTTTTTTAAATTAAAGCTATTACAAATTAACGGAGAAAAATTGCTTAATTGTGGAGAAACTTAACTATCACGTGTTGGCCTAGATCTTGAGTTAACATTATTTTCAATAATATATACCAGTTGAATACAGTAGGCTCATTTTTAAACGAGTTGAGCGAATTAAATGTGTTTCGTATACAAACATATTTAACTGTTCAGAACATCAGTATTCGAAGCAATGTTTGGATTCTTTTTGAGGTTAATCGTCACAAAATGAATAACGTGCAGCTATTTATGAAATAACAGCATAAACATCCATTTCAATAAGTTACCTTGCTTTTCAGGCTTTCAAGTAATTCGGGTTAGGATAAAATATCAACATAGATCCTATTTTTAACAATTTTATGACATAATGTTTTTATGCTAAAGTGTTACAAAAGTTTATATAGTTTTTATGGTAGAAAAAAAATAGTACAATAAATGATAGCATGATAATGAGTCATCAGTTAGATTCACCAACTAGTATTTTCTTATGAAAATTTTTTTTTACAGTGAATTCTTTATCATAAAAGTTAAAAAAAACTTTATTTTACTTCAAAACTAATGTATTAATTCGGTCCGTTTTTTTTTGTGATCAAAAATGCATTTATTTCAGAACAAAATGAGTGAACAGATTAATCAAAGTATTATCTATCGCTGGGTACTTCTATTTCCCGTCTCTCAGGCAATTTTAGAATTCCATCGAAAAAATGTCTCGTCTTTTGAGGCGATCCAAGTTAGGAGCCAATTTTCGATTTCTGCGAAAGAAGTGAACTGGTGAGCTGCAAAATCATGCTGTATCTGTCGGAACAACCAGTAATCAGAAGGAGCAATGTCCAGTGAATAGAGCGGGTGCGGTAAAATATCCCATTTGAGCGTTTCCAAATAATTTTTCACGACTTTTGAGACATCAGACTGACCGTTATTATGCAGAAGAATAACTTTGTCATATCTTTGCTCGTATTCCGCCCTTTTTTCTCGTAATGCACGGCTCAAATGAATCAATTGTAGCCTATACCGATCGCAAGTAATGGAATCACCAGGTTGTAGCAGCTCATAGTATACAAAAATATTCACCATTTATTATTTACCATTTACCATTCTTCATTCACCATTCACTATTCTTGAAACGTCGAAACCGTTCCCTACATGATTTATCAGTTGGAGCATTGTCAACATAAACTTCTACAAGCAATCGATGCTCTTCAACTGCACTTTTCTTCCAATTGAAGCAGAAACATAAAACCTCCCGCAAATGGTGCTTCATTACCGCAAAATTTGACATATTCAACAAAGCAAAAAACTGGGTTTTTGTATGAAATCAAAACGATATAAAATGAATATTATTGACAGATGTTTAACCTCTCTGAAACCACCGAAGCCAGCTGTCACTATATAACATTCATAACAGCAGAGCTTATTTTAAAAAACGGACCGAACTAATTTGTACACCCAATAGCATTTTTTCCTTACATGATACTATTCTCGATATTATTAAATACCTTACAGTCGTGTAATAATGAATTCAACTTATTTTTGTTGCAGACTCACGGAGTTTTTGCAGTTATCCTCCATTTTGTTCTCGGTCTTTTTGTGGAAGCACCATACATTCTATTAAAATTATCTGTTTCTGCAGACTTAGGCACACATAGAATGATAAAGAGGGGTGTTCGTGGATTGTCGACTGTTGCTGGAATTGTGGAAGGGGCAGCACTTATTGGAAGCAGTTTAGCACCTATAATTTATATTCACGTTGTTAAATTCAATTACAGAAATGCTTTGCTGATCATGCCTGCATTTCAGATACTTGCTGCTTTATGTCTTTTGCGTATGGCCATTGCAGATTACAAAAAGAATATTGCTCGAGTTTCTCTGTCTGATTATCTTAAAACCACGCCTCGCTCTCTCAGTTATGTTTGACTATTGAACTGGAAAGACAGATTTAGAGCAATGAGGTTCATTTTGCACTTTTTATCCTTTGTCATTATGTCTAAGAATAAAACAAATAAATACAAATTGCTATGTGATTATATTTAGAGTTGTAAGGTTAAGTTTCCCACTATAAAAGAACACATGCTAAATTGTCACCATGTTTAGCCAAATTGGTGAAAACTAAATGAAGTAAATTTTTGTACACATAAATAATGTTGCATACCTGCCAACTTTTAATCCCTTCCATTATGATTTTTCCCAGTGGTAGTAAAATAGAATTAAAATTTCAAAATTTCAATATACGTAATAATTGAGAAAAACATAAGCTGACAACCATGATAGTAGCGCATATTAATATATATACTTAATTTTTTTAAGAATAGTGGTGATCAAAATTATTTAAAAATTAAGTTTATAAAAGAAAATATAGTACATATTTACTACCACTTTAAATATAAAAATAAAATTTTACGCCAAATACGTAAAAGTTGGCAGGTATGTGTTGTAGCTACTAATTTAAAACAATTATTAAACAGCAAATTGCTAACTTTGGTGACACAGTTTAAAACCAACATGACATTGAATTCAAGCCCACATTCGGAATCGGAAAAACGAACAATTCATAAACGACAGCTAATAAAAATATTTAACGAAGTTATAAATTTTTGTCAATTGTATCGAATTGCATTGTATCATGCATATTATTAAGTTTACCGGAAAGTTGTGTCCATTAAAGTACACGACACCTTTAACAGAAATGCAAAGGGTTCTTTAATAAAAGTGAACTATTTTGTACTATTTAACAACATGGATAATTTCCTGATTTAAGAGCATTAAACTGTTCAGTTCTTTTAATTGTAATTTTAGTTCGACCATTTCAATAAAATATTAGTACACGCCAATTAATACCAGCGCCATGTTTCAAATTAGTTCAGAAATTAATGAATAATTGAAATAGTAGGTTAGTAAAGTCGATACAGCTTAAGGTAAAGTTAGAGGCATCATTAACTAAAACATACTGACTCGAAGCTTATTAGTTACAAATCTAAGTGATCAACTGGTTATTCTGTCTCATTTGTGACTGTAGATACGGAAATTGATTGCTTGTACGAGATTGCGTTGTTACTTCGGACCAAATTGGATTTGCAAAGGGTATATTTCTGTATTATATTTAGTGGTTTAATAAATAGTTGCTTTCCTTGCATCTATTTTTCTAAAGTTTGTTCTTTAGTGTGGGGTTATTTATTCTGTATAATGTAAAACTGAAAGTTTGATTATTTTTATAGTGAACAAGAAATAAGTTTCCAGCTTTTCTAGAAAGCGATGTGGTCTAAATGAGATGAAATTTGAAACAACAGATAATTTCAAAGATGAGCTTAACATTGATAAAAAAATTTCGGTACAAAATTCCGTCAATAGGTTTTTGCGATAATTGACATAAACACATTTAATATGCTTAGCAAATGTTAAGTTGTATTGCAAAGTAGCATTAAATCTTCTCAATATGTCTCTTTCATTCTTAGCATTTTGCTCTAATCCAGGGATGGCCAAGCTCCTTAATAGTCGAGCCATTTTTCAAAATTTAAAATTTTTCGCGAGCCGCAATTAAATACGTATTTAAAAGGTATGCAAAAAAGATATTAAATTTTTTTTTACAATAATTATATTTATTGAAAACATATAGTTAAAAGTACAAAATATGTGTATTGAATTTAAATATTAAAAATTAAACACATTTATTTAACTTCTCTTGATAATTCTTTAAAATTTGGTGAATAATTGGTGACAGCACTTCTCAGTAATTCTTTGAGATTGTATTTGGATTTCACGAATTTTAAAGTGGAATAAAATGATTCACATAAGTTCGTTGTTCCGAATATTGAAATATTTCGACAAGCAGCCTTTTCTAATTCAGGATACTTCGATTCAGGTACAAATTTCCAAAATTCAGTAATCGACGTCGACTTACATTTTAATTGTAGTGCTTGATCTTCTTGCATCTCTATTAATTCCAACTCTCCAGATGCTTTTTTGGTCATAATTATTTTGGAAATGGAAAACACTCACCTTCAATTATGTTAATTTCAAATAGATTCAGAAGGAAATCAAGAGACGATTAAAAATATTCCAAGTCTTTAAATCTATGTTGGAATTCCGCCAATATTCCTTCTAACTTCTTTATATACTCGTTGAGTTTTTCTTGTTTAATATTGGAGCCACAAATAATCCTTGAAAGAGCCGCAGTTTGGCCCCCTCTGCTCTAATCGATAAATCATATTTTCGGCTGTGGTAACGCATTACTGCTTGTTCTGCTAAAACAGTTTAATCACTATTGCTTTTCCTTGCAACGTAAGCATGATATGTCGAGTAGTAACTAATGCTTGGCCAAAGAGTATAGTTAATAGGCATGCAATGTTACAAATTTTTAAAAAAAAAATTACACTTGATTATAGACGTCATGCGCATAAATTGAATTGGGTACTTGTAGCTTAAGAAGTGAAGCCTTTACGCCAAACCATATGATTTAAATTAGATTTAATTAGATACTTGTTAGCAACGTATATGTGTGTTGAACCTGATTGGCTTCTGAATTGAAAAATGGCACGATTTACCTAAACGTGATCACTTGAAAGTATCCAATTATCTACAGATTAAATGTTATCTAATATGAATCAATAGAATGCATTCTAAAACCTCTGTTCTGTTAAAATTTGTGGAGTAACTGGAGTTGACAAAACTTTGAAGAAATTCTAGTATATTTTTTTATTTATTTACAACTATTATTTTGTTATTTATTATAACTAAAAAATTCTTTATTTCCTCAATTCTGTTTTCTTATTATTACGATAATGATAATTCTATTCATGAACTTTGCACACATAACCTATAATGAACAATAAATTTAAATTAAAAATAATAATGCATGCAAGAAATTAATAAACTTTATTAGGTGGAAGAGTACTTCAGTTTATGTTAAAGCAGGGGTTTCCAACTTACATGAGGCAGGGGGCAGCAATTTAAAACACCAGTCAAATGGCGGGACGCAACTTTATCAACATTTTATATAGAACTCTTCTATGTTTGAAGGAACATTAAATATTATTGTCAGACTTTTATCAAGTTGTACAAAACAAAAGTATTGTATTACAAATTAAAATAAGAAGTAGATTTTTACCTGAGAAATTTTCTTTTTTCATCTTTGGTGTGTTAAATTTCAGTAAAATGAAGAAATTAGGGTTTTTTTTTTACGAAAGAAAAGTATTTTAAACCCATATAGATTTTTTTACGAAAATTGTCAGCAAAAAAATGATAACTACTATATTTTAGTTCGCGGGCCACAAAAAAGGCTTCGCGGGCCGGATGTGACCCGAGGGCAGCCAGTTGGTAACCACTGTGTTAAATCATAGTGAAAACACATAGGTACATTTCTTAATTTTGTACTACTTGTGCTTGAACTATCATCTTCTGAAACTATTTCAGAAATGCGTCTTAATCTTTAATGCACAACGATCAGTCTGTAAGCAACAATAATAGTTTTGTTTTTACATTGAGTGTAAAAAATATTAAATGCTATTTTTTATCAACAGAGAAATGCAATTTAGCCTTCTGTTCAATTTGATAAAATCAATTAATCGTTTCACCATGTGCTTTTAAAACGTAAAAATAATAATGCCAATAATTAAAAAAAAAAAAAATAGTCACTTCAGTATCCGTTGAAAAATCATTTTAAATCAGTATTTTTGTATCGTTTTCAACTGTTTTCATAAACTAACACTTGATTCTTATATGAAAAAGATTTTTGTTTAGTTAAATAATTGAAATCTCCGAGAAAAAAAATCTTTGTATATAGAATGGAATGAACAAATGCTAACGTAAACAGATGCCACGGTTCAACAACCAATCAGTATCAGGATACCCACACTACGTCACTTGCAGGCATCCCTTTATTCATTAGTATATGCGATTTTTAAATTCGCGATCGCAACGCTCGAGTACGCCCTCTAGCGGGAGCCTGTAAATATCAGACATTAATTTATCACGTTTTCATTTAGTTCCATGAAAATCATTGGCCATGACGGACGCCATTTTCTTAGCAGCAAATAAAAATCAAAATTTCTGAAGCTGAAGAACTTGAAAAGCTGAAGAACTTGATAAACTATCCAGAACATGCCTGACATTGAAGCAGAACACGCCAAGCATTTGAAGAACAATTTCTCCATAATTTTTACCTTTCTATTACCAACAACATAATTTACAATTTGGTGATCACTTGCTGTTACAGATGTGTATATTACGGTAAAATAATTTTTTCTGTTTTCAATTCATTGCAAATTAAAATGAAGTCAACATTGCTTTCGTCATTCCAATAAATAAATGTGAATTCAGACCGTCAAGAACTGCAATAGTTATAGAATTTTCTTCTTTGTTATAGAACAGTGCATATTTCTGTATCTATATAATTCGGAAAACAACAATAAAGAATCAACCAAATTACTTGAAATAGTGTCATTTGTGCTGATGATTAATAAATTTTTTATCGTTTTCTTGGTAAGTATTTTTTAGTTTTGAAAGAATAGATAATTTCAACTAGAATTCAGCTGTTCTGTTTTTAAGCTACATATTCAAATTCATATCGAGATCTTACAATTATAAAATTTTGATGTGTGGTACGTTATCTAAAAATAATAAAGGGATAATCTATGTACAAATTATTTGAAAATAAAACTTTCAAACGAAGAACATTTCATTTGGAACTCTGCAGATTTATAAAGAAGGTAAGTGTTATGATTTTTATAATAAAAAATTAGCTTGCAAATTTTTTTTTCTTATTTGATGATAGTTCTCTACAGAATGGTTTTTTACGTCTGATTAAGAAATATATAAGAATAATAAGAAAAGAAACAATATGAAAGATTTTATTTCAATGTAAAGAATTCTTAAAATCGTTTTTTATCTTAAGAATTCTTTATTTTCCGTTTTATAGTTTATAATTTTTTTATAAAAATTGTTGTCAAAATACTTTTTTCGTAAACATAAATGGTATAACATTATGTGTTTATGTATACTTCTTGCATATTCTAATGTTTCAAGTAATATGATTCAGAAAAGTATGAATAAAAATTCAGTACTTATGTATTAACGCCACAGCAGCTACAGATTTGGCGGTTTTTAAGTGCCGCCTTTCTGCACCTAAAATTTTTGTGTCAAATCATAAAATGAAACACTTTATTTAAAATCAAAGTAGTTTATCGGATTTCGGTGGACAATGGGCAAAATATTTCGCTCTTGAAAAAATGAAATTGCATCTTGTTCTATTTTTGTCAAATCCCAAAGACGCATTTTCGTAGCACTAAAAAATGGTAACAAAAATCGAAGAACAAATCATTTTGGAATTCTTCTGTCTTATAAAGCAGGTAAGTGTTAATTTTTATAAAATAAAAAATTTTACTTTTAAGTAGTTTTTTTCTTATTTGATGATAGTTTTCTATAGAATGGTTTTCTGCGTCCGATTATGAATCAAAAAAGAAAAAACATGAAAGTTGTTTATTTTAATGTAAGGAATTTTTAGAATTGGTTTTTTATTTCTTGCTTTGTATCGTAAGCATTCTTTATTTTACGTTTTTTAGTTTCTAAATAATGATTTTTATTGAAACTTAAAATTTTTTGATAAAAATTGTTGTCAAAAAACTTTTTTTACAAAGTTAAATTTCATAAAATTATGAGGCTTATGTATACTTTTTGTTCATTTTAATTTTTGAAGTAATATGATTCTTAAAACTATGGAATGCAAAGTTTAAATAGGCCTTTTATGTTACATCATTAAATTTAGTAAAACTATTTTTCGGGCATTAGGTTTTAACTCTTATAAGAATATACATATTTTTTTCTGTTTATGTGCAAATATTTTTCCGATGTGTTTTGGATGTTCCTTCTCTAAAAAGAAAAGAGATACCATTTTGTTTTCGTTTGCATAAGAAAGGATATTAAACGTTTTTCTTTTTTAAATTTAAATAGCCACGATAAAGAAGGAACGTTGCATTGCTATACACGCTACATTAAAGACATCTCTAGAATAAATGAATGACTATTCATATAGAAATCGCAGGTATTAGTCTCATACAACAACGCCCCCTATAGTTCGTTGCGATCGCGAATTATAAAATACGGATGCATTTTGCTTTCATTTTAATTTATCAACGAATATTATAATAAAAAAAAATACGCATTCTTCCAATCATTTCCAATGCAAAGAAATTGTGCGATGGTCATCGCTTTTTCTTAATAAAGAAAATCTTCTGCAGTCAGATATTTAATACAGATATCGTTTGCAAAATTTCTTATTTTCTTTTGATCTAGTATTTTGATGAAAGGGAGAAAATAGAAGAAAAGATTCTTTCCTTAAAGAATTCTTTTATCATTTTCCGAGATTATAATAAATTTCCATGTGAATGAAATAATTGTTTGAAACTCAGCTCTTTTTTATTTTTTGAGTTTGTAATTTTCATATTTATTGATTCAGGTAGGAGACTTTCTTCTTTTTGACTCGTTCTTATTCTAGTTATAGAACGATTTTTTTCTCTTTTTTCACATTATTTATTAAAAAATATTTAAATGCTTGCTCCCACATTCGCCTTCTTTCAAATTTTATTAAAACTGTTAATTTTTTTCCTTTAATAAAGAATTATACCCTTCATACTACTAATTTCGATTTTTTCTTTGAGCCAGTACTAAATATTGCGATTTAGAGTTAAGTTAAGATTCTTAATTCTAAGATTTAGAGTTAAGAGAAGTTTCTGATTTTGACGATGTCGTTTTAACAAGAGTCTCTACCTCACAAAAAAGTAAGTTATTTATTTATTTTTAAAATGTAAAAGTCTAAGCTCTTTTGTTAAATTTTTTTTTATTTTTATGCTTTTCTATCAATGCTTAGTACAAATATCTTATTTATTCTTTTTCCTTCTACTTCATTTCATAATACTCTCAATGTGTGAAATTGGCTAGTATGCTATTAACTTGTTATTCTGTACAATAAGCAAAATAGTATGCATAATCTCTCATTGTTTAGCATAACAGCGAAATTAGCTAGCTGATATGGTAAAAATATTTGAAATGCCACCACCTTAGTTGCTAATTTGGAATAAAATCCAACGTGGATAATTTATATAATAAATTTCATCGTTACATTAAGCGATTACTATTGCATTAACTAAATTTTACATTAAACAATTGGATATCATATATAATAAAATGGTTAAAAGGATTTATATGAAAATATTAAGAAGAATTCGCTACATTTACCAGGATTAATATGAATAATAAACAAATATATAATTATTTTATAGTTATTTTAAAGCTAGTTATAATTACTCATGTATGCAGCAATTGGGCATAATATAAAAAAAAACACAACTACTTCCACTTAGTAGGAATAACATTTACCATGACGCAATGCTAAATTCTATGCCACTATCCACATAAATGCCACTATCCACATAAATAAATTATTAATCAAAAATCGAATATCAATTACTTTTCTTTATAATGCAATAAAATCTGGCGAGCAGCTATTTAAACGATCAAACACTTCGTTTGTTTATTTGTGGCTTGAAGTTAGGCTCGCAGAAAATGCCGTTCATGGGTTAAATTTAGTAGGAATAACACAACCTGTGACGTAGGTTATAGTATACCCAATTACCTAGGTACTTGTACTTCAAGAAGAAAAAGAAGATTAATGATACATACGTACGTAGACCTACGCCGTTAGCACTAGATGAACATTTATGAGCAAAATGGCGTGTTAAATTTAAGCTAAGTTTCTCCTCTAAAGTTAGAATGTTAATTAACGTGAAGTTAATTAAATGCGGTGCCATATCACTCATCAAATTGGTTGAAATATAATTCTTTCTCGTCTGCGTTTTTTACTTAACTTAGATTTCTTTTAATCTGTTTATGTATTTTATTGTAACCGTGATATAGTTTCGTTTTGTGAACCTGGCAACTTCAATGCGTAATTAGTTTGTTTATGTTCTACATGGCTTCGTGCCTGTCTTTGTGTTGAGTAAGAAATATATTGTGAAAGAATTTAAATCTTTGTGAAAAAATCTTTGTAGGAGATTATAGAATGTTACTTAAGAACATTAATACTTGATGAGGTTGGCTTACTCGAAATAGAAGAGTTGCTAACGTAGGCAGATGCCACGGTTCAACAACCAATCAGTATCGGAATACCCACACTGCATCACTCTCAGGTATCCTATTATAATCATCATGTTTTAAATCAAAATTATTAGTAAATATTAATTTAATTATAGATATTTTACTTATTTAGAGACTAGCTGAATAACTGTTTTTTCGCACTAGGTGAGAAAAGAAGTAAATGATCAATAAATCAGTATTAAATAAAACTACGAAATCAAGCCCAAGACTCAAAGATATATACCAACACAATTAATTAAGCTAGCACAATTTCATTTTTTGAAGTTATGCTTCTTATGCGACTTCCAACAAGGTTGCGTTAAACATTTAACGCTACATTTTTATTGGCCGGGAAATCACGTGGTAGGATCCAGTTTTTCCTCATTCATTTCCATATTGTTTTGGTTCTCACTGGCATAAAAATAATAAAAGTCATAAAACTTTTATTTTTCTATAAATATTTTTTTAGTTTGTTTTGATACACATATAATTTAATAGGGTAGTATTTCTTATTTTCAAACTTAGTGGATAACAATTGTAAAAAATGAGTGAAAACGATCCCACGGACAATGCGACGGATTTAAGGTTATGTCAAGGTACGTCTCTTGTGAATATCAATTGACTGTTAGGTTTTCTCTTTTGAAATTACATTATGACGCATTCACATATATTATTAATACAAATACATTTTTCAGGGCGAGACGATGAGGAGCACTTCCACTGGTTCAAGAGGTCCACGAGGGAAAAATGCACAATATTACCGTGATTACAGAGCACGGAAGCGAGCAGAGCAGGAAAAAGAGTCGTTGAATAGAACTAGTGATCCTTCTACGACTGCAGATTCTTCTACAATTAACGTCGCAGGTTGCGAAGTTTAACTTCTTCTGCGCGGAGGGACTCCACGCACTATTTTTTTTAATTTTTTGTTACCCCTTCAGATAGCTTTATGTTATCAGATTGAACAAAACATGTTTTTAGTAGTTCATTCCTTCCAAATAAGGATAAATTATATACATAAATATTTGGCATATTTCTATTGCTCGAGGTCAAAGCCTTGATTGTAAAAAATTACCATAATCAATTTTTTTTTCAGGTACTGTATCCATGATTTATGCCTTTTCAGGTATCTTTATGTTATCAGATTAAGCAAATCATATTTTTAGAAGTACATCCCTGGATCAAATAATTATGTTCAGTATTATTTGGCATAATGCTATTGCTAGATATGAACATTTGATGGACAAAAATTACCATGATCAACTATTTTCTCCGGTTCATATTCCGTTCGGTGGACCATAAAAAGCTATTTCCACGTAGGTATCTCGATATCAATCGTAGCGTGTTTAGTACTTACAAAAAATATCAATTAAAGTAATACCTATTTGTTAAGAATTGCCAAATTATGCCACGAGGCGGCGCTCACATCATATAACACGATATTGTTCAGTTGCCATTTAACTCTGGAGCAGGGCGCATCTCCCTGTCACTTTACAAAGATCTTGTCAATTTTTATATCATCAATTTTGTAAATAAATTATTATGTGTGTTACAGTCCATTGATTAATAGATCGATACATCACGAACACTAAACACTATTACTAAAATTAACTAACAACAATAATAATATGGTGATCTTTAATGGTTTTCACCCAGCCATCGCTGAGATTTAAACCCGGAGCATTTCATAGTAGGGCGAGCACTCTATTCCCTGGGCCACCACGGCTCATTATTAAATATTTTTTTATAACCTTCGTTGAACAGCTGACCCAATGTTTTGGGTTTACGATCACTAATGTTAAACTCCGTTGCCTTGTATTTTTAAACCCAATCCAGAAGACAGGGGAACTCCTGGATCGAGTATTAGGAGAATTTTTGCCATCATGGAGGAGTTTTTGATGGAGCTAATATGCACTTGCGTTACATGGAGAGGAAGATCACGAGAACCTCCCACGGTTAGTTTGACGGTAAGGGGACTCTAACCAATGATCCGTCTACCACTGAGGATATTTCACGTCAGCACTGTGGTCTGTGCAAGCAGGATGCGGAATTCGTATTGACTGGGATTCGAACCCGGTTGGCCTCATTGGAAGGCGAACGCTCTATCCCCTGAGCCATCGCGGCTCATTATTAATTATTTGACAAATCCTAAGAAAAACAATCTCTTTGAGATGTAGCGCGCGAAATGATAGTTTGCGAATGTTTTAAAATAGACAGTTAGGTCTGCCATGTCTTTGAACGTTTGTGCACCAAATTTGGCTCGGATTAGTTTAGAATTGTGGATTTGTATAAAATACATGCACACACATATATAAACATTCTTCTTTATTGATATAGAAAGATATTTTAAGAAATGGGTTTATCGGATGCTGATAATTAAAAAAGAGGAAGAAGAAAAAAACAGATTAGAAATTTTAAACATTGAACCCGAATATCAGTTCCATTAGTCATAAAACGCTAAAAATGTGTTAAATTTTAATATTGAGTTACGGTTGCTCAGGTGAAAAGCACTCGCTTCTGGATGATGTTTTGTCAGGTTCGAATCCTAGCAATGTCTGGCTGATTCAAATTCTGCTTATGGCTCGCAGTGACCACAATGTTGGCATAAATTATCCTCAGTGGTGGGTGGATTATAGGTTAGTATCCCACTCACTGTAAGAGATTTTAGTGGTTTTCCTTTGCATGTAACGCAAATGCTGGCTAGTTCCATCGGAAAGTCCTCCTCGAAAGCTAATTCGTTCCAACGACCCTCGATTTCCCTTCTTTTATGGGTTAGGTTCAGAATTAAAAGTCTATGAAGTTGAACATTGATAGCCGTAAATCCAAAAATAGGTCGGTTGCTCAACACCAGTTGTAAAACAATAATAAATAAAATGAAACAAAGCGTATAGTATTAATACCAAGTTTCTGGATAAGTCAACTACTTTATCATGCAATCATGCTGAAATCGTACAATATTATTCAACTTAGAGCCTGAGGTGGGTTGCATTCAATTCAAGCAATATTATGACCAAAATTTCCATTAGTTACCTTCTTTAGGTAGACAAGGTTGTCAGACACCCTACTTATCTTCCCCCATTTGTCTAATTAACCTTTTAATTTTACGCCAATCATAGTTTATGGAACCATTTGATTTCTTTGCAACGATTATTAGCGTCTATTAATATATTAGCGTCTGATTTTATCGCAGTATAACCATTTTTTTGTTGTTTTTAACTTAACATTTAACAAACAAAATTTAGGAATTGAGAATTTTTAGTACTAGTGAATTAGCCATTAAACAGAATTTGCATTTGGTATACTTCATATATTAAGATAGCGTTAATGTGTTATTTTTTCTACTAGTCCAGGGGTGGCCAACCTGCGGCTCGCGAGCCACATGCGGCTCTTTGAAGGATTATTTGTGGCTCTCTATAAATGTACGTGAGTTTCCTTTTCATTTTTGTGCTATTATATTTAAAAAAAAGTTATAATCGTTCCTTGACGAATCGACAGATATCATAGATCATCCGCAATTGGCAATTTTTATACGCTTTGTTTCACCTGATTTCGTAGTTAAAGAAGAATTATTAGATTTAGTAGCACGTCAAGAGTTAACCGCGGTGTCGATATTAAAAATGCATTAGATTCCATAATGAAAACGTTTGATGCGCTTCTTAATAAACTTGAAAGCAGTGCAACTGATGGAGCTCCGGCAATGCTGGGTAAAAAAAAAAATCTGTCTTATTGGGATTTTAAGAGATGATTCTCAAATTCCACAATTCATACCAATTCACTGCATAATTCACCGAGATCATCTCGTTACAAAATATTTAAAATATCCTGATGTTATGAAAACCGTGTTACGGCATTGTAAATTACATTCAAACCAATGCAAAAAATCATCGACAATTCAAAAATTTCCTTAAAGAATTAAAGGATGAAGAACTTCCAAATGACATTAATTTCTTTTGCATTGTTAGATGGTTATCTAGCTACAACGTATTAAATTGCTTTGTAGATTTGTTTGATTCGATAGCTGCATTTCTAAAAAGAAAAGGAAGAAACCTATTTAGAATTAGACGATGACGAGTGGCTACAAGACTTAATATTTTCAACTGATGTCATGGAACATTTGCAAACACTGAATTTACAATTGCAGGGGAAAGATAAAATAATATCTGACCTCTCACAGTGTTTATTTAGTTTTCAAACTAAATTGCAACTTTTTCAAAAGGACATTAAAAATAAAACATTTTGTCATTTTCCTCGAATTAAAAAACAAGAACAAGAGAAACTCAACGAGTATATAAAAAAGCTAGAAGAACTATTGACGGAATTCTAAAATCGATTTCAAGACTTGAAATATTTTAAATCATCTCTTGATTTTTTCTGAATCCATTTGAAATTAACATAATTCAAGGTGAGTGTTTTCCATTTCCAATATAATTATTACCCAAAAAGCATCTGGAGAAATAGAATTAATGGAGATGCAAGAAGATCAAGCTCTACAATTAAAATATAAGTCGACGTCAATTGCTGAATTTTGAGAATTTGTACCAGAATCGAAGTATCTTGAATTAAAAAATACTGCTTGTCGAATTATTTCAACATTCGGAACAACGTTCTTATATGAATCATTTTATTCCACTTTAAAATTCGTGAAATCCAAACACCGATCAGTATTAACTAACCAGCATCTCAAAGAATTACTGAGAAGTGCTGTTACCAATTATTCACCAAATTTTAAAGAATTATCAAGAGAAGTAAAATAAATGTGTTTAATTTTTAATATTTAAATTCAATACACATATTTTGTACTTTTATTTATATGTTTTCAATAAATATAAATTCTGTAAAAAAAATTTTTCATACCTTTTAAATACGTATTTAATTGAGGCTCGCGTAAAATTTCAAATTTGAAAAATGGCTCGACTATCAAGGAGGTTGGCCACCCCTGTATTAGTCTATAAATTAAAAATAGTTTTCTAATGAACATAAAATTAATGTAGAATCAAATTTACTCTAATGAAACTAGTTTTATATCAGATTTTGAATGTTCTAGAAAAGAACCGCATTCTTACGTAGAATATCGGTTTTGTATCAAACGTGATATGCTATTTGATTCTTTCTATTTAATGATGTTCGGAGATTTAATCAGACCTTTCAAATAAGTTTTCTCTTTTTCGAACCTAAGCGAATTTTCGAATGTTCCGCTTTTGAAATAGCGTTCCAATTTCTAATCCGTAACCAGAAACTAGGTCTCATTTCTATCTGAAAGAAGGAATTTAATTCAGTTTATTTAGAGCTTGGTGTAGAATTTTCTGGGGATGTTGAGTTTGTTAACTTGAAAATTCAACAGTGTCATTGCCAAGATTTAAATAGCTATGAAATAGGATGATGTCTTATTTGTAAAGAGTTGTTCACAAATTAAGTTTGCTATTAAACCCAGAGAATTTCCATTTTTTGAACTTCTTGAGTACCTTTTTACTTATGTTTTCTGTATTTGGATGTAATATTCTCTCTACGAAATGCAATCTAAGAGCAAATACTAACTTAAAATTTGCATATAAATAAAATAAATTTTTTTGTGTTGAAAATTTTCTTACAGCACGCAATTTAATAACATTGTTTTTGAAGTATAAGTTGAAATTCGTATAAACGAGAAATATATGGTATCGTTTGCATTGGCGACTGTATACATTAGATTAGCTTTCGCAAAGTCAAACAATATTTCTATAATTGCTCACACGATTAACTCTTCATTTTTAGTCTGATTTATATAAAAGTTTAACAGAAGACCTATGTAAATTCCGTGATATGAATGATATTTAGATTTAGTTTATAGTTTTTGTGCATGTAAATGATCAGGTGTCTGATTCCATGAATTATTAATAAAAAAAACTATAAATGCAATGAATAAAAAAAGCCTACGTTCTTTTGTAGTTTTCGTTGAAAGTAGTTGGCGTTCTTTGAATGTAGCTTCTATTCATGTAATAGGCATCCTTTAATTTCATTTTCAGTTTCATGCTTACTGTAAATTTTTTTTTGTGTATTTTAACACCAAAAATGATGACAACTATTTTACACCAAAGTGGTGCTCGACTAAGTGTTCCACTATACCAAGTTTTACTACTTGGTTTAAAGCATCACCACCATTTCTTTTCAGTATTCAGTAGCATCAAAATTTATAATAGCAGTAAAGGAAGATACACTTAAGAGCCAGTAACGTTATTTTAACGATAAAATATACAAAAAGATTCATTAATTTAGAATGCATGTGTATACTAATGCTTAAAAAAATTAGTTTGCAAATCAAACACACGCATAGTACAGAGAGAATATAAAGACGAATTCGAAATAGGCTTAACAGAACAGAAGCCGATAGAAATTATACGTGGTAAAAATCACTTAATTCCCATAGATTTAAAATTAAAAATATAATTCTCCTAATTACACAACCAAACACATATTTTAATAGCGACCTTTTGTTTTGGTCGATATATACCAGCTTCGAAGACTTCTTCACGCCAGCTTGTTCTCAAATAAAAACAATCTACAGACGATATTTAAAGCTCGCCAAGATTAAAGCGAAAACAATTCTCATTTGGTGTGAATGAGCGCGTGTTTGGTGTCTAAATTACAACCTTTAAATTGTGCACTATAAAATTTTTTAGTGTACCTCGACACCAAAAGTGGTGGGAACTATATTACACCAAAGTGTTGCTTCTGAACACCAAAAATGGTGGCAACTACTTTACTCCACCGTAGTGTAGTGAAACGCTGAACATAACTCTTAAATCTAGTGTTTCACTACTCCAATGTTCCTTTACACAACTGGTATCTGGTATTACACAACTGGTTTTTCTGGTTTCACTTCAATGTCCTGGAATTCTTAAGTCAGGAAAATGACAACCAGGATAATGACAAATTCGCCATTTTATAGCATGTAACTTTACTTTAATTTATTTTTGGACTAAGACGTTTACATTCTGCAGAAAACAACAGGATTTCTTAAAATAACTCAGATAAATTTATATAGTTTATGTTATTAATGATTTCAAGCAGCCAGGAAAATGACAACACAAAAACCTACTCATCTTGAAAAAATTTTTGAAGTAGATTTTAAACCATAAAGTTGGTTCTTTATTCATGCAACAAGACATGTTCATATAGGAGGGTATCTAATCAATCTATTAACATAAGATATTGTTTGCTCGCTCTATCTATTTTGGTTATAAACCACTAAATTAAAGTAGCCAGGAAAATGACAGATTTTCTTGAGACAAACAAACTATTGACAGAAAATTTTTTTTAAACGAAGTTTTTGTAAATAATGCCCTCTGCGTATATTCTAGAAATGCTTACACCGGTTGAGATAAAACAAAAATTAGATATTGAAAAATTTCTGGGAAGTTTTGAAGCTAGTTATAGCATATAACTTTACTATGCTTGCCAATTGGAAACATTGCTTGGGACATGCCAGGAAAATGACATTTTGAGGTTCAATTAAATTTTTTAACTATACAAAACAGTCAATGGTAGTGCAAAGTCATTTTAAAATGCTAACAGCAGTGCAATTAATTAATTTTTTTTAAAAAAAGTTCTTTTAGTATTATAGTATTAGATCTTGGAGCAAGGGACAGTGAATTGTCATATTTCGTGGGAATCACCCATATATTAATTCTTAAAAAAATTAGTTTGCAATTTAAGCATGAGTGTAGAACAGATAAAATTTCAAGAGGGATTCGAACTAGGCTTAACAGAACGGCAGGGAATTGAAGTTATAATCAGTTAATACAGTTCTCAGAGATTTAAAAATTAAAATAATTTATTCTTATTACCCAACTAACATACATATTTAGCGGCAAATTTTCGTATTTGTTGATAATTAACACGCGTTGAAACTTCTCGCCAGCTTATGATGGATTGATAAAAAATTACTCGCGATATTCCACTTGGCATTTTTTGATTATTAAAATTAATAGCTGATTTTTGGTATTAATAGCTTTCCAACATTGGTGTCTCCGGAAGTTAAACTAATTGGGTGCTTGCACTTCAAAAAGAAGATCACGGATATTCACATATATGAGTTATGACGTCAGTGCCAGCTGGTTGTTTATAAGTAAAATAGATTGTTAAAATTGCGCTAAGTATCTCCACATAAGTTAAAATGTTAATTAAGTTAATTAAATAAAGCTTCGTATTGAACATCGAAATTGTTGAAATATTCTCGTCTACGGCTTTTACTTAACTTAGATTTATTATTTGGTTAGGTAATTTTATAGTAACCTTGATATATTTTTGTTTAGTGTACCTGACAAATTCGATGCATCATTAGTTTGTTTACATTCTACATGACATAGTGCTCATCTTTCTGTTAAGTAAGAAATGTATAGTCAGATGCACGGAAAAAATTTACAGTTTAATTGCAGTAAAAGTTTTACAGTTTTTACAGTTAAATTTGAAAATGTTTGCATCACTTGTGAAGTATTGTCACCAATTTTGGAAATTTTTCGCCAATTTTGGCGTTTGGCAAATGTTACCAATTTCGTGTTATTTTTCAAAGCTTGAATTTTGGCATACTTTTGATATCTCCAGTAGTTTGTTTCTTTACAATCGATTATGAATCATCGTAAATTTGCTGTCTTCTACGCTGTACTATATCTATTAAAAAGTTCACCGTTTCAAAAGGTATGTGCGTTTTTAGTTGTGTAACAAGGATAATTATATTTTAATTTTTCTGCCAATTGTATTAAATACTTTTGTAATATTAAATTGCTATCTGCGTAAGCCTGTTAAGACAAGTTCGAGTTCATTGAAATATTCTCTCTGTGCTGTGCCTACGTTTGATTGACAAACTAATCTTATTTTAAATATCAATTTATATTCATTCTAAATTAATAATTCTTATTTTATCGTAAAAATAACATTACTGACTCGTATATTCTTGTGCACTTCATATTCTACTGTCATGATAAAGTTTAGTGCTAGTCAGTACGTAAAGTGGTGTTAGCTACTTTTTGTTTAGTTGTGAAGAGCAAACGTTCTTGGTGTTTAACTACACTAAGAATTTCCTTGGTTCTTGTTGTTGAAGAACGCTTAGTGGAACACCATTTTGCCACTATTTTTGTTGTTAAATGCATTACATTTTTCGCCGTGAACTCGCAACTATTTCGTCTTTTCGAATGACTAATATTTTTTTTTACTACCATTTATAAAACGAGATCCAAAAATTTCAAGTTAAGATTTTACTCAGAATTTGACACACAAATTCTTTTGGTTTCATTTGTATTTTGAACTACTGTTAAAATTTACAAAATTGTTATTTCTTGTAAATACCATGTTGCCAACTACAAAACATCACGGAATTTAATATCAACACTTTGAAGGATATTTATCTTGGTATTAAAATTAGTTTTGCTATTAAAATTTGTAATTCAATGAATGACAAATTGTAAAAGTATTTCTTTAATTTTTTTTTAACGGCAGGCACTGAACTTATCGTTCTTGGCCATGGAAGGTGCCAGAGGTGTTACTCATTTTGAGTTGTCCGCTGTGCACCTTGTGACCAGAATCACGGAGGTGAGCAACATTACCCACGCCACAGATACCCGTTCACAGGGTGGGCCGCATTCACACATCACGCACAACAGAGGAAAGCACACAAAGAGAAACATCCAAGCCCTGAGCGGGATTCGAATCCACAGCCATTGGCTTCGCAGTCAAGTAAGCTAACCTCTCGGCCACCTGGCCGACAATCGTAAGAATCTTATTAAACATACATCTGGAGCCGTGATAGCTCCAGGGGACAGAGCGTTCTCCTTCCAATGAGGCGAACCGGGTTCGAATCCCAGTCGATACGAATTCAGCATCCGGTTTGCACCGACCACAGTGCTCACGTGAGATATCCTCAGTGGTAGACGGATCATGGGTTAGAATCCCCTTGCCGTCAGACTAACCGTAGGATGTTCTTGTGATCTTCCTCTCCATGTAACGCAAATGCGGGTTAGCTCCATCAAAAAGTCCTCCAGGAAGGCAAATTTCTCCAAATACTCGATCCAGGATCTCCCTTGTCTTCTGGATTGGGTTCTAAATTACAAGGCAGACTACGGAGTTGAACATTAGTAGTCTTAAACCCATAAAATTGGGTCGGCTGTTCAACGACGGTTATAAAATAAAAAATAAATAAAAACATACATCTGGCCGGTATAATTTGCTCGATCACTAATCAAATGCCGGGATTTCTTTAAGATTAAATATTTGCTGCAATACAGAAATGGAATTTTCATCTCTTGGCTTCAGGTGATTTATTATGAAATGATGTCTATTTCGCCATACGGACCTAAAACGTGTTAAACGTACCGTATTAAACATCAAATTGCAAGATTATATAAAACTAACTGGAATCGTGCCGCTTCAATTCCTTGTAACTTTTATGAATTCCCAAGAGGAAAAACGAAAATTAATTTATGCATATTAATTGAAATCGTCAAATGAAAATTTTTCTTAAAAGGCCAAATTTTATAAAGTGAATGATAAACACGGGACCATCTCTAAACATAGCTGAATCAATTTTCTTTTTGACATTTTCGAGAATTTATTCGAGAAAAGTTGAATTGAATTAATTAAATTTGCTTTGAACGAAACGAACAATAAGCAGATATAGATGACTATTTGATGAAACAATTTTAAATTTGTTAGAATAAGTTCATTCTATTGTCATGAGATTGAATTAAATTAATTTTCCAGTCTATATTTTCTTAGTTATGTTGCAGTCAATATTGGTTTTGGTGATTACTTCCACCAAAGGATTTTGTAAATAACGTTGATTTATTTTTATTACGAAATGACTCAAATAAATATTATTTAGAATGGTTTTAACGTCAAACATGTAATTGATAACTATTTCAAATATTATGTTACTTCAAATAAGTAGTTAAAAGTATATTTTTGGAAATCAATTTCGTTAACTAATAACACAATGAATAGGAAAGCTTACAGCCAAAAAAGCAACGTGAATTGTGATTTTAAAAAGAGATTTAAATCCGAAAGTAAATGGTTTTTATTATCTACCTATTGTTTGACTGACTCAATTTGAAACGTGAAACGTGTTTTATAACATTAAATGTATGAGAATTTTTCATCTCATATGAATATTTTTCATATGAAAATTATTTTGTGGAGAAAAAAAATAAAGAACAAAAATGTATGAATTTTTAAACACAATTTTGCTACATACAATAGTTATTTGAACACTATTATATTATTGCTAATTTCTACAGAAATTTCAAAAAGAATATATTTTCTCAGAAAATATAAATTTTTCCTCGATGTTTTTCAATTTAATTTATATTGGTTGATTTGAATTTTATTAAAATTTGAATTGACCAATTGAAATTTATTAAAACTGATAATGCTGTAATTAACATTCGTTGTTGCAGTTAATGCCCACGATATTATCGTATTCAATAATTATCATTACTGATAATTGAAGAGCTTTATGGATGAACCAAGTAAACGGCATTTTTAGATTGGCTATAATCAAGGACTATTTTGTTATTTAACTATTTTATTAGAAGGGGGGCTAATTATTTTATTTAATTTGAAATAATCATCGAAGCATTCTTAAAATTAATGAGAATTTCTAATACTAAAATTAAAGTAAGAGTAGAAACAATTCTGTCACATTAAACATATCCATGTTGATGTGACTACTTTATGTTATCTTCCCTGGTTATTAAATATCCCGAAAAATATCAATTACCCGCTTTATCCACTAAGTTCTTCAATTCTTAAGACATTACCGCGTTCTTTATGCTTCGTGGTAGATGATGATAGCGAAATAATTGTTGTTAATTTTTTATCGCATATTCGATATTTAGCGTAAGACCTAATATTAGAGGTATATCGTGTGTTAACTTTTTAAAATATTATTTCCGCAATGTTTTAAATTTTCGATATTTCAGAATAGATCGATATGCTGCCCTACCATTTACTCTTCTGAATGAGTGCACCACATTTACATTTAACGCATTAGATGACGAATTCTATTCCTCTGCCTATGGATCACTAGGTAAGTGCATTACCACAATTTTCATTTCATTTCATTACCACATTCCATTTACCATTCGCATTTGATACAAAAGTACTCAGTTTTCCATAAACTACAGAAAGACTCTGGATAATAGAGAGTTTTTACACAGTGCTTGTATTGCGCTAACCGTGACACCAAACTTATTTGCACTGTTATTCGCAGGGAAAATTTCAAGCATTCTCTGTGAAGTGATTCCGAGATTCTATCCCTGTTATCACTTCATACGCAACTTATAAATTCCGAGGTTCTATTCCTGTTGTCACTTCATACACAACTTATAAATTCCGAGGTTCTATTCCTGTTGTCGCTTCATACACAACTTATAAATTCCAAGGTTCTATTCCTGTTGTCACTTCATACGCAACTTATAAATTCCGAGGTTTTATCCCTGTTGTCACTTCATACACAACTTATAAATTCCGAGGTTCTATTCCTGTTGTCGCTTCATACACAACTTATAAATTCCAAGGTTCTATTCCTGTTGTCACTTCATACGCAACTTATAAATTCCGAGGTTCTATCCCTGTTGTCACTTCATACGCAACTTATAAATTCCGAGGTTCTATCCCTGTTGTCACTTCATACACAACTTATAAATTCCGAGGTTCTATCCCTGTTGTCACTTCATACGCAACTTATAAATTCCGAGGTTCTATCCCTGTTGTCACTTCATACGCAACTTATAAATTCCGAGGTTCTATTCCTGTTGTCGCTTCATACACAACTTATAAATTCCAAGGTTCTATTCCTGTTGTCACTTCATACGCAACTTATAAATTCCGAGGTTCTATCCCTGTTGTCACTTCATACGCAACTTATAAATTCCGAGGTTTTATCCCTGTTCTCGCTTCATACACAACTTATAAATTCTGAGGTTCTATCCCTGTTGTCACTTCATACACAACTTATAAATTCCGAGGTTCTATCCCTGTTGTCACTTCATACGCAACTTATAAATTCCGAGGTTTTATCCCTGTTGTCACTTCATACACAACTTATAAATTCCGAGGTTCTATTCCTGTTGTCGCTTCATACACAACTTATAAATTCCAAGGTTCTATTCCTGTTGTCACTTCATACGCAACTTATAAATTCCGAGGTTCTATCCCTGTTGTCACTTCATACGCAACTTATAAATTCCGAGGTTTTATCCCTGTTCTCGCTTCATACACAACTTATAAATTCTGAGGTTCTATCCCTGTTGTCACTTCATACACAACTTATAAATTCCGAGGTTCTATTCCTCTTGTCGCTTCATACACATCTTATAAATTCCGAGGTTCTTACCCCTGCTGCCTTTTTATACTTTATATGTTATGGTTATGTTGGAAAGTTTCCAAACATACTATAGTGGAACTCACTTATATGATATTCTGGGGTTTAAGAAGAAATCTGCAGTTTTATAAATGCATCAGAATTAACTTTTTTACCAAGCAATATTTTCAAATTTGTCTCATAGCGTCTCTTTGGAGGTATTAACTAATATCAGAAATACTGAGAAAGAATTGAAAAAAACAAGTAAATGTAATGACCCGGAAGGAAAAAATTTAATTAAAGTCCGACTTGTACTGGTCCAAATTTTTTCTCGAAATTTTGAAAAAATTCAGATGTTGAATCATTTGAAGTGCTTACAATTAAAATTGAATGAAACTATATTTTGTCAAGCTAAATTATCAACATTAGATAATATATTTTCATTTCTCTATCTTAATTTGCTTTACTTAAATTGTTTTTTTAAATTTAAATTTTATGTTCACGCAGAAACTTTTGAATTTACTTTGAATTTTTCGAGGAACCAGATTTAAGAAGCAGTTTTCCGTCTAAGTAGCTCTTTTTATAATTACAGTGTGCCCCAGGATTATTCGGGCAAACTATTTTGGGGAGGTAGGGGACATCACAAGGATTCAGATTTGCATAGCAATCCATGCACAGAAACGTGCTCATTTGCCGCTAGGTGGTGTTGCTTACACGATGGATTGGTCACGATGAACAGATTCCCTGGCCATCACGCTCTCCTGATTTAAGTAGCATGGATTTATTTCTTTGGGGTGCACTGAAAAGTGCTGTGTACGCAACACCGTGGAACAAATGACTTAACAAGTGTAAAATAAAAGATTTCTTTCCATTGAAATGAATTTTTTTAAAATCCAGATTTTGGCGAAACATATTAACCATCATTCCCATTTTGGGAACATTAGCTTTCAATTTTTTTAGAACTAACTGTACTTAATATTATTTAATCGATGATTTTATTTGATCTCAGAATATATGAAAAGCCTTCTGCATTTTTTTTGGAAAGCTTGTTTCAGAATTTTTTTATTTATTGTATTAAAAAACGTGAAATGCTGCATTTTTGCCCCAATCATTAAACATGCATTTGTTTTATAAATATTATTAAAATAAAAATTACTTTCGTGCTTAAACTTGATTACAACAATCGGATATAATTCTCTTTTCTATAATCCAAATTTCGATGTCTACAGTATTTCTTAAAACGTCCTCTTTCACCACAATAGAAACATTCACGTTCAGATCTAAATTTCTTCACAATACTTGGCGAATTCCATTTCTCATTAAAATGTTCTTTCTGGCGATCGTTATTACACGGAATAGCTTGTGGATCATACTGAAAATTGGCAATGAAATTTTCTTTAAAGTAATAATAATTATCATCATAAATTTCTGACCTTTCAGCAGGAATAAGCTGTAAAGCACACGAAAACCAAGGATCGAAATTCACACTAAATCTCTTCGCTTTCTGTTCAAAGAGTTCGAAGTACCGTCGAATTCCACACTTCTTGGCATCAATTTTAAACATCTGATTCACTAATTTTTTCTAAAGTAGGAAATCCTTAATAACAATAATATTTGTCACCAATTCTTTCAAAAACTTAATAAAACATTTCTGGAACGGATCCCACCGCTGTCACCAATTAATACAAAGCTGTAGTGTATCAAGCTATATTGAACAACTGTTCAGTTTTTTTATAAACATTTATTTCACACCACAACAAATATAAAGTACCCGTAACGAGATAGTTAAATCTTATAAAGGAAACTAGAAAAAGTGCCCGTAGCGGGATATATGAAAACTCACCCGTAACGGGATAGATAAAATATCATAAAACAAACTAGATAAACCCGTAACGGGTAATATGAAAACTCAAATTCCACACAAAACTAATTCTGAAAAATCAACAACTTTCTGGTGTTCTAATTTTATCGTCTGCTATTATTATTTGTATTTCGTCATAAAATATTTAATTGATGTGCGCATGCGCTTCTTCTCCGTTACATTGTACCGAAGAAAAAAAAGGGAAGCCCATTTGAGAGGCACAGGGAACCGGTAAAATCCTTTCGTACCGCGCATTGACTCGCGTTTGCTTTGGTGCCTTTCATTTCTTGTGGTGCCTCTCATTTTTAAAGGCACATTAGTTATGTGCCTCTAACGCGAGAAAATAAAGGGTACATTTAGCTTGTGCCTTTTATTTAAGAGGTACAGTTTTTAGAGTGCATGGACCGACGGTGTAACGCATGCATCACTAGGAAAGATAAAAACTTTGGACATTTTCACGTATCATCCACCGTAGCACATGTAATATCTTTTATTAATAAATATTTCCTCTGATATTAGTTTCGCGTCTATTTGTTCCTTTGATTTCAGTTTCCTCTGATATTAGTTTCGTATGTATTGTAATATCTTTGATTAATAAATATTTCCCTTGATATTAGTTTCGTGTCTATTTGTTCTTTGTACCTGTCATACAACTTTCCTCTGACGTTTCCCACCATGGGCAGCTATGCGATTCTGAATCCTTGTGATGCTCCCCACCACCTATGAAACTTTTTCCCTATAAGCTTGGGACACCTTGTATAGGTCTGGCTGCATAATAAAATATCTGAGATTCAATTTGTGAGGGGGACGAAGTTAAAATAATAAAATGCTCAATAATAAAAGATTTTTAAATTTCTCACACGAAAAATTTTCGTTTTATTGCTAAATATATGAAGAAAAAAAATCCATTATTTTTAATTCGTTTCTAACTTTGCTGAATTTAAATCACTAATTATTCATGAAAATTCTCCTTATTTGTTTGAAAAATTGCGACTTTAAAACATTTCCAGTTATCGAGGGGGATCTATATCCATCCTCCCTCTAACGACACCCACGTAAACTAGATAGCCTCAGGCTTCGTCATAAAATTTAGTTTTACAGTTCTAAAAACTAGCGTTTTTGAAATACTTGTATTTGAAGTGATTTGATTTGCATTAAAAAAAGTTTTTTTCTCACGCAAAATATACGTACCGTCTTTATGTAAGCCAATGCAATTTTAAAACTTTTCAGTACACATTCAGTGAAATGGATTTTCTGAAAAAATAGACAAGTAAAAATATAAAAAAAGAATTTTCACTTTTCTTTCACATAGGTTTGTCAAAAGAAAAGCAAATAAAACGGGACATGAGAGCGTGCCAAACTCAATTTGCATCTGTCTATACGCGCCAATGTACCTTCGTCAAACACCCCATGAATAAACTAATCTTTACAGAAGACAGTTTTCTTCACTTTTTTGCTTGGCGCATATTTTTGGAGACAAACAATGAAGATGAGATCGATATTGAGGCAAAAAATATCTCATTAATAATAGAGTTTCGCTGTTTCGAGAGAGTTTCTCGGAAATATTTGTTGAACATACGCAAGCAAGCGTAATTACTGTGTTCTAAAATTAGATATTTTTATTCAAAGGTCTGTTGACAAAATATTGTTTGACAAATTTTTATTTACTTCGGAAGTTTATATTTTACTAAGAATATAATTTTTCATATGTGATCATTTGGTTATAGTGGAAAACAAGAAATTACGCATGATTTAGTTTTGTATAGAAACATGTTTTATCGTACAGAGTAGCGTCAATATGGGTAAAAGGAAAAGTGCTAGCCAAATTTATTATTTAGCAATTTATGTGTTAGAGTGATTAATAATACTTCGATGTAATAGTTGTCAGCCATATTTTACTCACCAACGCTTATTTTGAAATAAACATTTTACTTAAGCCTTATATCAATTGGATATGTTGGAAATAGTAAATACAAGAAATGAATATAAGCAATGAACAATCTCAAGAAATTGATGGGGAAAAATATACTTGCATATAAAAAACTTGCTAAACTTCGAAAATTGAGGAAGACAAATTAACATGTCTCACCGACTAAACTTCTTAACGATCGGTTAATTTTCAAGAAAACGGTCATAAAAGTGCCTATCTTTTTTTATTAGTGCTATTTGATTAGTGCTGACATCTAGTATAAAATAAACTAACTATCTACAATTGCCTTAAAAAATATCCTGGTACTGCCATCTGGAGTGTAAAATGCGAAATAAAATGTTTTCCGTGAATGCATTAGTTTTATTCTTATTGGCACGTTACTACTGAACAATCCAGCCCGGAAATATCACGGGAGCGAGAAATAGAGGGCGAAACCTCACCCCGTCATTTTTACGGGAGTGAGAAGGAAGGGGTTAAGAGACAAGGCTCTCATTTTCTAGAAAAGGGTCGGGAAAATGAGTGTCATGTTTTGAGGCTTCGAAACATGTTACTTTTTCATCTCAATTTTTGAAACTGATGAAGTTTTTTATTGACAAGCAAGTCGATTGCATATTTGCCATGCACATATTTTTATAAGTAGTTTTTATTTCTTCTCAATTACCACCAACTTTTAAAGAGTCAAATTAATATGTTATTTTTTATTGAAAAAGAATAATAACTAAGGTTTAAAGCCAAGTTTGCCAGCATCATGGCAATACTTAAAAAAGGATAGTAAAGTTTCTAAAAGGTTGTTCTAAAATTCCCTGTTTTGCTTTTAGAACTTAAAGTTCTCGTAACTGAAATCTCTAAAAGAGCTTTTTTAGTTAGAACGCTATTAAATAAATTTTTTTTAACTATCTTTTTTTAAATTAAAAAAATAAAGCCGTGGTTTTTTTGAATAACCAGCTAAATTTTTCAAGTCGCTAAGTGTATATATATATATTTTTTTTGTTGCTTCAGACACCATAAATTGAAATCTTATTTAAGTTTGACAAACAGGAGCTTAGTGGGTATATTCATCGCAAAACTCCGAGTAACATTAAGACTAGACATTTGGTACTGACGCTTTGAATGCAGTGATAAGCATCGTCCCATTGAAAATTGAAAAATGGTGCCCATATATGTTTAAAGACTACCAAATATATAAATTATAGAATCTCACTATTTCAAAAACAACAAAGTTGTCAGCTTCAGAACTAAATATAATCTCTTAAAGTAGTAACATGTCCTGGTAGTCAAAATATCGTATTGCTATACTAAATATCGATAAAAGATATAATAAAGGTATTTGTCACTTACAGCGGTTGAATAAAAATATGGAAACGTTTCTTACAATAGCAACAATCTTTCTGTAAACAGTAATTTTAGAAGATTTTACATGGAAAAAATGCTGGCCTAGTTTGGAAGATCATGCTTGAATGTCGTAGAAAAAGCGTGTTTTTTACCCATGCAAATTCGGATTGAGCGAAAAGATGAAAGAAAGTTTATGACTTCATTTTAGCTTCAATACCAGCAATTTCGAAATCATTCTATAAGATTGCGATTTTTATATTAGAATGCTTTTAAAATTATTATAGTATTAAACAAGGAAAAAAGCTTTTAGTTTCATATGCTTAGTTTGGTCGTGGCAAATTTTGCATGAGTAAAATGGACTCTAAAATCTTCAAGCATGATCTTTCAAATTGTGCCTTCAGTTTTGCCACGTAAAACCATTCAAAACAATTGATGTTCAAAGAAAAATTATTTACATGGAATTAATATAGAAGTGTTTCAATATTTTTGTTCAACCGCTGTTTGTATTATCACTAGGTATAATTTTTTTTCTCTATCTCGGCTGCTGTTTGGATTCGTATTTACTCAACACTTTCCCCTGTCTACTAATCATCTTTGCAAACAAGAGACATCAGGTTTGATTATCGATTTGTTTTTCTTATTTTTTGTTTTGTTATGTATGCTGTCATCAATGCGATCCATTGTTTACGATTAAAACTTTAATCATAAGAAATTATTTTAATACGATATGCTCACTAGGCATTTGTACGGATAGAAAAATTTTGAGTGGATATAAAATTATTTAAGAAAGCACAATCATGTTTGAAAATGACGTTTTTTTTTGTTTGTTTACTAAAGTTTAAAAATTTTACGTGGCGCGCAAACTGAGCAGTGTTTTTGCAGCCTGTGTTATAATTGTTTAATGTATTTTTCGTGATGCTTTAAAACTCCATGATAAGGAAATACAAGAGAATCGTCTAATTAATTAATGCTTAAATATTTAATACAAATAAAAGTTTCACATCAAATAAAAATAATTCAGTTCTGCTAAAAAATTAAATACATTTCTGAGTTGAATTAATTATAAAAATATTATTGCTTTTATCGGATACACATTTATCATTTTAAAAAAATATATCTAAATATATTCGAAACCAACAATGAAAAAAATAAAAACACAAAATTTTTAGTTAAGTTCCAAATTTATGCAACAAAATTGACAAATGAATTACTTAAAGTTTTGCTGATCGCTTTTTTAATGCGAGGGACTTTGGAAGTTTTGATATACATTTTTAATTTTTATCAAACTAGTATTAATAGTGTCTGAAAATTTAAATAAATTCCTGAGTTAAATAAGTAGTAAAAATATTACAGCGTTTATCGGTTACACATTTATTATTTTGAAAAATATGTATAGATATATACAGCATTTCGGCATATACATTGCCTTTCGGAACGAACAATGAAAAAACCCAAAACACCCAAATTTTGAATAAGATCCAAATTTGCACAACATATTGATTTAAGCTTTGCAGAATATCATTTTTTTAAGCATAAGGGACCTTCGAAGTTATAGTTGCTGATATGTAATTGTAATTTTTATTGAAATATTCTTAATAGTGTGTGAGACATAAAATTATTTTATTTACCCTTTGACGCAGAATTTTTATTTAACATATTTTTCTAACTTTTTTTCCTTATTTTGTGTTAATTTAGATCAAAATAAATAAAAAGTATCTTTAGCATTTTAATAATTCATGGTTATGAAATACAACTTGAAACTCCGGTATCTATTTCTGAGCTTCCTAACATAGTCAACATCCAAACAATAATTTTTCAGATCTTCTGTTATTTAGATCAAAAAGAATTAGTTATTCATCATTGAAATTTTTTTAACTTTCAGAAATCAATTGTTTAAAAAGTTTTGAATGTACATGAAAAAAAGTTTTTTAAACTACTTTTTCGGATCTTAAATTTTACTATAAATACAATTCCGATAATCTAACAAATTCTTTAGTAACTATTAGTCTAATTTTTATAATTAAAAATTAGTCAAAAAATATTTTTGCTTGTAATTGGAGCATCAAGGAAACATTATATGAAAACGAAACCACGGTGGCCCATTTGCATCAAAGGATTAACACCTATAATGGACAACCGTGTTCTTAAACGGAATTTTATAGTTATAATAGTAAAATCAAAAACTTTCTTGTGGAAATTAGTTGTGACTTTGACTGAATATTTTTATGAAATCTTTTACAAAATCCAAGAATTTCACAAACTAATTTTATTTGGTAATTTCCCTAATAAAAATTTGTAAAAAAGCATGATTTATGTATTTTTATTTACTGAAATTTCAGTTAAAAAAAGGGAATTTTCTTTACTTTATTTACATGCATTTCTACAAATATTACCGTATCTTACAAATTGTTTAGATAATTTTTTTTAAATTCCTAATTCTATAGAACTCACAATTTCTATAAATGAAACTTTTACAAATGGACATAAACTACGCATGAATAATTGCTGAAATCTCTGTTAAATTTTTTTTTACTAATTAAAATTGTTTTTCTAATTATATATTCTGAATTAATGATTATTGCTTATAAATAATTCACAAAAAATATAGGTCATATATAGCAGATTGATGGATAAATATACCAGTCTTCAACTACTTGCTATTCGAAATAAAGCTAAAAGTACACCTGAAACAAACTATTACTTTAACAAAAGGCAGTTAATTATTCTTCAAAAAAAAAAAAAGGCCACCGAAGAAAAGATTTGGAATTGTTCTCTACCAAATAAACCTTGAGTACCTAAATTTCTTGTGAGATAAGGGTTCTTTTAAAGTAGGTTTCAATTTAATGTCATTTGTATTTCTCTGTGTATTTCTTTTAGCATACTTAATTCCGAAATGAAAAAAAAAAACTCTTTATAGTTTTTATTTTACCATGCAGCTTTTATTTTACCATAAACCATATTCCATCTTAAGCCTAATTTAATAGCGAATGTAAACAGAGAATGAATAACTTTTCTTACAATTTAGGTATGTATTTCTCCATTTTAAGCTTGTTAGAATAATTATACGAATCTTAGAATTTCTTCAGTGCTATTCAGTGAAGTGCGGAATTTTCGGAATTCAACTAATGATCTCAGCCCCCTCATTCCTTTTGCAAATTCTACTCTCCTTATCGGACAATATACCTAGTATATTGTCCGATTTAAGCACGGTGGTTAAGCGCACATTTATACTTCACATGAATAATCTACCTAATTCATTCTCAGTCTTGGATGAAACAACACATAGAACTTCAACCAAAAAAGTTTTAGTTAAGTCTTTGAGCTAAATGAAATGTTAACACCACGTTTGGCATTTTTATTTAGTGCAACGGGGAAAATATATTAGTTATGAACTCGATATTTACGCCATAGGTAAATATGGTGAAAATTAAAAAAAGTTTCCTGACCTGGAAGTATTGAAATCGCTATTTTAAAGGAAGCAAAAGCTTTCTTAATGTTTTTAAAATGTCAGGCGATTAAAAAAAAATAATTGAAGGAAAATGAGGGAGACCAGAAACATGCAATATGCTGCATTCTGCGTAGTAAACTAGAATTTTATTCTCTCTCTAAGTTTAAAAACTAATTTTAAAGTTTGTCGGAAAGCGGTGCGGATAACTAAGCGAAAACAATAAAATACAGTAAAAGTTAGTTGCAACGATAATCCGCTATAACAGATTGAATTTAATAATTTAAATTTTTTTTTATAACTTTTTTATTTTATATATTTTTTTATTTTACAATTTTTTTACTTTAAAATTTTTTATTTTATGTGTTATTGAGTAACCGACCCAATTTTGAGTTTACGACTGCCTTTGTTCAACTCCGTAGCCTTGTAATTTTTAACCAATTCAGAAGACAAGGGAACTCCTGGATCATGTATCGGAAGATATTGGATTTTTTTTTAACGGAACTAGCCCACATTTGCATTACATGGAGAGATTTCGCCCGTTGTTAGCTTGATGGCAAGGGGATTCTGGCCCATAATCCATCTACCACTGAGGATATTTTACGTAAGCACTGTGGTCGGTACGAGCCAGGTGCGGAATTCGTATCGACCCGCCATCGCTGGGATTCCTACCCGGTATCATCTCATTGGGAGGAGACGGCTTTATTCCCTGAGCCACGAGTAAAAAAAAGAACTCGTCGTGTTATAATGTGCAATTTCTTTTGACATCATTGCAATTCGATTTCAATAGTATACTGATACGAAATAAAGGATATGCTATATATGAATTTAACAAAAAACACATTCTTTTCAATTAATACCAGATATAAATAAAAAAATTTCAATTTTACACTTTTTCGTATAATATTGCAAACTAAACAGCTGAAATATGTTTTTTCTTTAAAGTATTTGTCGTAAAACGGAAGGCTAGTAGAGATGCCAACTTGCTCCGGACAACAAAAAAATATTTTTGAGTGGTAGTTCATTAATGTGTGATTCTCGGTTTAATAAATTCAATTTATTAGGTTTTCATCCGCCACTATTTCTAAATAATTCGAAGGATTATAGAATTCGCTACTTTGCATTCATTAGGTCATGTTACACCATGTAAAAAGTAAACAAACTCAGTCTAATATTTGCAAGTTGTAGTTGTTTACCGTTTTATAAATTAATATAGCACTTCTGGAGCAGTTGGCATTTCTGAAGGCTATTAATTTTTAACTCGTCATAAGTACAGAGTTTTGGTAGCGTTTCGGTGATGACTTGGAAATTTGTCGTAACAGCGGATTTCTCGTAATATGTCGTACTTGTTATGTTACAATATATCGAACTTTTGCTATATTTTTTTTATTAATAACGGTGCACTCTGACAAGAAAATTAACGAAAACTTATGTTACTGCTCGGAAATGTTCTTAGTAGCATTTCCAATCAGGAACGCCAGAAATTTATAACTAATTTTAAAATTTGGCGATGAAGAATTTTTTGATTTTCTATGCAGATAAAAAAAAACTAATATTACATTTCTCTCCTTTGTCGTTTTTCCATTTCCATTCCAAAAAAAGATTCAATTTGAAAGTTTAAATCATTGTTCTTGTAATGTAGCATAGCCTTATTGTATGTACCTTTTTTATATCTTAAACGAATAAAAATAATTTGAACTAAATGTAATAAAAGTATTCTTACACAGCTACTAAATAAATAATATAAAATAGGCTAACAAATATCTTCATCAATATAGTCTAACAAATATTTATACATCAATAGTTTGAAAAATAAAAAATAACAGTGATGAAGTGGCTTACAGAGCATTTTAAAAAAATAGTATATTTCATAAAAAAACGAAGTATTGATGAATTGAAGCAACAAAAAAGTATGTATAAAAATGAAAATGTTACTTTTAATTAATTATTATTTTTAATAAGGAGTAATCCATATGGCGAAACATTAGTTTGCTATTAGTTTATTTCTTGGATAAATAACTATATATTTTGACCAAAATTTTAAAAAGTAATGGCTATAACAATCTGGTTCTAAGAAACATTTTGAAAAATAGTACTAGTTTTTAAAAAGAAAAGAAGCATGGATGTTCACATAAAATATTTTAAATAGTAGCAGATTATTTTAAATTAAATGTAATATTTCACTACCCAATAATTTATGTTACGAAAAATAAGTTAGATTTTAGTATATTTTGGACGGTTAATCATACATCTTAAAAAATTATTTATTTTTCCATGTAAATTTGCTATTTATGTTTGCTGCCTTAATTACATTCCCGTGGCAGAAATGCAACACATCTCCTCCCACTTATATGAACTAACTGTGCAAATTAACAAAAGTGCAACAAATATTCATTAACCTAGACGCTATTTGGTTATTAATTCTTGTACTTGTTCTAGGGATAATTAGATTACATTGGGGAACGAATTTGTTGTGGCATTAATACAAGTGCTTGATCTTGTCTAATTAGGGAATGAGGATTTCTGAATTTAGTTTTCTTCAAAAAGCTACAGATTTTTTTAAAAATGGTATTTTTAGTTCAGTTTATTCTTTGTCTGAGTGTATATAAAGTATATAAATAGTTTATAAGGAACGTATAAGTTTATATACACGTATATACAATTGTCTGATCTTTTAAAAATAACACTTAAAGCAAAAAACTAAACTTTCTTCTTTGTCTGAGTGTATATAAAGTACATAAATAGTTTATAAGGAACGTATAAGTTTATATACACGCATATACAATTGTGTGATCTTTTAAAAACAACACTTAAAACAAAAAACTTAAAACATCATTAACTGAAATGTGTTATCGTCTTCTTCCTACCACACCCTACGAATCAGAGAAGTAGAGACACTTAGAAATCACTCAAGTGAACTTAAAAATAAATCCTGGATTGGACTATATTATTAAGTTTTATAAAAACGACAGCATGTAGAGAGAAACTGATCACAGATTTGGAAGCAGCGATGTGAAAATATCTAAGACTCGTTTAAAAAAATTTATTATGCAACAAAAAAAATGTTTCCCTGTGTTATTGTATTGTGTTATAAAATATTTGTTTTGTATTTTTGCCTATAATTTATTTAACACAGTAATTATAAATTAATCATAAACTACTAAATAATTATAACGCAGATTGAATTGGATGAAAATAAGGCTTATTTTATGCTTAGAATATTTTTTTAATGATGTAACTGTTAGAACATTTCTAAGAAAAAAAAAATCCATCATGTAAGAGCTCTTATAACATCTTTATATCATATTTTTCTGATGAGAAGAAATGAAGAGTGTAATTGATAAAACACGTGATTATGAAACAAAATATGAAAGTTTATTTGTACGTCAACAATTATTCATAGAAATGTGTGTCTTCTGTTTAGGCCACTGGGACAGTAATCAACCCATCCACAATCATCTGTTTTGGATTCAGATTTCTCACACCTGCTTAAAGATTTTGATTCTTCTCAAAGATTATAAAGTTATCATAACTCTTCTCTATACTTGTTCTAGACTAAATAATCCAGCATCTACAGTATATTACAAAATATATATAGTTCGAAAAAAAATTTATTTACTTACTTAATAAAAATTATTTGCGATTTGATTACTTGATTTACTTAGTTAATAAAAATTACTCTTCTCTATACTTATTCTAGACTAAATAATCCAGCATCTACAGTATATTACAAAATATATATAGTTCGAAAAAAATTGATTTATTTAGTTAATAAAAATTACTTGCGAAAAATTCAGGACTATTAGTTTCTGGAAAAAAAATTTAGTAGTGAAATAATGTCATTTTTGCGATTTTTCGAGAAAAGGGTAATGAGTTTGGTTCATATTCTCGACAGCCCCATCGTCCGTTTACTCGTTAGCGTCACGTTTGCCAGACAAGTTAGCTACTCGATAACTCATTTGTTCGATAGTGCATTTGCTAACTTTTTAATGCTAATCAGAATTAACTATAATTCTAAGAGATCCCATGTCCTTTATTGAGCAAAGGGAAAGGTTTACAACATAATCACTCGCTACATAATCATATCGCTAAGCGCTAAGGCCTGGTTTCTTAGGACAGGACGCTGTCAGCTGGAAATCAGCGCTAACCTTTGATTGGTCTATTTGTGAGTTTGATAGTATACGTCATCGAACGCTCATCTTGAACTACAATTGCCGTCCAACTCAACTGCAGTTGGATTACAACGTGACGTTAATCACAGAAGCAATGGCGGACAACATCCAACAGCACATTGAAATCAGCCAAGATTTTGATTTTGACATTAAACATAGCTTCTTCATTAAACATAGCACTTTTCATTTAGCTCAGCTATAATGTGTTTTTTTTTTGGACAAAGTCATTATTTGCTCTCTAAAACACTGGTCGACAATAACAAAATCAATATAAATTCAAAATAAATATTTGTTTACGTTATTAACGCATGCGCAATGAGAGATAATGTCTGCGTTGGACCAACTGCTCAAGCTGAGCTCACTAAAAAGTATTTTTTTGGCGTCAGCTCTACGTCAACTTTCCGCTGACGCCCAGATAAGATAAGGAGCTAGTTCTAAGAAACCAGGCCTGCAGCTAACAAACCAGTATTTTGTTGGCGTCAGCGGGACGTTGACGTCACGCTGACGCCCAGATAAGGCGCTTGTCCTAAGAAACCAGACCTTTTACATTATCATTAAATATCGTTTACACTTTCTTGCCGCTTCTACATGAACAATCATTAAATATCGCTTGCAATTTCTGGCCAGTTATATGCAATTTAAACAGTCCTTAAATATCGCTTGCGCTTTCTTGTCACTTATACACCACATAAACAATCTTTAAATATCGCTTGCACTTTCTTTTCACTTCTACACTACATGAACAGCCATTAAATATCGTTTGCATTTCCTTATCATTTATCGGGCTAGGCTACTTAATTTGAAAGCTTAAACAGTTGCCAATAAAAAATAGTAAATTCATTTCTCTTACATGCCAGCCCTGTCGGGGAAACGTATAAGTCGGGAAAATAAGTTATTGGGCAAATGTACAGGTCGGGAAAACAAATTGTCGGGCAA